>NC_137839.1:72349216-72734216 GCF_948465745.1 Chenopodium album | reverse complement strand
CAAATGAATAGAAAAATATTTTAGGAGATTGATTTAGAGTGTGAAAATTATGACACTAATATGTTGTTTTATATGGGAAAATAGAGGTGTTACCCATTGTTGTTCGGAATATTGAAATATGAAATGATAATTTTCAATTCAATTTAGTCAACCATTTTACATTACCAAAAAATTTGTAAAATTCCCTATAAAGCTATGACAAATTTAATCTGCAATTTAGGTTTTTTAGGATCCCATTTTAATACTTTCTTATAAACAAATTCATTTATGATGTTGGATATTGTAAATAATAAAATTATCAAATATTACAAGTATATTACCTTATACTATATGATAATATTAATACTTTTAGGTTTCTTTTAAAATATTTGTAAGGGATCTAAAATATTTTATAATACTAATAATAATTTTCCTAACAATAATAATAATAATAATAATAATAATAATAATAATAATAATAATAATAATAATAATAATAATAATAATAATAATAATAATTAAACATTAATATGTTTTTTAAAAAAACATTAATATTGATAAAAATAAAAATAGAACATTGAAATAATTAAAATAAGTTTAGATCAGAAAAAATAAGTTCAGATCAGATCAAATCAGAAAAGATAAGTTCAGATCAGATCAGAAAAAATAAGTCCAGTTCAAATCAGATCAGAAAAAATAAGTTCAGATCAGATCAGATCAGAAAATATAAGTTCAGATAAGATAAGATAAGATCAGATCAGACCAAACCAGATCAGCTAAAATCAGGTAAACTAAACAGGGCCTAAGGTTATATATAATAGACTTTTATGTTACAATTATTTAAAAATAACTTTAAGTTAACGTAAGCAATTAAGTATTAGTTATGAATAATTGGGCTAACCTTTGATTGAAATGAGGTTTTTATAAAGCCAATGCTACCAAGCCAAGAGTGTTTTTTTTTCGACAAAAGAGCTATCAAATAAAAAGTAAAACAACAAAACACAACGACTGTCAACTAAAACTGAAAATACAACAATTGACGTCGTCGAGCACAACCAGCCAACCAGTGAGCTGGAGTAACCCACAAACGGGGAACCTTTCGAAGTTGGCAAACCAAAAGAGATTGAACCTAGGCCCGCAACTCCTGAATGAGCCACCTAGCTGAAATTTCCATTGGACCGAAAGGGGGAATAAGAGCAAGGAGGGTAGCACAATCTGCATGAAGACCAAGCCAAGAGTTGACACTACAACAATGGGTGATTAGGAACATCAAACAACATGTTCATAATGGTATGTCGCTTGAGATTTGGCCAACATACTTTGTAATTGTTGTATGTATGGTGGATTTAGAGTTGAGGAATGTTGTTGCTTTTGATCGAACACATGAGATGCATGTGTATATTAAGAAATTTTTGTTATTAGACCGGTTTGACGGGCTTTGGCTAGTACTTGGTGATGACATTACAAGCACATCTTAGTTGCCAATCCCACGTCGTAAAGCCTATATCAAATGGAAAGCCCCCATTATGGTAGAATTGTGTTGAACTCGTATGGTGCTGCCATAGGAGCTCATGGAGCTGTTGAGGTGGGGGGATTCTTTGGACTGCACAAGGAAGTTTAGTTACGCGTACTCTATTAATATCGGTGCATGTTCCTCTGTTAAAATTGAGGTTTTCTCTGTACGGTATGGTCTTGAGATAACAAAACTAATGTGTTTATAAAAGCTGCGGGTAATGGTCCAAGCTTTATTAAGTTCAGATTCTTATAGAGGGGAAGTGTTGTGTACATGATATTACTTATTGTAAGGAATCGATCGCAAATCAAAGCTGACCAGTAGAAGTTATATATAATTATCTAGAAGGTAATCGAGCCGCCGATTGATTGACCAATCAAAGAGTAATTTAGAACAACAACGCCGAGTTGATTCAAAACCCCTTCCAGCTTTAGGTTGTATTTTAAGTTTTTAACACAAAGTTTTATATGTGGCTAGTCACATGGTATGGCCATTTCACATAATTACATATAATAATATAAGACAATTAATTAAGTAACAAGGGGTTATGGTGATAAGCCAATGGAGTCACCTTAACATATGTAGGTTACTTAAATGAGAAAAAGAGGTTACTTTCTTAAATAAGTGGATTATTATTTCATTTTTTTCATTCTTTTAAACAAAAGAATATTAGGGTTACTTGAATGAACAAATGGGGTTACTTATTTCTAAATTATTTGATTTCACTCGTATAATAAATTCGGGTTACTTTTATAGACTACATAGGGTTACTCTTATAAAAAAACGAGGTTACTCATACATATAAATGAAGATTACAATTATAAACTAATGTGGCCATACGGCTAGCCACATACAAGACTTGTCCGTATTTTTAAAACTACGGAGTACGTTATAATGTTGTAGACGTGAGTCACGTGACTATCCCACGTTTCATTCCTCTATAGTAATTCTTTTGAAAATTTTTTCAATTGCAGCCATTTAAAGTTTGTATTTTGTAAATTACAGTCATTTTAAAAAAATTGCAAATTGCAACCCAAAAGTTCTTCTAAATTGTAAATTGCAGCATGATTTAACTTTTTCATCGATTTACGTGTCAAAAATTATTTAATTATGATTTTAGGGTCTATTTAGGCCTTAAGGGTCCGAATTTGTAATTTTTTTTTAAAGGACTGCAATTTGCAAAATAAAAATACAGAGTTTCCACAAACAACTACTCTCTCCGTCTCTCTAAAATTCCTATTTCTAGCATTTATTTCCAAAATAATAGAGAGAAATAAAAATGTAACCTAGTGACGAAGGGAGTATATTACACGATAGAGAGAAGTATATTAACGGTAGACTGAAGTTTGAACTCATCTTGCTTTGACTAAGATCAATCAATGGCGATGAATTCATGGAAGCAGAAAGAATTTGGATTCATCATAATTTATGCAATTTGTTTCTACATCTTCATCATCAACCGTTCTCTTCAAATTTCCCACGGTTTTCTCTCTTTCACATTTTCAAATTGCTCTTAAATTTCTGTATTACCCTAATTTTTAGGCGCTAAAATTCACCAATTTTTTCTGGGTTTTGTTTTGCAGATCACTATCAACAGCTTTGGGGTCTTCGACCTGGGTGGCTTGCGAATCGACTCAATGTAAGTAATTCAAGAATTTCCCTTAAATTTTGTATTCCAATTTTGAATTAGGTTATTTGTGTAATGTGATTGGCAATGATTTGAACTTATGAGTGATTGATCAAGAAAGATTAGGTTAGAAATGAACTTTTGTGATGTAATTTTGAACACATTAATTCGCTTTTGAACTGTTTATGTAGTACTGATTGTGGTTATAGAATGATGGTATGTTATAATGTTGATTATCATGTTCATTACTTCATCGACTATATGGGTTATCTAGAATTTTGAATTTGAAGCTCGCGAAATTGAGTCATTAACTCATTAGCTATATTGCTATGAAATTTCAATTAGAACGAGAAAAGTAAAGATAACGAGCAAATGAAGAACTTGGGTTTAGAGAATAGGAATTACTAGTAAAACTATTTGGTGCACTGTTGTGAAATGCATATTTGACATCAATTGTTTACATTAGCAGTTGCTGTTTGTGCTATGAAGCTGTTGAATTAAGTAATTTTGTTTGCCCTCACTCTTAGATATTAATATATCTTTCATTTTGTTAGGATGTTTCGGATGGCCAATGGAGAAACTTCCGTGGAAACATTCCAATTCTTTCGGCTGTTTTTGGAGCGTTCACCGTTTTAGCCACAAGTTTGCGGAAAACCTGTCAACTAAGAGCTAATGGGATGTCTATAGTCTGGCTCATGATATCTTTAATTTACTTAATTTATCTACACGGAGCTTGGTATGCCCCTTAGCCTCTGCATCCAAAATTTCCATTCTGTGATGATGTTGTAATTGTCTCTTTTCATCTGTCTTGCAGTGTCCTTTTCATCCTGTCAATCGCTTCACTCAATTTTCTTCTTGTCAAGGTATGCTCCTAAGCTTATTCAATTCATTTTGCAGGGTGGACATTTTTGGGAGGGAACCTATTAAATTTTTAGTGTTAGAAGGATACTGTTCTTTTGGACTTGAAATTCTCCTACTGATATTGGTTGAAATGGTTGGATCATGAATTAGATAATATTTGGTTGTGCTATTGCTCAGTATTCTTATGGTATATTAAGGGAGTATGGAATCTTGTTCCCTTGAGCATCCCTCAAGTAGTTCAGTACTTTTTGCTGGAGGACATGAATCATATGAAGAATTTCGTAGATTGTTATACAATTGTAGTGCCAGTAGCTGATCTCACAGCACCTTAGATATATATATTTTTTTTAACCAAGGATCTATGTAGGTGTGCCAACCAAGGTAATGTCTGGTTACTAGGGTTTATTCTCTATGCTGTAAACACTTATCAGTATAGATCTTTGTCATATAGGATGTAAATATTGATAGTATCAGATTGCATTCTTGTCCTTATATTTTTGTAAATTTCCAAAATCCTTTTCAATCTTTAATGATTTCATTTGAAAACTATCCTGTTCTTAGTTCTGTCTCTTTATTCCCTTTTGCTGTGTGAAAATTTTTACATGCACCCTGGTACACCTATTATTTACTCATTTGAAAATCTAGCAAAAAATACCCTTGAGTGCACCTAGCTCTAGTCATAATAAAGGCTTTTATTTTTGTATTGAAAACTATATAATATGTATTTCCTTTCACTTATTGATTATTAAACATATTAATGGTTGATGTTATGCATTAACAAGTGTGAAAATAGAAACGTTGCCCCAAAAAAAAAAGGCCAGGAAAAATATATTTACTGCAGGTTTTAGTGTAAAATCTCATCTTCCTTTTCTTTTGTCTGTTGCAGATTTTTGCAAGGACAAAGTACTTTCCATATGTGTTGTGGACCTTCAATGTGTTTTTCCTAATTTGTAATCGCGTTTATGAAGGATATTCTTTCTCCATCTTGGGGTGAGTTTATGATACAGGCTTCCTTTTTCACGTTCCTTGATCAGGATCATTATGCTGTAATTTGGTTGATTAGCTATGTTTTCTCTCTTTCTGTGTAGGCATCAGTGGGCATATCTGGACAATTTCCGGGGTACATTCAGGTGGCACATTTGCTTTAACTTTGGTATCGTCACTGCTCTGTCTTTTTACATGGTATTGAATACTTTTTTTTTTGCTGGTTTATGTTTAAAATTCTATTTGTGTATGTACTATCCGTTATACTCTTAGAACTTGTGCGATAGATGTGTTGTTTGATCTGGAGTGTAGGTAAAGCTGGCAAAAGTTGACACTCCACTACTATCTGACCAGAACATGGTTAGCAGGTTTAGGATTGCAATTTGAACATATATTATACGGAGTAAATGGGTAGACATAAATGACTAGCAGTACTCATCTACAAAAGGGTTAGGTTGAGGATGACATTTCCTACCCTAGATAATCTAATTACCCAATTTGGTGATACAATATATTTTGCTGAATGTTAAAATTGTGAAAGAAAGCACTAATAATATTCAAAGATGGGCAGACTGAATTATTCTATAAAATCTTAAATTTTGATTAACTTGTTTATTTAAATATTTATTTCATTATTTGACAGTCACCATACTCACCAATCAGAATTTTAACTAATGATCTCCTGTGGCCTGTGCTGCTTATACTTTTGAAGGGACACTTGTAACCTCCTTTGCGAAAATTTTAACTACAGAGGCACTATCTTTGAATAATAATAGTCCCTTTCATCTTCATGATCAATTGCCTTCAAAACTACCTTTATATCCGTTTTCTAAGCTGACACAGAGAGTCATAGACCACCGGATATACAGCACTGCTTGGATTCTGCGATTTCCTTGGAGCTATTCTGGTTCAGGCCACTGCTTTTTCTGGTGTTCCTTTCCACATTCATGTTCTATGTTTGTTCTTGGCTTCATATTGCTCCTATGTTACTTGGACTTTGGTACTCATGTCCGACACGGATACGTGTCCAAGCGTCCGACTTGTCTATTTTGTGAAAAAATTCCGTGATTTTAAACTAAAAGAGAAGTGTCCGGGTGTCATATCCATGTCCGAGTGTCGAGGGTCCGACATGGGTACGTGAGGTGAAATGACGAGTCCAAGTAACATACTATTGCTCTGGCCAAGGTTCTCCTATGTTGGCCTCTTCATACTTTCACTGTCAAAATTACCCATCCTTTGTGCTAAGCCTTTCCATATGCTGCAGCTGAAATACATTTTGTTTGAGCTTTTCCTAATTTTCTGCTAGTACCATAAGCCTTCTACAATCTGCTTCAGCTCCTCTGCATTTCTGTGGTTTAATGTTGCTTCTTCTATCCCACAAGTGAGTTAATACCTTCCATTTTGGGATGTCCCTTGACTAAGTTAACGTCTTATTTAGTTAATTTTTTCTCTATGTATTATTATAATTTTCTTTAATTAGGTCTCCCTCTTGTTATATCCTCTACAATTTTCACCCTCCTTGATTTCTGTGCTAAAATAGACGTTAGCTTATTTGTGGGATGGAGTTAGTAGGCTAGTCGTAATTCTGTGATATGACCAAACAATATTAGGTGCTGTAGAATTCAGTATACCCGAGGTTCTGCTCATTTATTGAATGAGCAAAAATTAATGAGTAAATTACCCGGGTGTACAGAACATGCTCTCTAGGCCCTGTTCTTTTCACCTTAAAAAATCACTTCTGTAAAAATTATTTCGGTTGAGCAAAAATAAGGTGAAGTGCCTTAGACTTAACTAAAAAGCTAGCATGTCTAGCTAGATGCCTTTATGGAGGCACCAAAATTTGCACATTCCACCATAGTATCTATCATTTGTATTTGAAGATTGTGACAAGCACTTAGCTCTTCATTGCTTAATGTGCCTGTCTGACTGATATTGTGCTATTATGGTGCCACACTAATTATATATTTACATATTACTATCTTTCTGGATCCACCCTTTCATCGTGAATCCGTTTATTTGCAGTTGCCCTGCGCATGATAAGCTTTGGATGTGATTACCACTGGGCACAAAAAGATTCTCGCTTTGATCAAGAGGTAGGTGTATATTTTGTGCTCTAATTAAATTGTGGCCTTGGTCTCTCTCTGTACTTGTGTTTCGGTCTTGTCGTCTTCCTACAGTCTTACCCAAGATATATAGTTTTTCTTTGCTAAAGCTAGCTGACTAAGTCATTTTTAATACCACTTATCAGTTGAATGGATCAATGGAATACCAATAGTTAAAGATCTTTATGCAATATCAAGGATTTGAACTGGAAAGTGGGTTTTGCTGGGTACAACTACACAACATAGAAGCTAGCTTATAGGGATTTTATAATTTATTTTAAACAAAGTCCGCTGAGAATGATATCTCATTATCTTCATAGCTTTTTGAGATAATCTAACTTTTCTTTGCTGGTTTCTGTGTATGTCTGTTCTCCAAAGTGCTTTCCCCTTATTATCATCCCATTATTCTGTTTGGTTGTTGCAGTTTGACTCCTGAAATTGTGTATAGTTTATATCTCCCTAATAACACCCGTGCTGCAAAGTTGCACAATTTTGACCACAATATATAATAGAGGGTATATAACCAGGAAGCTGCAGATCTCCAAGTGATTAAATCAAGTGACAGTGTTTAATAATTATCTGCCATTATGCTGTATGCTAAGTCAAAGCCAGAGGTAGAATGTATCAATTATGGCCTTTATTGCATGTGATGGTTCTTAACATGCATCTAGATGCAGTGAATTATAGGAATTTTTATTTGAGACTCTATGGGCATCTTATTTGTGTTGTCAGAATATCTCTTATTGATATTGCTTTTGTTTTTTGTTAAGTAATTGGTGAATTTCTCCTTTTGACTCCCTGTGGATTCTTATTTATGTGACTTAATATTGGCATAAATGCATAATTCCTAAAGATAAGAAAGGGTTGGAAATTTCTGTTGACGATAAGAGGTTGTGTCACTCATTTATAAGGTAGAAGATGAAATGCCTTTCCAGGAGGCCGCAATATGCATTCATGTTGTCTGTGTCTTCTTTCATGTCTGTTGCTTTTGTCAAAACTATCATGGCTTCTGGCTTCTGTGAGAAGAAGCTTGGAATTTCGACTTGTTTACACGGGTTTTGTTTTTAGGTTTTCATTCACATGACCAATTTTTTTTTTTTTTTTTTTTTTTTTTTTTTTTTTTTTTTTTTTTTTTTGCGTATGTAGAAGCATATTCAGCGTTGCTCAATTTGTAAATCAGGAAGAACATGCTACTTATCCTTACAGGTAACTGTATTCCCTTAGATACGAATTTCCTTCTCCAAACTTTGGAAAAAGTACAGGAAAATACATATTGACATACTTGCCTGACCTACTTGTGATGATTAATAAAGATGATATTTTGCTTTATTTGTTGTAGGAGAGGAGCTTAGAGGAGGAAAAATACTCATACAGCATATACCTGTGTTACCTGTTATATGCTCCACTTTATATTGCTGGACCTATTATTAGTTTCAATGCATTTGCGTCACAGGTATATCATTTATGCATTCTTTGAACTTCTGTACTTTGCAACTTTCTTCTGTCCATCGCCTTTTCTATCAGGATATTTGACTGTAAAGAACTACTTAGTAACCCCTAGTGCTTGTTTGGTTGGAATGTAAATTTCATGGTAAATTATTTCCCCTGTATATTTTGTAGGAAATTGGTTAAATTTGTTTGGTTGTCATATGAGACTTTACGTTTCATGGGAATTGTGAATGACCAAGGGGAAGTAGGTAAATAACTTCCCATACTATGTGGAAATTCCAAAATTTCAAAATCCAAGGAAGTTGAAATGCTCCATTATTGTAATTATATGCCAACCTAACCAGAAGGGGCGCAAGCACTTCCTATACTTTCATTGCCCATGTCAATTGAGTGCAACCAAACAAGCATTTAGTGTATGCAACATCCTTAATCTTGCGTTGCAACTTAGTAAACCAGCCAAAAGTGGTTTGGGTTGGGCTGGTTGATGATTCATCTGGTTCATATATTTATCTAAATTTACGAAGAATAAGTGACAACAGGCTTACTCTAAGTTGTGAAACCTTTTTATAACATATAATTCTAGCATAGATATGATCCATACTTGAGATACATTTTCCTGTACATTCAAAAATAAAAGGGAAATTCTCAATGGTACTCTTAAACTTTTTATTTTTCTCAATGGTAAACGTCAAAAAATCAAATTATCATTGGTAATCACCTATTTGTGTTACTAATTAAGTGGTGACATTAATGAGATTAATTTACAATTATAAACCTAAACATACTTAATTAAAGGCAAAATGACTAACATATCCTTGAAAATTAAATTTTCCTTTATTTTTTTAACAATTTAAAAAAAAAAAATCACCCACCACTCCAACAGCCTACTCCACCCTGCCCACCGCCCAAACCCAATCCACGTGCCCCCGGCGCCGATCGATCCCATATCTCCCTCCCCTTGGTCCGGTGCCGTCCGCGCCGATTCCCTCCCCTTGTCGCGACGCCTCCCTTTCCTCCCTCTCAGATCCCCCCACAAAACCCACGAAAACCCTTATCGAAACCCATGAATTCTTATTGAAACCCACAAAACCAATTTTTGCTGTTGAGAGATTTACGGTGAGATCGGAGTTTGCAAGATACAATTGACAGCGGCAAAAGTCTGAATGCGTTGAGAATTGGTGGAAGGAGATTTGAGATTTTGGGCGGATGGTGGTTTATGTGATGGTGTTGGTGTTAGTGGTATCAACGGTGTCGCGGAAGAGAGAGGGAATGATTATGAGGGCGGCATTGGGTGGTTTAGGGTTGCGGTGACAAGGGGGAGGGGGTTCAGCCGGCGTCGGGGAGGGAATCTTGGTGGGCGCGGCCGGCCGGGAGCAGGGGAATAGGGCTGGGCGGGCAGGGGTGGCAGGGGGAAGTTAGTGGGTGGTGGGTTTTTGTTAAAAGGGGTATTTTAGTCTTTTCGCTTTTCCCTCACTTTTAAAACATTAACCATGGTTAATTTTCCTTAAAATGCTTAACTAATGTTACCACTGAATAAATTTTACAAATTATAGATTAACAAAGATAATTTGATATTTGAGTGTTTACCATTGAGAAAAATAAAAAGTTTAAGAGTACCATTGAGAATTTCCCAAAATAAAAATATAGCCCTTCACCCGCTTTTAGATGTTTAGAAATTATTACGAGTGGCTCCTGTGATAAGATCCGACTGGCAAGCAGTTTCTTGGTTGATTCAAGTGTTGATAGCTATGAATAGGCGTAATTTTTATCATTCACATTCCTACTGAATTCGGTGGCTATATAGAAACTTAGCTAAGTAAAGTCTATTTTGATAATTTATTAGATTGTTTTGGTCTGCCTTTCCCACTCCTAGGCTCCTAGCCCATCATCCAAAGGAAGAATTCATTCCTGTCCCTCATGACTGCCTCTGCTTTCTCAGTTCTAAATCTAATAGCCAACTTTGATTGTTTTAACTGTCTTGCAGCCTAATCTCTCAGGTTAAAATAAAGAAAATATGCTAAAATTTACTTGTCCCTTGCAGATAGATCAGCCGCAAAATACATATTTGCCCAAAGATGTGGCTCTTTATGGGTTAAGATGGGGTTTTGCTCTTTGCCTTGTTGAGCTAATAACCCATTTCTTTTATTACAATGCCTTTGCAATAAGGTGAGATATGCTTATATATTAAACAATGATAGTATTCCCCAACATAATCTAATTTCAAATGTTGTTTCATTCATCAGTGGCTTGTGGAAACAGCTATCGGCTTTGGATGTCTTTATCATCGGGTATGGGGTAAGAGCTGCTTAGTTGTATGACATTCATTTTTGAATTGAGCTAGTTGGTTTTCAATATGTACTTATTATATTGGGCCAGTGGTAGGAGGAGAGAGAAAGATCATTTGATGTTGCTTGTATCATTTTAAAATTTGTAGTTTACTACTGCATATTCTTGAACTCTGCCATTGGGTTTCCCACTGCCAGTCCCAAGTCTGGATAACGGAGGAGGGTTACAGTAGGCCAGTGACAACCAGTGTAAAACTTTGTCGCATCGCTTGACATGATCCACAATGATTGATAGTAGTAGTATGATGGGTGACCTCTTGGGAAGTCCTCATGTTGGTTCATGTAGCCAATCCCACTTACGAGATTAAGGCGTTCAAGAAGAAGAAGAAGAAGACTACTGCATATTCTTGGCTTTTTTTATTTCTCTGTGCTCCTGTAGACTGCTTAAAATTTATAATGACTTAGCTCAAGAGTTTGGTCTCAATTCTTTATGTTATGTCTTTCCTTAATGACAGGTTCTAAATTTCATGTGGTTGAAGTTTCTTCTCATTTGGCGGTTCTTCCGGTTCTGGTCATTGGTATGCAAAATTACTATATTGTTTAATTTGGATTTTAGGTACTGTATTATTCACTCGCATTTAAAACAACAAAAGTTTTTTCTGTTTTCTTTTGGCGGCATTTTTTCCGAGTTAAAGTCCTTGAAATTGGTCTTACAGCTTAATGGCATTGAAGCTCCTGAAAATATGCCTAAATGCATCAACAATTGCCACAATTTGGAGAGCTTTTGGAAAAGTTGGCATGCATCCTTCAATAAGTGGCTTGTGAGGTATGGTTTCTATAGTTTTGTTTTGATGTTTATCTCTATACTAATATGTAATGACTAAATAGTTATATATGATTGGTGTGCAAGCTAGGTACCTTTACATCCCTCTGGGTGGTGCGCAGACAAAGTTGCTGAATGTGTGGGTTATATTTACCTTTGTTGCTATCTGGCATGATTTGGAATGGTAATTGCTTTGTTCAGTTTGCCTACCTAAGTCATTACTCCCTCCGTCCCCGAAAGAACGACCCATTTGGGTTGATTTTGCGGGTATTAAGAAAGTTAAATAAAAAGAAGTAAAAGTATATTGGAAAGATAAATTTACATGGGGTTTGTAAAAAAGTAGAGAGAGAAAGTAATAAAAGTACATATGGAAACAAAATTATATATGGGAAAGCTAATTTTGCACAAATATTATTGCAAATTGGTGGGAATTTTAATGCAAATGGGTCATTCTTTTTGGGACTAAAATTAAGCCAAATGGGTTGTTCTTTCGGGGACGGAGGTAGTATAATTTATTAGTACATTAACTCATTTATTGTAACTTTGCTTTATAATTCCTGAACTTTTGACTTGGCTGCAGGAAACTTCTATCTTGGGCATGGTTGACATGTATCTTCTTTATTCCAGAAATATTATTGAAATCAGCAGCTAAGGCTTTTAAGGTTTTGTTCTCTTGTCAAGTATATGTTTCTTCACTGTCTTATTTTGGTGCTGAATTAATATATTGAAATCAATTATTTTGCAACCTTATGTCCCTTTTTCTATATTAGAAGGTTCCTTATGATGATTCGTGTTAGCCCATCCCAAATCATTTTGGGACTAAGGCTTTGTTGTTGTAGTAGTTATTTGCAACCAATATGAAGGTTTCTATCATGCTAGGTATTGGCATTGGTATAAATCAACTGTTACTAGGATTAACCTTAAATACTAAATTGTCATAACATAATTTATTTCTGAACTCTATTAGTCTACCTTTTGGAAGATTGCAGTGTGGACTGGAACCTAGCTCTATTTTTTTTTAAACACCACTGCTCCACAAAGGAGAGGAGTCATAGTACCTTCTAAGGTCTTGATAATGGGATACATAATTATAAGGCATGGGAATATAATGACATGTTATTTGCTTAGTTTGTTATCAGTATCTTTCATCTGATTGTAACTATGTTTATTTACTTTTAAGTAGTAAGAGTTTCCATCTGGTCATATTTTCAGGTGGAGAGTACTTTCTGGAAGTTTTTCTTTGAGGAACTGAGTGCAATTTCTGGGGCCGTAACAATTACTTGTCTCATGGTATATTTCTCATGACTCATTCAATCAAAACATCAAGCCCTTACTATCCTGCTGATAATTTTTTTCTACTTTTGAATTTCGTTAACTTTTGTTTTGTCCATTGTAATTTTTAGTGTATTTGATGGCTTTTGTAGGATCTATCTGCTACCTGACCTTTCTAATTTAAATGACTAATAAAATTTGTCTAGCAATTTTCTGGTGGTGGGAGTTTGAAAATTAATTCTCTATAATCTTTCTAAGTAACATTTACTTGCTTTATTGCTCACAACTTTTAAGAAATATTATTGAACTATAGCCTGGACGAGCCTACTGGTGGAGCAACATTAAGTGAAAATCATATGTGGAAAATGAATTTACAATTTATGTTCCTGCTTTATTTCATTAAATAACTTTTAGCTAGATGAACATTGTGCGGCAAAAATTTAGGTTTTATTGTAAAGAACTCATGGTTGTGCCTGATTCTTCGTGCAGATTGCTAATCTTGTCGGCTTTGTTGTTGGACCGTCGGGAATCAATTTCTTGATTTCTGGTTTTCTTCATAAAGAAGGTATTAGAATTGGATTATCCTTGTTATGGTTATTGTCACTCAGCCTAAGGAATGTTTATGCAACTTCTTTTTTTTTTTTTCAACTTTCCACAGGGCTTCCTGTACTCGCTGGCATATTTTTCACCTTCTATCTAGGAACAAAGGTATGTTGAGTAAATGAGTTTGATTAGTTCTTAGGTAAGAGATTCAGCAAATTTTACTAACTGGACCCCTATTCTTGTACAGCTTATGTTTCATATTCGTGATGCTAGACAAAAATCATCTTGAGTTGACACTGGAAATCACATTACTATTTTGGTTGTCAATGTTTCTATGGGAACTTCTGACATGAATACGTTCTCTTGAGCGATCATATCAGTTGAGCTTCTAATATCATATCATGTACTTGACCGCTTGAGGCTTGAAAGCTGTGACATTATGGTCTTGAATCTCAAGAAATTAAGAAGGAAAGAATATTGCAGCAATTGCAAGTCAAGAAACGATGTGTTGGTGACTTATGGTTGAAGACATTCATCCTAAAGATCTTCGAAAGCAAATTTTGTGTACAATTTTTGTGGTAGAGCTGACACCATGTTTCATATCAGCCTGATTGATGCAAATTATTGAATCCCTGTAAAATTTGGCGGTTTGTATAGTAAATATGCAGATTAAAACCCCTCTAAGATTTCTTATGTCAAATGAAGTAAACTACACAAGCAATTTAAGAGTCAATGGTTCAAACTATGCTTTTCAATGTCAGGTTTATTGTTTGTGCAAAAATTTGAAAATCAGTCCCTCATCCATACTTGTCTATGATATTCTTCAACCATCAAGCCATTCAATATCACAACCATTTTAGGTCACTATCATACAGTTCGATCCTCAGAAGTGGATGGTTACTTGATTAATGTTATTTCTTTTCAACACTACCTCTATATTAACTTTGACCATATTCAATTACTAATATGTAAAAATATTTGAATTATGTAATTGATGTAGGGGTGAAATAATGTACATTTTCAAAGTAATTTTTTTTTTTTTTTTTTTTTTTTTTTTTTTTTTTTTTTTTTTGGTGATTGTTAGTTTGTTACTCCCTCCCTTCTTAATTGTTTGCTCCATTTGCCTTTTCTATATGTCCTTAAAAGATTGCTCCATTTTACTTTTGACATGATTTTCCACTTGCACTCTCTCTATCTCTCTCATTGATATTTGTGTCAAGTAGGTGGTGGTGCAGTGTGGTGGGTGGATTTTTTTTTTAATTAATTTTTTTTTTGAAAGATTTGATTAAAATTATTTTATTAATAAATTAAAAGTAAATTTAAAAATTTTAATTAAAATTTAATTTTTTAAAAATTTTAAACCAATTACATGACAACACGTGTCATTAGTAACCTGCCCAACATGTTACAAGTTGTTTTGCCTGTTAAAATTCAACACCCCCAAAGGTTGTAATATTAATAATGGGATTTTCTCAATAATAGTTTTAATAATTTTGGCCGTATTATTTCATTTTTTTTTTGGTATGCATTGCATTGGTTTATTCCGCCTGAGTTGCCTCATTTTTATATTACATCACAAATTAATCACGAGAAAAAAAATTATTACTATCGTGCATCGCTCAAGCACTAATCTAGTATACTTGAATTTACTCCTAGTATCACAATTCAAGAGTTGTTAAAAAAATAAAATTAAATACTTAAATTCAAATCAAAATTCTGAAATATATCAATTTCGAGTGCTTGCTAATGAAGGAGTGAATGGCAAGGGAATAGATGAGAATTGAGAAGGTTGGAGAAAATGGCAAAAATGAAGTAGTACAATAAATTCTTAGTTGTTCCCAATCAGTTAGTACAATAAATTCTTAGTTGTTCTCGATCAGTTAGTAATGTCGAACGTCTTCAAAAAAAAAGAAAAAAAGAAGTTGGTAATGTTGAACAACGATGAAAAAGATTAACAAAATATTATTTTGTTTTTTTAAGAAAATATAAGGTGGAAAATATAAACAATAAAAATAAATAAATTATTTTTTACAATAAAAAAATGATAAAATTTACCTCAAAAAAAAAAATTGATAAAATAATGCTATATTGAAAATGACAAAACAATTTCAATTTCAAATTTAAGGATTCAAATTTTGGGTTGAAATTCAAACTGAAATTTGGTAATTGAAAGTGAACCTCAAATTTCTAACCAATACAATTATGCCAACACATATTGTATGTGTAGCCTTTTCACATACAACCAAGGATGTGTAGCCTTTACCTAAGTAATTTTATAACTTTTTTTTTTACAATTTGAAGGATGGGGTTGAAAGGTACATGGTGTAGGGTTAAAAATCACTAACTTTTTGTTGCGTAATTGGATAGTTTTTTTTTTTTTTTTTTTTTTTTTTTTTGGAATCAATACAATTTACTTGCAAGAGATGAAAAAATTAGATTGAATGAGTGTGTATATCCGTTGTCGTAGATAAGATTGATACATGTACAGTTTTTATTTCATAAGTGGACATTATAAAATTAATGTAACCTGGGGTTGTGGTAATGATGCAATTCTCAAGGACACTTAATTTAGTGATGTGATTTTACAATTTTTAAGGATGTGGGATGAATGCATAGTGTAGGGTTAAGAACCTACCCATTGTTTTGTTGCATAAGTGATATCCCTTGATCCAATACAATTCACTTTCAAGAGATTAAGGGCCTGTTCCGATTGACTGAACTCAACTGAACTGAACTGAACTGAGCTGAACTGAACTGAACTGAACTTATTTATTAGTGATTTTTAACTACGGATTAGTGATCTTTGATTATTTATTTCTATACATATGTGTATATACAAATGTACATATTAAAATATTTACGAAAAATATACTATATAATTATAATTATAAAATGTATGGAAAATATATTATAAAATGTATGGAAAATATATTAAAAACTTGAAACCTCTAAACATTTTAAACACATATACTATTTAATTTAAAAATAAAATAGTATTAGGACAAAAGAACACAAAACACTTACATGTATCTAACCCATTTAAACAAATTTTTAAAAAACTAATATAAAAAAAAAAAAAAAAAAAAAAAAAAAAAAAAAAAAAAAAAGAACCAACAAGAAAAGCTAAAATTTGCTACGGCCCAACACCCTAACCCACTCTCTTTTCCTTTAATTAATAACAAATCTTACAAATAAAGAATTAAAGATGCTCTAACCCCAAATAAAGAGAAATATGTATCAAAAAAATAGAACCATTTGAACAATGAATTGTATCAATATTATTATTGTTATTATTATTATTATTATTATTATTATTATTATTATTATTATTATTATTAATTATTGATTATTATTATTATTATTATTATTATTATTATTATTGTTATTATTATTATTATTATTTATTGATGATTATTATTATTATTTCAATTATTATTATTATTATTATTATTATTATTATTATTATTATTATTATTATTATTATTATTATTATTATTATTATTATTATTATTATTATTATTATTGTTGTTGTTGTTGTTGTTGTTGTTGTTGTTAATATTATTATTATTATTATTATTATTATTGTTGTTGTTGTTGTTATTGTTATTATTATTATTATTATTATTATTATTATTATTATTATTATTATTATTATTATTATTATTATTATTATTATTGTTGTTGTTGTTGTTGTTGTTAATATTATTATTATTATTATTATTATTATTGTTGTTGTTGTTGTTGTTGTTAATATTATTATTATTATTATTATTATTATTATTATTATTATTATTATTATTATTATTGTTTTTGTTGTTGTTGTCGTTGTAATAAGAGCTTAAAATAATGAAATTTGGCTTTATATCATTAGCAATATCATTAGACATAAATTAAGAGCTGAGCTGAACTGAACTGAGCTGAACTGAACTGAACTGAACTGAATTTCAACGGAACAGAAAAGGCCCTAAATTGATCAACAAATTAGGGGTGAAGGAGTGCATACAATTGTCGTCTGGTGATGAGATTGATGCATGTTTATTTCTTACAATTTTATAGATGAACATTGCAAAATTAGTAACTCCAATGTTTATACTAATTTCAAGGGTGATTAATCATGACGTGTCTTTTGATTTAATATGCTAGGTTTAGAATAATTTCACATTGTCCTGTTGCATTATTTGTAGCATATCTAGCGAGACACGCCCTCTTCGACTCGAGTACAGGCCCGTATTTGGACCAGGGCAGCCGGGGCGCCCGCCCAGGGCCCCAAATTTTGAAGCCCACTTATGCTAATGCAAGTCCCAAATAAATAAATAAATAAATAAATAAATAAAAAATAATTTATGTACGTACATTGTAAATATGTAAGTGCAAATATTAATTAACTCCCTTGAAACTTCAATCACATTTAATCATCTCCTAGAAAATAGCTCCTTCAATTTTGGGAAGTAGATAATCTCAAATAAATTCACCCACTCATCAATTCAATTTTACACGCAAGGAGTGTAATGTTTTTTATCTTCTTTCCCAAATTTATTTTTCTCATTACCTTTATTTTTTTGGTTTTTCATCTTCCTTCCCAAATTTATTTTCAAAAGATGGATTCTCCTGTATACATATTTTCCACAATAAATTTCAACGGATTAAAAGGTTTAATACTTACAATTTTTTATTTTTATTTTTATTTTTATATTTATACTCTTTCAATTGTTTTACATCTCAATTTTTCATTTCACCGTTTTGGCTTATGTTATTTTATCACATCTAAGAACAATATATATGTTACTGATGCCGTCGGCAATTACAGTTAAAAATCATAAATAGGATATTCAATTTTATACTACTAATTTTGTTCGAATTATTCAGCTATTTTGCTTGTCAATTTTCGATTTTACTATTGTTATGATATTGATGATTGTTTCAATTTTTATTTGAATTATGATAAAGCTTAATTATTATAAGAATGTTCTGTTTTTTTTAGTACAATTATGTGTTTTTGATTTATTTTAATTATTTGTATATTTTTAAAATTTAAATATCTAATATTCAATTATATCTTAATGTCTAATCTGTGTCATTAAAAATTACTTGTACGAAATTCTAGGTATTACTAATTCTAAATACATTGTTGAATTGAGTAGTGTAATCGAAAATTCATGATTGATTTTTTAATCATTGATGGATTTTGGCTTTAACTAACGGGATAAGGTGATATAATTCTTTAATTTTTTATTATGTTAGACCATATTGATGTAGAAATTATTATTATGTACTCATAAAAAAAATTGCATTAAATAAAGTATTGTATAATTTTTTTTATTTTATTTTGCATACCCGATTTTTTTTCCTAATACATTAACCTATTAGGGCCCCTTTTTTTAATTTGCCCCTAGGCACTAAAATCTCAGAAACAGGTCGAGTATCCTTTACACTCCGTGATCATGGCTCAAACCATACTATTTGACCCCACTCCGCACTCCGCACCACGCACAACCAAACCAACTATTCCCAACTTCTCAATCCCACTCTGTACAAAACCAGTGTTTTTGACAAAAACCAGAAAAATAAAAATTCAACCACATTAACAATCATCTCTAATGGTGGAAAGAAGGAAGCCATTGGTGCTTGCTTCCACCAAAGCCCTTCTCAACTCCGTCCTTCAAAACCCCACCTCCGCAACCAGTAGCGCAGGAGATGCCAAGGTTGACGATAATGCCCTCGCTTCCCCTCCATCGCTTCAGCTACAAGCTGGAATTCTTCGGTTTCACAAGGATCAAATTGGAATTCCACCCAGAATTGCTTCTCTTGATGATTCTTCCCTTGTTGGTCTCTCTCTTGCTGACCTTAAACGTCTTGCCATCACTTCAGGCTCTCTGGTATATATTCCTCTTAGTTTTGATTTCTGGGGTTAATTTATTTATTTTTTTTTATATATATTTTTTTTATTGTGAATTTTTATGGTTTTAATTTATTATCATATTGGTAAATCAAAGAAATTCCTAGATTGTTATTTGAAGAGTTAGATTGCAAATTGTGGGAAAGTTTTAGTTTTGAGTTATGCATTGGACTTTTGAATAACCCCTTGAATGATTGGTTTGGAAGCGCGTCGAAAATGCTATTAAGCTCACTAGTAAAACTAACACATGAAAGAATTTGGAATGAAATGTGAAGATGGATGGATGTGTTCTGGCCTAGTCATTAAGCTTTTGATATCTGTAATTGTGAATTATTTAGGTTGGTTGTTGGTGATGTACCAATGTGTTTTTGGTTAAAAATAGGTGATTATCAAGAATATTGACACCAACGCTCGAAGAATTGGCCAAGTTGTAGTTCTAGATCCCCCTCTTTCCGAGGATGAAGTTTTGCCTGATGCCGGAGAAGGCACTTGTGCCTCTGAGACAATGCTTATATTACCATCATTGACTATCCACCAAAGCTACCTCCAGCCTTTGAGAAAAAATGTTTCCTATCTCTCTCCTCTCCTGGCATTTAATGTGGACCTTCATACGTCGTGCTTGACATCTCTTCTTCGCAATGGAAAGGAGTGTCTAGCAACTATATTTGATGTTGATGAGTGTGTAGAAAAAAGTGGACTAGGGCTCGAGAATTGTTTTGTCAATTTGAGGCTGGAGCCTTGGCCCCATGTGCCGCGATATGCATCACATTTAAGAATATCTTTTTTGAAGATACCTGAGTGTGGTACCATTGAATCTCTTAGAGGAAAGTCTCCCATTGAAGCTGTGGATCGTCAAGAAATGATTGATTTGGCATTACAAGAATATTTTAATATTGATAGATATCTTGCTAAAGATGATGTGTTCAGTATAAAAATTGACTGGAGTTGCAATTCGATCCTGTGTGTCAGTTGTAGCCTGAAAAAGAAGAATGATGGAGGTGATATTATTTATTTCAAGGTGAACTCCTGTCTTTATTGAGGCCTCTAGTTCAAGTAAATTGAAGATGCGACAGAGTCAAAAGTAACACTGAGTTGGATTCTTTATGTCATAGGTTGTTGCCTTGGATCCTCCAGAGGAACCTATTCTTCGTGTTCACCGTAAACACACAGCTCTTGTTCTTGGTGGAAGTGCTGCTGCTGCTTTCCCCCCAGATATGTTGATCGCTGAGCCTGCTGGAATTGCTCCTTTACAGAAAAATACTATAAAGGCCCTGGGTTGCATCCTTACTCCATCTCTATGTCCATCTGTACTTTCATCCAAATTCAGTGTCTCTGTCCTACTGCATGGTTTGGCAGGTCTATCATCTTCTTTATCTCATAAAATTCTATTGTATGTATGCAATCATCAATATAGTTGCATTTTTATCCCCATTTCCCCAACCCAATAAAAAATGGGATCTTCTATCATATGACCCTGTGTTATAGGCCTTTTTTTAAAAATATTTATTTTAAACTAAGGAGATGTTTGCACCCATTCCTAAGGTAACCTCCACTCAAGGACCTCATAAAACATAGAATTTTGGGTCACGATGCTACAATGGTTTGATTAAGACTTTCATGGCACTAACCTAAGGTTAAAAAAATGGATAGTTGGGGAGATAGAAATGCGATAAACAAAGCTGTGGTCTTTGAGTTCAAGAAGAAAATGTGTATGATAATTGATTTTGAGCATTTGAGAAATCGATTCAGGTTTTATGTCAATAAAATAAATTCCAGTCAATACACAATATTGTTATCAAGTTCATTATGTATCAAGAGGATTTACTTCCGTTTCTTTTTAGATAAACTATTTGTAATTTACGCTATTCACACACCATTGTTTATTTTGATATATTTTTTTTGGGTATTAGTAAGGAAATGTGAGGTCTTATTAGGTTCGTTTCAATTTGTACTTTTCAGATGTCAAATTTTCTTATAATTATTACATATTGATGATTGAAAATATTATAATTAAAAGATATGTATTGGTAACGTTGAAAAATCGAAATGTTTAATCTATATAAAAGTAAAGGAAGTATATCTTATACATCTTATCAAGTTGAGAAATTATGACAAAATCATGTCGTTCCTTTAGTTAATGCTTGATCGTACAAATAATTGTAACTACTTGCTTCCAATCTGTTAATCTAACATCATATACAATAAAATTATAAGCTGTTTTAGCTTACTCCTGTCCAATATGTAAGCTGTTTTACTGTACCAATGGAATTTTAATTTGCATCTCACAAAATCATTTTACCATTATAGGTCACTTTGCAATACCAAAGCAAATTTATACAGTAAAATCTATAATACTTTATATTTGATATGATTCTTAAAGGACTTTAGCATGGAGTCATACAGTGGCATATTCATCAATCCCTATTGTGAGATCACTGCTCAAGGAGATGTTAGACGTCAGTGAATGCATATTTCATGACTTTCTGTACCAATTGGCAGTGATCTATTTTCAACAAAATTCTTTTCAGTAAAATTATTTTTTCTCTTTCTTTAAAAAGTATGGCCCTTGTTGCAGTAAATAAATTAATATATTATTTTAGTTTGAGGAAGCAGTAATTCTGTGTTTGATATGCAAGTGAATATTTGATATTATCAAGTATATTGATGTAGATGGACCAGATTTGTGATGGAATTTTAATTCCACCTAGGACCATGTTACAAAATAGTGCTGTGAGCTTATTCTGTTGCAATTGCAGGATCTGGAAAGAAGACTGTTGTCAAATATGTTGCTCGCCGACTTGGTCTGCATGTGGTAGAGTACAGCTGTAATGCTTTGATGGAAGGGTCTGAGAAAAAAGCGTCTTCATTACTAACTCAGGCCTTCAGTACAGCTCATAGGTATTCCTAAGGTTGAAACTGTGACATGATTCAGTCTACTTTGTTATCTTCTGTTACATTGTTATTGACTAGTATTTCTGCAACCAAAATACGTAGTATAAACTAGGCGCCATACTTTATTTTGGGCGTAGATATGAATTTGTAAGTTCATTTCATTAGAATTTACTATGTATTCTCTGATTAAAAGTTGGTAAATACTTTCCAAAAGCTCAGTAAATGAGTTGAATGTTGATCCTTCACTTTTCTTAGCATTTCATGACACAAACTCTTTTTTTTTATATCTATTTTCTGTGATAGAGGCTTGAAGATTTATATTTCATTTCCCCATATTATCGGCTTGAGGTTGTTTTATATGGGAGAGCAGGGATACATCTGATGTCTTGAGTTAATTTTTGCAAAATTTGGATCTTTTTGCAGATACTCTCCAGCTATATTGTTACTGCAGCATTTTGATGTCCTCCGCAATTGGGCATCCAATGAGGGTTCGCAATCTGATCACGTTGGTATTATTTCTGAGGTGGCGTCTGTTATAAGGAAATTCACACAGCCGGTTGTCAAGGTTGAGGATGTACCTTTAGAGGAGAAATTGAACGGTAGCCCAGTAAGTAAAAGTTTCTCTGATCGGGGAAGATTTCTGTTTATTGTATTATATATGAGTTGCTGATGTAGAAGAAAGTTTGTGATCAATTTTCTTATTAGCTCCAGAAATTGAGAATCATTAACCCTCAGTTTTTGGCCTAGTAAAAACTATTAGTGAAACCATAAAATTTGATTGCGATTAATCCAAATAACCTATGTGTCGAAAGGAAGAAAAGGATTAATATAATTCTTTCTTGCTTTATAAAATTTCCACTCCAATTTTAATCAATGCAATGTATTGTTGGATCTGGAAGATTTGTCTAAATCACAACAAAATTGTTTCTTGGAGCAGAAGAATTAGGTGTTAAGCACTTTTGTCAGAGAAGAACCCCTTTTTTGCCTCATTTTTTCTAAATTTAATTTTTTAGTTGAGCAACTGACTTGCTCCCAAGAGTCCCAACAGCCCATATAATTAGGCATTGAACATGTAATGCCAAAATGCTTAAGAGTTTGTCTGGCCATGCTTCTACAAAACTTCTCTTTCCTAGTTTTGTAGAAACTGTTTCTTTAGAAACACTTTTAAGAAACAGATATGTGTGGCCACCTCATTGTTGAAGTACTTCATAGAAACAGAAACAGAAACAACTTTACTCCGTTTGGCCATTATTTACTCTACAAATTAATTTAGAGGGAGAGAAGTATTATGGACCATTTAATTTAGAGAGAGAGAAGTATTGTGGACCATCGGATTAAAAAAGTAGCGCACAAGATTGATTTTACCATGGAATTCAGATTCCAAGAGTTGACTGTCTTCCCCCCCCCCCCCCCCCCTTTTTTTTTTTCTTCATCATCCTCTTTCTTCCACTCTTGTATCTAGCCTTCCTATCAGTTTCCGTATGTACTGAACTACCCAACGTGACTCTTTTATTTTAAACTGATGAAACCAACACCAAACATAACACACAGTAGCTATATAAAATAAAAATTCAATTGATAATCTAATCTTCATCATCAAACCGAAATTTGATCGTCAAATTTTGTCAGAAACAATAAATTTGTGGGAAATTCTAATAAAATGGGATCAAAGTTTTCTTCTGTCTGTGAATTGCAAATATGAGTTTCCAAAAGACCAAGATTGCTGCTTTATGATATTAGAATGTCTATTGGAGAAGATGAAAGGTGGCCAGAAGCAATTTTTTTTTTGAAACGTGGCCAGAAGCATATTAATGATGGTGGTTCGCCATGGAGGAGAGAGAAAGCACAGATTTGTATATGAGGAGAGATTGAGAGACATATGTAGTTGTTTATAATTTGGGGCCATTCTGTTTTTTTTATTTTTTTTTTATTTTTTATTTTTTTATTTATTTTTATTATTATTAAAAAAAAATTGGGGTTAATATAGTCTGTGTGTAAAAAACTTCTTACGAATTCCACAACTCCCTGAGAAACAGTTTGAGAAGCTTCAATCTGGAGATTTTGTTTCTAGAGCTGTGAGAAATGGTTTAGGTATTCTGCTTCTCTCATTTTACTCCTGTTTGGCCTAGCTTCTATTGGTAACTCAGAGAAACAGCTCTAGAAGCTTGGCCAAACACCCCCTGGCTTTTTTTCGTTTCTTTTTCTTAGCTTAAGAATGAAAAGTAAATCCATATAGCTGATTGCACCTTGCATATTTAGCTTGAATTGGCTTCCTAGAAGATGCATAACCTAATTATTGCATTGCTATAGGAGACTGTAGCCTTTACTGCATATGCGGATTGCACTTGCCCACCTTTTACAGCTTTTAGGAAGGGTTGCTGGGGTAGTACCGTAGTATGCAACTATGCAATGCCTAGGATACAAAAGCTGCAGGATTATCCACATCAAATGCAAAGCCCAGGTTATACCATCACATGTGCAAACCCAGAATATTTCTTTTCGAAATCAACACACTGATATCCCTTAGAAATATATCAAAATACTACATGAACGATGAATCTATTATAGAGGCCCAGGTTTTCATTCAAGGTACATGTGTCGTTTTCTAATTATTTTCTTAACTACAACATAACCTCTGCAATATACATCAATATGCTTTCAACAGACCTTTTTCTTTGCTGAAACAGTGAAACACTCTCGTGTTTATCTCTTTCTAATGCCTGTGCTAAAATTATCTTCAGAACCCTGCCATGGTTGAGCAATCAATCAAATTTCTTTGCTGTAAAGAAATCAGAATATGAGATACAATGATTCCATTCAGTCTTTTAACACTCCATCTGACTTTCATTAGATACCAATACTCCACAATCTTTCATCAATTGCTGTTGCTCTGTTTATCCCACATTAAGACCCAAAAAATCATAGACCACACATCATTAATTACTAGACATGCGAGTCTTCTGCATTCTTTCTCCGGTGCTTTTAGAGATGACTTTCCTCCCTTAACATTGCCGACCTTCCTAATTCTACTTTCTGCAAATGTTTCCTTGCATTCAGATTGAATATAGTGAACCTGAATCGTCGTGATGTCATCAGCTTATAGTAAATTACTTCACAGCCATCAACTAGAAGTACTTCCAATTACCAATGAGTTTAAAATTGAAGCTGTTTACTTTATTCTCTTCTATTTCTACTGTTATACAACTATCCAAGTGTAAATAAGTCTTATATAGTCCCTGCTATGTCTTTCTTTCAATTGATGACATCTGAAACCATGGCGTGTTGTTGTACACTGTATTCGGTGTAACTAAATGTATATTTAATAAAAATGGATAGGGGACATTTTTTACAAGCCTTAGCCAATTCGCCATCAGGCTGGTTTGATCTGATCTTGTTCTTCATGGACCAACTTTGGCTCTCAACTGCTCGTCTTTGCCCTGGGCCAGTTCTATGGGCATCTGAGTTAAACCTGAATCGGATTAGTCCCATACGTAACCAAGCTTGTCATGTTATGTGTCAGTGTTTCTTCTGCTTTGTGAAGTATGTCTATTTTGTGATCTGTTTGTAACTTGCGGATGCTGCAGTTGCAGAGTGCTGAAAGAATAAGGCGACCCCGGGTCTTGTTGATTGCAGTAACTGAGAGTACAGAAGGCCTGCCACCTACTGTAAGACGCTGCTTTAGCCATGAGCTTAATCTGGAGCCTTTGACTGAAGAAGAAAGAGCTAAAATGCTAACCAAATCATTGCAAAGCATTCCTGAAATCTCTGCTGATGTATGTTTCATGTTCATAATTTTTTATTTTATTTTTTTATTATCTCTACTCTTCATAAGATAGATTCAACGTATAACAAGTAGTAAAGGTTCATCTCTTAGCTGTTAATTTTGTCGCATACATGCAGATGCCAGATTTCTCTCTGTCCTCTCACCCCTTTGCATGGTTCACTTTCTCACCTCCTTTTGACTTTAATTTGACTTAAATTTGGGAGGAGTAAACCTGCAGAGATCTCATTAAAGAAAAAGATATAAAACGTGGAAGGTGAATGTATGATAAAAGGGTTAGGGGAATGGAAAGTGAGAAACTTCTGAGGCTATGAATCTCTTATTCTTTTTGCATTTAGGTCATCTGATTCCATACACCTCATATCAAGGAAAACTCAACATCTTCATTGGCTTAGTGGTGGTATTGGTGGAGGGCTTTTAAAAATAATTTATTAGATAGAAAGATTTTCTATAGAGACGAAGGTAAACATTACGAGTTCAAAGTCAAATGGAGGACTAGTAATGAGAAAGCGCGATAATCAAACTAGACGGCTGACAACAAAGTATTAGATAAAACACCTTTAAGTCTTTCACTTTAGACTACAAAGAAGCTAGAAGAAACACAATCCTATGACACCGCCCATTAGCCTTATTACTAAAGATGTGATTATTATGCTCCAACCAAAGCACTCAAATGTAGCCATAGAAATGCTACTTCACCTTATCTCAAACAGTGTATTAAAAGTGTGCTTAAGGTGCGCCTAGTCGTTGAGGCACTAGGTGATTAGGGTAGAGCTTTTTTCACAATAGGCAAGGCGCATATAAAGAGGCACATGTGGCAAATCAGAGGCGCACAAGGCACACCAGAGACTCACGAGTCACGATGCACACATGAGGTGCATCTGTACAATGCGTCTCACTTAAAGAGGTGCACTGAATCGTGGCAAAGGGGCAGCAGGATCTTTATTGCTTTATTGCGCCTTGAAATTTTTATACATTAATCTCAAGAACTTTTTACTTGTTATTATAACTAGACCACATCTCATCTACTCATCACACCAGAACAGATCATATCTGCAATTGGTTGTCAAATATCTGGAATTTCTTATTAAGAAATTATGAAAATTAGATACTTAGAAAATAGAATAAACATTAAGATAGATCTAACAAGACCCTAGCTCATAATGTTTTTTCTTTCAATTTTTGTTAATTTTTTTTTTTTTTTTTAATTGCACCATTTATTTTTTTTGGAAAGCTGCATATTAATTGCACAATTTCAAAATACTTCATTCACTTTTTGCTTGTGTTCACACACAAAATACCTAACTACCCTTGTTCACATGTGCTAACAAATTGACAACCACAATTACCCCAATTTTCCTCTCTTATTTGTTTGTATCACATAGTCAAATTTGACATTCCCAACCTTTACTCTTTTTCTTGAATCTTATGCCCGTACAAAATGGTGTGATTAAAAAAAAAAAAGCACTATTTATTAGCTAACAAATGTGGTCAGAATTTAGTCAAACATAGTGATAAGATCAGATCATACTAGACTAGAAGTTTTTAACTAGACATTTTAGACCTAAAAAAAAATTCATACCAAAACACCTTATTTCAGGCTAAGAGAACATAGCTTATAGTACATTCTGAAGTTCTTCCAAGATCAAAGTTGACATACATTAACTTGATAAGTTCAAAATTCCCATTAAATAAAAAAAAGGTCTATGTCAACAAACAGCTGCCACTTTTCAGTGAAGAAAGGGCGAGGATCAAACTCATGTATCCTTGTACCACATAATACAGTCATTAAGGGACAAATCTTTTGTTGGCAGTTGCACCTGAAAATTATCAATTGTGATAATCTCTTCTGAAATTCAGTACTGTGATATATAGGAGGGATGTCATGAAGACTGTTAATTAGGCACTTATCTATTATATAGGATGTTATTAGCAACATAACTTATTTTTGGCTTACTCTCTGGTTTGACATTCTATAAATGATGCTGTTGTGTTCAATTGTTGTCTGTTAAAGCTGTTGAATTAATATGTTGTCTGTATTGGTTGCTGCAGGGTGGCTTAGAGCATGTTGTGAAGGATTTAGTTGCTCAGACATCAGGTTATACACCCAGGGATTTACGATCACTAATTGCTGATGCTGGAGCCAGCGTGATCCCCAAAGATCTTTTCCTAAGTGATCCTGAGAAGACAGTTGAGAATAAATTGCTATCTAAACCTGTTGGAGAGAATAATAATCAGAATTCAGGGAAAGAAGACTTATCAAAAGCGTTAGAGCGCTCGAAAAAGAGGAATGCATCTGCATTAGGCGCGCCGAAGGTACCTGTTTGCATTAATGACTATATTTGTCGATAACGTTTTTTTCTGCTAATGTGTACTGTAGCTATTTCCTATGTTATGAGCTTATGACCATATAGTTAAACCCTTTTTTGGGTATAGCTTGCATGCATATCCCAACGTTGGAGGGGCATCCATATCAGTACCAACAAGTAGTTGATGCTACTTTAGTGACGGCGCTACATTAAATTTGGGATTCTATAAGCTCGGTTTTTTTAGTTATGTTGGCTTTGTCCATCCTAGATGGTTAGATTGTATTAATGTATCAGTGGTGGAAATAAAACATGGAGTACTGTGGAGCAACTCAGGAAATATTTATTTATGTTGCTGGAAGGATTAGCTTCACTTCTGTACAGTTTGAAACCATATACTACGTATTATTTATATCACAGCCTTATATTTTTAACTTGGGAGATGGTACTTGTAAAAATGCGCAGTAAACAGACAGCTTTACCATAAACCAATAACAACTAATGTTTTTCCTACCAAGACAAAGATCTCGGAAGGTTCTAATGTATGCAACCTTACCCCCAAGCACATAAAGAACTCTAGAGAGACTTTTTAGAAGACCCACAAAACAAAGAAAAAGTCAGTCTTGTCTTTTTTTTTTTTTTTTTTAAATTTTTTTATTTTTATCTGTTATTGAATTAAAACAAAAAGATTTAGAGGTACTGAAACTAATAGTAATAATGGAATTTATTTTAGTCAAAAGGTAATAGTCATATTTGCAACTTGAAAGAGAGTAGAAATAGTGATGAAGTAGTAGTGGTGTTAGTGGAAGAAGTAATCCCATATGCAGTTATGCCTTTCATTGCAATCCTTCTACTTCGATTAGTTATTGCTTTCACCTTTGAATTCTTCTTGGATCTCCTTTCTAAATTACCTTTTCCCATCTCCTAATTCGGTTAGGCATTCACATAGATGCAGCCTACTGATAGGACTAGCCAAATCCAAAAGTCAA
Source organism: Chenopodium album (assembly GCF_948465745.1). Lineage (NCBI taxonomy): Eukaryota > Viridiplantae > Streptophyta > Magnoliopsida > Caryophyllales > Amaranthaceae > Chenopodium > Chenopodium album. The sequence goes on along the minus strand of NC_137839.1, from coordinate 72,704,914 downwards.
AATCTCAAGTTGCTACTGTTGATGAGGATTTTCCCCACCATATTAGGTACCATGAACAAATGTCATCAAGAATGAAGTGACTTAATATGCGGTGGGATTGGCATTTTGTTTGGGACAAGATGCGAGAGAGAAGATATAATAGGGTTGGGCGTCTTAAGGTACCCAAATGTACTTATTAAGAGACTAGAGTATAAGGTAGATTTGAGTCATTTTACAAGAGTTGAGAGAAAGGATCAAGCAGTTCATCTAAAGCTCAGCAAGGACATGTTCTATTATGGTAAATTACAATCTTTGAGGATTAGTGTAGCAATTTTCTAACAGGGGTGCCTTATTGTCATGGTCCAAGTGTTTTGACTCCGGATTGATCAAGGGTCAGTTGGGGCTTGGCACCCTTATGTGCCAATAGTCTAGTTGTGCTATCCCATCCTCATTTGGGCATTAATTATGTTGTGTACGTCAACTTTCAGCAACCTGCAGCACACTCTTGTTATCTTGTGCTCTTCTCTTTTATTTTATCTCTATCACTTTATACTCTACCTATCTTATTGTGAGTGTGTGTGTGTGTGTAAAGACACACACACACACAACTGTATTACTTTCCTAACTATTGCTTCCATTACTTCAAGTTGTACTCTTTATGTTTTAATTGCCATTAAAATAAAATATAACGGTGGATCTATCAAAAACAAGCCACTATGTGAGTCTTGACTACTCAAGGTGGTTACCTAGGTTTGACTTCCATGTAGTGCCTGGCTGATAGCAGCAGCTACCATGTGGACATTGTTTTTTATTTTAAAATAGTTGAAGAAATTCACACATATCAAAGTTGAAAGTGTAACAATAATATTAGGGGAGTTTTCTTCTTATAGCCTTCTAGTGCTTAGCAGTTTGCAAGTGGAACCTTCCATACATATCCTTGCTATAACTTCTGTGTATTCTACTTATAGTAAAAAAGTACTCGTTGTTCATGGTAAATTAGCTTTTGGTTCCTTCTTTACAACAAAGAACAACTTTGTTTGACTATCATTCTTTCACAGGTTCCGAATATTAAATGGGAAGATGTTGGTGGGCTTGAAGATGTGAAGAAAGCAATTCTGGATACTGTTCAGGTTAGTTTGTTTGTATATGCCAATATTACTTTTCCATTACTCTGAAACTGCTGTATTGACTGGTTTGGTTCTTGAAGGATGCGTTTTTTTTTTTTTAAAAAAAAAAAAAAAATAAAAATATTATATTGAATTTGGAATGGAAAATATTCAGATGATTACCTAAAAACTCTCCACTTTCCGGGGAGAAAAACCCTTAAAAACCATCTAATAGGTAGTGTTTACTCTATGAAAAAGCATACTGTTTGAATGTTGGAAAAATAAACAAACTTATTAGGTAGTTAAGTTTTTCCAATGGTGGACGAGTTATAAGTAGCTGTTCACAAATTTTCCTTAAAAAAGTTCCATAACCAAATAAGAAGTGTTTTTTGATCAATGACATAATGATTACTTCACTTTTATTTAAATTATTTTGGCAAGTAATATCAGGCCATCAGCTGATAAATATGACTTGGATACTTAGACCCAATTTCTACTCCCTTCAAACCTATCTTGACATGGCATAATCTGGAAATGTACATGGTATATGTGCCCAATTTGGCAGGAGAATAAGTGGTTTCATTTCATACCACAGAACCAGGATGCTTTTAGGTTTTTGAAAACTGAGGTTGGGGGGGGGGGGGTATATATTGCATTTCGATGTCTAATATCTCTATCTAACTGTTTCAATAATCCATATAATTTGTGTCTCATTATTGTCTTTCTTATTACTAGTAGAGTGTGATACGTTTATTAGAATTTGAGTGTCATGGCGAATGACTTGGTTGCCTAATCTTAACTTAAAAGCATCTGAAATTTTTTTGAAAAAAGTAACAAGAACAATCCCAACTATTGGGGTTATTCTCATTTTAATGCCAGCTATATTTTAATTCAAAATAAACCTATCCATGTAAGGGCCCTTCTCAAAATAGTTTTCTTATACTGTTAACCTGTTAAACAGGTCAAAAAGGCTGGTTAGTCAAGTTTGAATATCTAGAGTTTTTATTTATTTATTTTATTTTATTATTATTATTATTTTTTTATATAATTACCCTTTTAAAAAATTTATCTATAATTCCTCCCTGATATCCCCTCACTGCATTTGTTCACAATAACCACTGCCGTCACTGCCCACTGCTATCACAATTACCGCCCATTTCATCTCATCAACTTCCCATTGACCATACTACTTCACTGGCCTCCTCTTATTCAAGGCCATTACATGATACAATATGAAAAACTAACAACTCTATAAAGTGTCTGCATTGTCAAATTGTCTCCTCAATAATATCGGCATAACATCTACATTTGATCTGTGCTAAGATAGCATAGCAATGGTTAAGAGTGGATTAGTGGCAGAGAACAGAAAAACGAGATGAGATATAGTGAATTTGGGGTCTGAGGTTAGGAAATTCAGCTTTTGGAGACACATTTGAGCCTTCCTAACAATTTTCGGGCATATGATGCAAGATTTCAAGGATTAGATCTTCTGTTAACTCCCTAAATGGGAAATTTTCATATTTTGGCGTATTCCATAGTGGATTAAGGATTACATTCCTCTATTATAATAATCACAAAATCCAACTGTCAAGAACACCAATTTTACACAATTACCCACTAAACTTTCCCACTAAAAATCTTAGCACTACAGAATTGTGTGATTGAAACAACGCTAAGATAGCATGGCTATGGTTAAGAGTGGATCAGTGGCAGAGTGCATAAGAAAAAGATGAGATATAGCGAATTTGGGGTCTGATGTTAGGAAATTAAGCTTTTGGAGACACATTTGAGCCTTCTTAACAATTTTGCGGGCATATGAATCAAGATTTCAAGGATCAGATCTTCTTAACTCCATAGATGGGGAATTTTCATATTTTGGCGTGTTCCGTAGTAGATTAAGGATTGCATTCCTTTATTAAAAAAAATCAAAAAAATCACAAAATCCAACTGTCAAGAAAACCAATTTTACACAATTACTCACTAAAGTTTCCCACAAAAATTCTTAGTACTACAGAATTGTGTAATTGAAACAACATTAAATGTAGGAAATTTTTACTTTTGCTACCACTAAAATACACGACTTTAACTTTTCATACCCATTTAAAATTTATTTTATTTTACTACCATTCAGAACAAAAGAGTATAGGTTTTGCTACCGGTTAACAAATTTTGTTACTATTTCCATTTTGTGGGGCCCATAATTGACTTCCTTACATTTTCTTCTTCTCTTTTCCCGAATTTAGTCATAGTCATAAACCTTGTAATCCCCACCTCTTCTCCAGAAGAAAAGCTCAATTTGCCCGCCTACCAATGGTCATCCTCTTCAACTACGACATCCCTTTGACACTTGGATTCTCAGGTGAATGTTCTATACTTCTATTTTGGGTATTCAACCCGAAGCACCAAATTAGCCCGTGAGAGAAGCCGTGATGGGATTGCATTGCTCAAAGAGCGAGCAACATTGAGCTTCCTCCTTCTCTAAGAATGCTGAAAATAAAGCAAAAGGAAAACTGATTTGGGATCTCGAAGAGCATATGAAAGATAATCACATTAATAATTGTGTTGTTTGACTTTGTATATAATTAAAGAGTTTAAAAATACAGTTTGAAAAGCAAGGGATTGGTTTTAGATGAAGAATTAGATGATGGAATTGTTAGCAAAATTCAAAGGGAGATGATATCTTCATCTATTTGGTTATTTGGGGAAGTTTTTGCATAATTCCAGGATTTAATGCTGCATAATATGCTTCTTACCTCGAATTTTGCCATATTTTCTATTGAATCATTGCTCTTTTTTAAAAATACTCCAAAGATTTTTTACTAAGCACTTTGGCAATTGTAATTTGCAAAATCAGGGGTAGTGTAATTGGAAAATATGGAGGAAAAAGAAAATAATTTGTGGATTTCTATAGTGGAAGAAGCTAATGAGATTGGAGGATATGTGAAGAATAAAGTGTTAGGATTTGTAATTAATAAAAATAATCTTAAAGGGGATGTTAAAGTTTTTTTGCATATTTTAACCATAACTATACATAATTCTTCTTTTATACTTTTAAGGAAATTTTGACTTTTGCTACCACTAAAATACACCACTTTGATTTCTGCTACCCATTAAAAATTTTATTTTAGTACCATCCAAAACCAAAAAATAAAGGTTTTGCTACGAGTTAACATATTATGCTACCATTTCTGTTTTGAGGGGCACACTCAATTAACTTCCTTACATTGTCTTCCTCTCTCTCCCCAAACTTAGTCATAAACCCCCACCCCTTCACACAACCCAGCAACTCCATCAAACCCCTACCTCTTTTGCGGCAACCCCCACCCATAATCATCCGCACTCCCACTGGCGAAATGCATTCGACCTTCTTATCATCATCGGCATTGACTAAAAAAAAAAAAACCTTTGGGAATGCCAAACTACTATAGGAAAAAAATTGATGGGTTTTGGTGGTGGGAATTTGGGATGGTGGCGGTGTATTGTTGGGGTTGACCTCACTGATATAAGCACATTAGGAGGGAGAAGTTGGGAGGTGGTGATGAACTTTAGCTTAAAATGACTGGATTGAGAAGAAGTAGAAGAGGAGAGAGAAGTTGGGTGATGGATATGGTGGTTGGTGGCTTAGGTGGAGTAGGGGTGGTCATGTAAGGTGGACAGGGGAAGGAGAATGGGATGGAGAGGAAGAGTAACTAGTTGCAAGTCATTTTAATTGTTTTGAGAGGGGTCCTTGCATAAATGGGTAGGCTGAGCACGGATCGAATATCCGAAAAATCAATTATTTGATATTCGTATCCGATCCCAAAATTTTCAAATATTCGAAACTTTGGGTCGGATAACCTTTCAACATTAATGGAAAAATTGATTTTTTGAACAATTAAATCCCATAAAATCATAATCAATTATCAAATAACCCACAATAATGTATGACTAATAATGTACATAAAGAATCATTTAAAACAAAATGAAGAAAATAATTGAAAAAAAGTATAAAAGTGTTCCAACGGTTGATACAAACTCAGCGACGATAGTGGGTTTGGTGACCCGTAAAGCTTGAGTCGGCCAGTGGAGGTTGGTTAGCATGAGCTGTTGGAGGAGATATGATACACTAAGAGAGCCCACTAAGCTAGGTGAGTTGGTGGTCGGTGCCGGTGAAGGAGATATGAGGGTATGAGATTGCAAATTGAGATTTTGAGATGATAAGTGGAGAGAGAAAGTTATTGAGGAGAGAGGAAGTTAGAGAGGAGAGAAAAAGTGACAGGAGAGAGAGTGAGAAATTGAGATCTTAGAAAGAGAGGTGGGGAGGGTCTTGTTAGGTTAAAGAAAAGAATGTAGGGTTTGGTGTATTTCACTATTTTGTACTGCACCCCAAGGATGCACGGGTACGGATAACTCCTGTCGGTTCCCGTACCGGGGACGTATCGGGTACGGGTACGGCCCGAATACGTCCCCTGGGCGTATCCACAAACAGCGGTACGGCTTGGGTTTTTGGGTACGACTAGGCTTAGAATTGGGGACGTATCAGGGACGGTTCAGCTCCTTTTGGACGTCCCCGAGACAAATTGAGCCCAACCCCATTTAAAAAAAAGACCACTTTACTTGCCTGTAAAAATCGAAGATCCCCCAATTATTTGAAGGGAAGAGAGCCACCTGTAGCCGACCACCAGCGACCGGTGACCCAGGCGGCGACCACTGCATCTTTTCTTTTCTTTTTTTTAAAAAAAACTTTTTTTCATTTCTTTTTCACTTCCTGGTAGTGCTAGCTATGCGGTGACCACCAGTGATAGTTTAGATCTGATTTTTTTTCAAGTGAAAAAAAATTAAAGTAAATAGTGGGACAGTAATGAGTTTGGCAGGTGTCACGTATAGGGCTTCTTGAGGTAGGTGGGACTTAGGAAATGGGTTTGGAAGGTTTTAATTTACAGCTTTTATATATTTTTTTACTGCGTTTACAGGACAGCTGGGCTTGTTTTGTTTTTTTTGTTGTTGGAAATGGGTAAACAAAACAAACAAGCTTTGCAAATTGTATACATACGATTTTGTTTTATTAATGGTCATCAATTACAATTATTCAATTTAAAATCCAAATAATTCATTCTTTAACTCCAAATAAAAATCAATTTAAATTTCTAAAATCAACTTTTTTTTTGCCGTATCCATGCCGTACCCGTTTTTTGGAATTTTTATTTTGCCGTTTCCCGTCTCCGTACCCGTACCCGTTTCTGTGCAACCTAGCTGTACTCCGTAAGAAATAATGAAATTAATGTTTTTATTTCGGATTTCATTTAGATATCAGATATTCGAAATCCAAGACTTGGATAGGATATCAATAATTTTCGGATTGGATGTGGATCGGATCTTCGGATTTTCAATAGTTTTGCTCAGTCCTATAAATGGGATTAATCCAAGTTAAAAGATAGTTGGGATTAAAATGGGAAGAACACTATAAGTTTGGATTATTCTTGTTAATTTTTCAAAAAGTTTTTAAAGAATCACTAATAGTGTATATTGTCATTACTAAATCATTTTTGCATGTTGTTGATTTTAGTTTGTATTGGCTTGCTTTAACGGCGTTAGGGCAAGAAATTGCCAAAAAGCAATTGACACCCTATCGCATGGGGTTATTGTCTTTATCTACAAGTAATCTTAATGGAATTACCAATAAGCAGTTAAAGGAAAAGAAGCAATAAAAAAGTTGAACCAAACCAGAGATTTTATACATTCATCTCTAAGAAGCACACACAAACATTGTATAATATGTTCAGGGTAATTGTTAGACTTCATGACAAAAGTAAGGTTAACTTCGTCATTGTCGTTACAAATGGAGAAGAAGATCAGAGATCTTAATACGTGGAAATTGTAAGCTAAGACTAATGTAATCTAGCCTAGAGACTAAAGACTAGCGCTAAAGACTAAGAGCAACTAGTACTTATATCTTATATCTATGTTTGATGTTTTGATTGATATTCTTTGCTGCTTGTTGCCTTCTTCTATTTATACTACTTAGACTAAGTAGTTTGATGGTTATTTCTTCTCCCCGCTTTTATTATAAGTGAATAACTATTTCCACTATTCTTTTGTAATTTCTATATTTTCTCCTCCGAAAAATTGCCTTTGGATTGTTTATAATAGTTGAATATAACCTCACTTTCTCCAGTTGCTTTCTGGCCCCAGAATTGAACAATGGAGTATGAAGTCTGTGACTTGTTGGGTTTGATTTTGCTAATGGTATAGGCCTACTCTTATTAAAGAGTATGAGCTGGCCAGATTAAAAAATGGGTGTAACAGACGGGTATGTTTGTAATGACTGTGATTATTGTTATTATGGTGTGTATGCATGTGTAGTTGAAGTCATTGGGGTTGAGTTGAGTGAGTATTAATTTAGAAGTCAGCGAAAATAGTGAAAAAAGAAGAATAACAATCACTTGTGGTCTAATTGACCCTTGGGGCTTGATTGATGTACTTTTATAGCTTTTTATTGCTACTTTATTATTATGTATCTAAATTTTAGAAGCTTTTTAGCCATGCTTCCATGCTTTTGCTTAATTTTTTTTCCTATATTAGATCCATGGATACATAATTACATATTAGAGTCTATAATTCTCGATTGCGGGCTACTTATGTTATGATTTTGTGCCTAGCTTTAATTTATGAGTACTAAATTAGAATGGCAATATTACATTTATGTCAATGTTGTCAATATTATTTGATGTGTGGCTGACTCTAGATTGTTTTGTTTGCTCTAGTCGGGATGGCTGGATGGAGTGTGACTATTGGTTATAGTGTTATAACTGTTGCAATGGTGTGCTTGTATGTGTTTTTATAGTCATTGGGAATTAGAGTCTACAAATTTCTGGCTTGATGATAGTTTTAAATTTTTTTTGGGGTTGAGTTGATTTGGAAGATATTTCTCAATTTTTGTTGTGATCCTTCTTCATGAAGGCTTTTGCATTTTTCTAGAGGTTTATTATAGGCCCTATTTGGTTCACTTTATTAGCACTTATTTATGGTAAAAAAAAAATTAGACTATGTCGAGACAAGGGTTAATAAGGTCAAATAAGATATGTTTAGGAAAAATAAGTATGTAACCTTTACTATATGTTTGGTATCCTAATGAAATGGAAATAATTTGAGTAGATTGTGATTGAGTAAGGAAATGTATTTTGTCTTCACTAGTTTGCCAAGGGTAACAAATTGGGGGATTCTGTTTCCCAGATTTTGTTACCCTGCGAAACGGCATTTGTTACTTTAACTCATACCAAACAGCTATAAATTGAAACACTTATTTGAATCCGTTTCCTACATCTAAAATTACTATACCAACCCAACCCCCCCCCCCCCCCCCCCCCCCCCCCCCCCCCGCGAGTTATAATAAGATTTGATTAGTTCTCTTAAGTTCAGATTCGTTATGTGATAACGTTCTAAGTTCTGAGAAGTGAAAATTAGGTGAATAATATGCACCCTTAGTCATGTCTTGATGGTCTTATTACATTTTTGTTTATCGTGTTCATTGGTTTTCTAGTTCTAATTGTTGATTTGGTGCTAAACATTTGGATACTTTTCCTGGTGTTACGTATTTCTGTGATGCAGTTGTTGTGGTGGACAATTTGCTACTACTGTGTGTGCTTGAAAACCTTGAATTTGTAGGTGCTGGGCGGCATTTGGCATAATTATGGTCTTAACTTTAAATTCAAGGGGTGACAAATTTAAGAATTTATGCAAAGCTCATATGGTGTTTTAGGCTTTGGCTTCAGCATTTTTGGTCTCATTGCTTACTAGGTGTCATGAGCCTTAGAGCATTCACTGTTATTGGTTTGCTTGATGTTGTTCTTGGTTGGAAGTTTTCTAACTTGCATTATTTGTTTATAGCTACCTCTCTTACACAAGGATTTGTTTTCATCTGGGTTGCGTAAACGTTCTGGGGTTCTTCTTTATGGTCCTCCAGGCACTGGAAAGGTAAATGCTTAAAATTTGTTTTTTCTTCATGAAATCATGAGCATATAGTTTATATCTTCTGATTGTCTTTTCATGACTAAACTCAGACTCTGTTGGCAAAAGCTGTAGCGACAGAATGCTCTCTAAATTTCCTAAGCGTAAAAGGACCTGAATTAATCAATATGTACATAGGGGAGTCTGAGAAAAATGTGCGAGACATATTTCAAAAGGTGAAGTGCTGTAACCTTGTACCTCTGTTTTATGTTGCTTGTTTGAATCAATAAGTGAACTTGATCGTGTGGCAGGCTAGGTCAGCACGCCCATGTGTCATTTTTTTTGATGAACTTGATTCACTTGCCCCAGCTCGAGGTGCTTCCGGTGATTCTGGGGGAGTTATGGACAGAGTTGTTTCTCAGGTGAGGAATTGGACAAAGTTTGATTGTAAGTTGTAGCTAATGCTGATTAGTTCTTAGTTTGACACGACATTAATTACAAAATATTTTTGTGCTAGATGCTAGCTGAGATTGATGGCCTCAGTGATTCCGCTCAGGTTCCTTTCACATCTTACATATCGTGACTATCAATGTTTTTTCAATTCTCAAGTTGTAAAGTCTTTTCTTTATTATGCTCCAAGTCTAATGTTATTATTTTCCTTTGCATTCTGTTTCACAAGGACTTGTTTGTAATTGGGGCAAGCAATCGTCCTGATCTTATTGACCCAGCACTCCTGAGGCCTGGCCGATTTGACAAGCTTCTCTATGTTGGGGTTAATTCTGATACATCTTATAGAGAGCGGTTAGTGAGCCATATTTTTTACTCGTATTATTATCATTATTTTTCTTGCATTGTCAGTTTATCACTGAATATTCCATTATTCCATCATGCAGAGTCCTTAAAGCACTCACCCGAAAGTTTCAACTGCATGAAGATGTCTCTCTTTACTCAATTGCAAAAAGATGCCCGCCAAATTTTACTGGTGCAGATATGTATGCCTTGTGTGCAGATGCTTGGTTTCATGCTGCAAAACGGCAGGTAGATGATGCGTTGTAGTTTACTCTGTACTGTTTTTTTGGAAACTTTACAATGTGGCTTGTTCTAGCCTTCTGAGTGGGTTTAGGGTAGATGCTTAAATTGCTATCAATTTCTTATTCTTCTCTTTGCAGGTCTTAAGTTCAGCTTCAGATCCAACCAGTGACAATAGCCAAATGGACTCCATTGCTGTGGAATATGAGGATTTCATTAAGGTAGGAGATACGTCCACAGTATAAGTTTTCATAATGGAAATAAAGATATTTTAGATAGCTGCATTGAAGTTCAAAAACTATGCTGCTAACTCTGCTTTGACCTTAACAAAGGCTTTGTTATTTGATCTTGATTTTTTTTTAAAAAAAAGAAAAGAAAATGGGAGATATGACATCTAAAGTACCACTTGCATGTTTTATATTGAATCGCTTAAGGGCTAGGCTATCAAATGGGTGTAACAACTAACAAGAAGCTGCTGTTAAAACCAGTGTCCACTTACAAACATTAGATATTCTCTTCAAGTTTGAAGAGTAGGACTGCCTCGTCCACCTGTCACCACATAACATTTCGGGGAAGGTGGTAGCTGCTGGAAAACAGAGTGCCCTATCGAGAAAAATCTGCCATACCACCTCCAAAGCTAACCTGGGCCCCAAAATGTTTGGAAGATGGGATTTTTGGACATTTTGGTGGGGTAGATTGATTAATGGAACCACAAACTCAGGGAATGGCAGCATGTTTTAGGAAGGATATGTTTGAATAAAAGTCCTTTATGTTTGATAAAACTCCAAGTTTATTTTGCTTTTGAACTTGTAATTATCATTGACCAAAACAAAAAATGTGTTTTGTATCTTCTAAGAAGAAAGAGTGATAAAATTTTCTGTTTTCTGCTGTCATATATAGAGAGGAACTAATGAGTTCAAATACGGAAGATAATCAACCCAACTTGTAATTTCTAATTAGGGAGTAATGGCTAATTAAAATGGAGGCAAGAATCAGTGAAAATCATGACACAATATAAAGTTCATTTGCGAACAAATTAGTCTAAGATATTTGTAACGGGTACATTGATACCTAAGCATCGTGGTTGGGTTACATATGAGAGGAGAAGGAAGAGAGGTCAGCAAATGGGAATGAGTAAGGATGTGACAGAAGGACAGCCACCAAATCAATGATGAGCAGCCCCTCTTTGAATGACAGCTGCCATAATCTTTTGTCTTCTTTCTAATTTAGGGTGATCTTGTATGTATAAGAAAGGGAGGGTAGGAATGTGCAGTCAGGCAGTGATTTTGTTAGCATTAGTGAGCTAGAGAGTGGTGCCCTAAAGGTACTAAATCAGAGAGTAGTGGCCTCAAGCCACCATTGTGTAAATTTCTTCCATTTTCATTAATCAAAAGCTGCCTACTTTCCTCAAAAATCATATCTTTATTGCTTAATCAATAGTATTACAAGTCTAAACTAACAAAAGTGTACAATATTATGTTGATGTTATGCAATAGTATAAGTAAACACCCACCAATGCACCAACCACACGCCCGAGCCCACCCATGGCCGTATATGTGCCTGATTATTTATTTATTTATTTTTTTTAAGGTAACATACATGGGTATATTAGGAGTATGCGTGCATGATTGGTACTTGGTAGAGCCTACTTTTTATTTTTTTTTAGAGCAGCGTACTTTTTACTAATTTAATCAAGGGTTACAAGGAAGTTGAAATTGACATATGTAATGTGGGTAAAAGACTAAAAGCTTTTTATGTTGTCTATGTGGGACAATTGTTTCTTTTGAAGCAAAATAAACTAGGAATTCTATCAAAGAACGAAGACTTAATTCCTGCATTCCCCCAACATGATTCAAAATACCGAAGGCCTTTGTAGAAAATTAGTGCTATAGTTAGCATATGGAATGAGTCTAAAGCCTATTATGGAGTAATTGTGATTGATTTCCATCTTAGGAATGTCTAGATTCACAGGGTCAAACCAAATCACATAACAGACTCAATTTTGCATACTACTACTATTCTTATTGATAGAGTGACGTTTTTATAACCTATTGAAATGGTCTAAGCCAGTACAAAGTTGATAAACTTATCTATGTGAACGTGGATGACTGGATGTTACAACTAATATCCTATGAGTGTCCTTATGCTTGGGACCTCAAAATTGTTCATGTCCTGGAAAATGGTGGGCAATAAACTACAAATTGTGAGAACACATCTTGATTTGAGAAAGTTTAGTGTGCTAATGTGTTTTACAAATATCATGAAAGGTTCAAGGAGAAATCCACCTAACATGAATGTAAGACATGCGTACAAATCCGTTGCTCAAAATTCTTTGCGTGTCAAATCCTTTGTTCTTTTAAAATCGTATAGGGGGGATATTGGAGTTTAGTCCTTACTCTTTTTTGTAGGTTATTTTCTTCAAACAAACCAAATCCCCACAAAGATAAAAATACAAAGTTTTAATTTTTATACTCACTCTGTCCCATAATATAGTTCATGTTTGTGTTTTTTCACGGTATTTAAGAAATAGGAGGAGAAAGTGGATGAAATACATTAATAAAAGTGAAAAGTACAATCATAGACAAAAGTTAGAGAGATAAAGTGGAAAAAAGTACAAGATATGTGCAAAATTCAAGGTAAATTAGAAGTACAATGAATAAAGTTAAAAAAATGAGAGTATGATGGTCTTTACATACCATCCAAAAATTGAAACAGGAACAACATTTTGAGTCTCCAAAATAGGAAAATGGGAACTATATTATGGGACGGAGGGAGTATATACCAACTTCTTCCTTAATCCTTGATTAGAAGACTAGAGGTATGCTCTATCAACCATGTAAAGTGTGTTCACGTGTGTAGGCGTTTACTTGTTTACCACTCATCAATTAGGTTTTGGTCACTATCTGTTCAGTTATTGTGTTAAGTCAACTTAATATTTCACACTGATTTATGGTTATTGAAGATTATACTATTCCATAATCTTCATTAATTCTACCTCCATTTAAATTTCCATTTCTCCCTGATTAAAGGATGGGTTGGTTACTATCCATGTTCAATCTCATTGGTTCCTAAACATCTTTATATGAGGGGAAGTGGTTTTGGCATTTTCTTCTGGGCATAGAGTGATTTGGAATTATTGAGTAGGAATGGTGCTATGGTCTTCAATAAAATGCCTAGGATGTGTTCAGGTTTCAGGTTCTACATACTAGCCCCTGGAAATTCGTTTCACATATATCGCTTTTTACTCTCTTGGTCGTATGCAAGGTACGTAATGGAGAGAGAATTATATTTATGTTGGAGGGTGCTTGTGTTGGGGAGCAGCCTTCTAGTATCATTTCCTCTCCTATAGGTTGTGCACTTGACTTCATACTCCCTTTTATTTGAGTGAGTAATGGTGACATTTTTCATGTAATTTTCAATTTGGCAGGAACCCTCATGATAGGGAGTTTGGGACCTACTAGTTAAAAATCATTGCAGTCGTTTCTTTGTTAGACTCAGTGCTGAGAGTTTGGCTGACTGAATGTTCAGGATCTTTTACCTGTCATTTATTCTACATGTACCTTAATAGCCAAATCTCGATCCTTTTCAGTAGTTAAATGAACATATATATATATATATATATATATATATATATATATATATATATATATGGTACCGCAGAGAAGGCTGGGGTTAAAACTTTTGTCTGAGTCGCTGAAATTCTTGGTTGGGTTAACTTAACCTTGTGATTTTGCATTCTTGAAAACCACACTAGCCTATATCCCCTCATATGTTCTAAATATCTCGCTACTGAGGAGACATGGAATCATTTGACTTTGTATGTCACATGCCGATGATTCTTTGGCATTGGGCATTCCATTTTACTCTTCAGGATCTTTTACAGCAGTATAAGAAATTTCAGAAGGAAATAAAGGCATTAGATTCCGCAGCAGGTTGCTTTTTGTTTCCATGGTGTGGTTGCTTGGAGAAGAATGATACTCCCAATTTTTTTTGGTTCAACTTTGATTGTTTGCCGACACACAACTTTGATCAATAATATTTTTAATGGTGAAAGTGAGTTTTGTGAAAAATGAGAAAAGTAACAGTGAAGTAATTTTTAAAAAATCAGGGGGAGTATGATTTTCCACAGCTGGGAGTCTTCTTTGGGTTACTTTGTTGAAGCGAGTGGTGTATCTAGCTTCCCTTTTGGGCTCTGCTCATGAAGGCATTTCTTGAAATCTCTTTTTGATGCATTGTGAGATTGAAGTACTTTTCCCTTATGCCTTGACATAGATTTCTGGTCCCAAAATTTTAATTTCTTATTCTCGTACCATATGAATTTCTTTTCTTATCATATTATATTTATTTTACTCTATAAAAATTGCTATTTCATTTCATATCATGTGCCATTTGCTTGAAGACTTGCAGAATTTTATTATGTAATAAATGTTACATACGTATTATTTTTGTCAACATTGCTTATAGTTTGAGCAGAATGATTTCTTAATGTTTCCATATCTTGTTGGACGAGGAAAAGCATGAAATTTCCTTGACACCAAACTGCTATAGAATAATGATATAGTAATTAAAAGATTTTATGAGCAAAAAAACTATTAGGGATGGATACATTATAAACATATCCCAAACTCATCTCAAATCTATTCCTCACCCCCCCCCCCCCCCCCCCCCTCCCTTTTGTATTTTTGAGCTACCTCTTCTCTGAATGTCAATCTTACTGCTAACCTTAATTATGGCCTTAGTTTTTGAAAAGAAAATCAAGACCATTTTATTAGATTCTAGTATTGCATATATGTGGTAGGTTTGTGAGTTTTCTCTTTTGCTCTCTTTCCTTTTTAAGTTGTAAGTTTTGCCATTTATTGTTTTTATATAACCTGAAGGATATTTTTGAGGAGAGGGGGAAGGTGAAAATTAGATTTTCATTGAACATTGTTGTATGTCATTCTGAGCTAATTGATTAAACTGAGTCTACTGTCTGTTTGTATGGCCTTTCATTACTTTGGCAGGTCTTAGCAGAATTACCTCCATCTCTCTCCCTAGCAGAGCTTCGGAAGTACGAGATGCTGCGGGATCAATTTGGAGGAGGTTCAAACTGACAACTTGGTAAATTTGGGAAAGTGCTCAGGCATTTAGCCTAAAAACAAGGATGTTTCTCCCTTCTGATTTTTTCCCTTTCTCGCTCTCTTGATGTTATGTTGAGGGCTATTTCATTCTTTTGTAGGCTGTTTTTATTCAACATGAACTACAAATAATGTGTATTCGAGTGTGATTCCATATACTAGAGCATATGTATAGAAATAAGAATCAGGCCGAATGCATTTTTCTTTAACATTGTTTTGTTTGGGAGAAATATGAAGACTAGAGTTTTTTGGTCTTCCTTATCTCTTGTTATATGCTCTCTCTTTGCTTCTTTTCTTTCCTTTCTTCTTGAGCGTCAAGGACATTCTATTACACAATGCTTACAAGTGCAAGACCTAAGGTTCGTCGATAAAGCCTTATCAGCAGACATTTGGCTTGACTACCTTGCTGCCTTGCCGGCGGCTCAACCTTCTTGATCTTGAACTCGCTTGTGTAAGTAATTTCCAAGTTTGAAAAACTACACATTACTCGTTGAAGAATAATTTCGGACACTATTGGCTCTCAATTTTGACTCCTTGAATTTTATTGGTTTGAAATTTGTACTTTATATTTTCGAATTAGCATTGAAGTAGAGATGATCATTAATTAATTTTGCTCACTATATAGTATGACTTGTCAATTTAGGGCATGTTCAGTTCAGCTTAATTTCAGTTCAGTTCAGTTCAGCTCCAATCAATTCAGTTTAGTTCAGTTTATCTTCAATCAGTTCAGCTCTAATTTCCTTCTCTTGTAAAATATTCATTTTATCTTTCTTCAGTTTAATTCAGCTCCAATCACTTTAGCTCCAATCATTTCAGTTAAGTTTAGCTCAATTCAGTAAATATGAACAAACCCTTAGTTTCAAAATACTACGAGAAATATAAAAATATCGTTACTAAATTTGTTTCGATAAGTAATTAGGCCCGGTTCTTTTCACCTTAAAAAATAATATTAAGTAAAAATAATTTCAGTTCAGTTAAATAAGTTCAGTTCAGTAAAATTAATTTCAGTTCAGTAAAAATAATTTCAGTTTAGTAAAAATAAGTTCAGTTCAGTAAAATTCAGTTTTCTTAAAGAAGAATTATAATAGAAAATCAGTAAAAAATAATTTCAGTTCAGTAAAATTAAGTTCAGTTCAGTAAAAATAAGTTCAGTTCAGTAAAAATAATTTCAATTCAGCAAAATTAAGGTGAATCAAACAGGGCCTTAGTTTCATAAGATTATCATCACATAGATCTTCCAATACTACATTTCTAAAAATTTATAACCAATAAAACTTAGTCATAAAAGTTACACGTGACCTATATTTCATAATGGAGAATATTGAACAAAGAACATATACTTTAACACGTTAATAAAACAAGGTCCACGTACTACTGCCAAAAAAAAAAAACACACGATCAGTCAATTAGACTAGTAAATGCCTAAATGGGCATCTTACCCAAACAACCACATAATAAATACACAACTCTCTTTATATTGAATCTCCTATTCATAGTGTAAAGTATAGCGGTAAAAAGTGGTGTCGTATTGTATTTGGTATTCAGTCTCGTGTTCTTCACAAAACCTATCAAAAATTATATAAAAAATAAAATATAGGATAATTGCATAATATAATTTGACAAATTTATTAAAATGAGCCTTATTAATTCTAGTTGGTTTTGTGCTGTGATGTGTCAACTTTGTGTTTTTTATTAGTAAATTCATGATCATGTCGTGTCATTACAGTTTCAGTTGTGTTTTCATGTCATGTTAGAAATTGCCAACTCTAGTGTAAAGTTAGAACAGTGCCATCAAAATTTACAATACTACGTAATATTGTTCTCAAATGTTGTTTATTAGATGTGTTTTACATAGAATAACTTCTTAAGTTGATCATTGGAAGCACTATTTTATTTATTTATTTTTGTAACTTATTTTGCTTCTTGTTTAACCAATATATCTATACCATGGCTGGTTTGATAAACCGACTATATAATAATGAGTTCCCCAAAAGAAATCCCTTTAACAAAAAAGAAGACATTATAAAATAAAATAAGAGATAGATGTCTAAATTATAAGTATCTAAGATAATGGGAAGTTATCTTAAGTAAGAAAAATATATGATAATGAAGCCTAAGTACCTTTATGGCATCATATATTTATAAAGAGTGTTGGGATGTAACAGGTTTTGAGATAATGGGAGGCAATCTTTTAATTATAAAAGTAATCGATAATGACTAATTATGATTAGGGTACATTTTTATCTATGCAAATTTATAAATTATAAAGAACCGTACATATTGTTTTCTTTTAGGGTACAAATCTAACAGAAATGGTGAGATAGTGGAGAGCAATCTTTAGCATAAACATAACAGGATGAAGCATAATTTAAAGCATTACATTATTATAATGCATTGTTCAATTATGTGGTTGTTAAGTACGGAGTAGGATCTTATTATGTGATAATAGAGTGGGAGATAGCTCATGTGGTTAGAGCTTTCCTCCTGGTTCTAGGAGATTGATTTTGGGATCGATTATCATCCCCGCCCTTGTGACTCTCTAAACACCAAAATAATAATAATAATAATAATAATAATAATAATAATAATAATAATAATAATAATAATAATGTTGATCGCGATACCCTTGTTGATAGTTGTTTTCGGTCCGAGATTTCTACTCGAAAGGAGGTTAACGTTGGGTTGACTGGAGGAAACGATATGATGGGGCATTTCGACCCGCGGATGTATGTGTTGCTTTATTCTTGGGACAAAGGCCTTAATGTATGTGTGGACTTGACAGAGTCTTCTCCTTTGACATAACCATGGTTGTCTGACTTCGTTCCCGATCGTTTTGTGTCAGTTGAGGCTCGGCGAAAACGAGACAAGTATGGGACGCGTTGCAGGGCTATGGGTTTCTTCCTTTCTCCTTTTCTTCATTGGGGGAATTAAATAAAGATGTTGTTGCATTGCTAAAAAGGGTTCAGGAGTTCAAGACTTGGGATACTGGTGCTCATGCAGTTGCTCACATCTTCACCGAGATCGGATTTGCTATAGCTAGAGGGGTGGGGCTCAAATTGTATCTTGGCTCCCCACTAATTTCTTATAAATTGATTGAATTTGTAGGTTTTTATTAATAATAATAATAATTTCCCAACTTTAAATTGCAAACCTCCAAAACCCCATCGATCCTTACAATTCTAGTGTAGGTGTGCCAATTTACAAATTCTTAAATGGATCTGATTCACACTAATTCATTGTGGACCACTAACATCAGGAAATCTATAGTTGTTTTATTAGTAAAAAAAAGGGTCACTATAATAGAAAAAAGGTCTCTATGTTGAAATAAAAGTCATTTTGGTAATATATAGGCTATAAGAGATTAATTTTTTTTAATAAAATATTTTATATACCGGTTAATATGAATAATAAAAGTCACTATGTTAAAATTAGGGTTATAACGTTGTACTTTAAGTTCACAATAATATTAAACGTTGTTATACTAGTTTTAATAAAGGTTACTATGTTAAAAATAGGGTTACTATGTAAAAATTAAGGGTCACTATGTTCGATATAATGTCAGTTACGTGTGTATAAACCTCGGGTCCACAATTACATTATTGTGGACCAGGTCCACGTAAGTCTTTCTGGTTTCAATTAGCACGAGTACATATCATAAACAACAAACATCTTTAAGAAAATTTACCTTCCTTACAAAGTATATAGTAATTGATAAAATTCATTAATTACCATTATTTAACTATATTATTCGATATTAATAACTTACATGATCTCTGTAATATGTAAAATTAGTGTCCATTACAGTTTGTTTATGTATTGAAAAGTGAAGGAAAAGAAAGAGGGAGGAGAAGAGGAGAGAAGGGAAAAGGGAGGGAGGAGAAGAGGAGAGAAGGGAAAAGGTCGGAGGGAAGAGAATAATATTGAGTTTTCCTTTTAAATTTCTCAATTGTTGAACATCGAGACCTATTTCATACAATTTAATACCTTCATTTCTGTCCCCAATTTCCTTCATCCCTCATTTGTTATCCTAATGAAAGATATACCAATCCCTCTATTATCTAATTATCTTTCACTTCCTTTCCCTCCATTTTTTCCGATCCAAACACACTTTAATCATGTGTATAAGGCCTATAAGCACATGACGAGTATATTTTAGTAACTCATAAGCATCTCTGTTAAAATATGAAAATTTTTTCCTAGAGGCGGATGCACAATGCTCCGTGCATCCGTTTTTTTTTTTTTTTTGAATGAACATTAGTTGTTCAATAAATAACATCATATATCATTGTTTTGTAAAAAAACATATAACCATTTTGTAAAAAAAACATTCAGCTTTATGTTCTTTATATATATCTAAAGAACATCCGTAATTTTAATAAAGAACATGATATTATAATGTAATGAACATTATTTTTATTCAACCACCATAATCTAAACACAAAATTCAAAGAACATTTCAAAATAAACAGTTAACATTATTTTTATTTAACATGTTATGTCTTTTTACAATCAATTCTGTAACATGTTCTTTTCACTTTAACTAAATGTTCTTTACATTTCTATATAATGTTTTATCCGTTTTTTTTTTTTGGAAGATACACCGTGAGGATCGTGCATTTGCCTGCAGGAACCACCCGTTGATATTTAGCAAATTACATAATACAAGATGAAATTAATAGACATAAATAAAAAGAAGTAGCATACAAAGAGGTTCATGGAATGTGACTTAAATCTTATAATAAGATTTGGGAATCACCCCCTCTCTCACTAAAGATATGGGAATCATTTTTATAATAATTCAAATTGAATTGAGAATGAAAGATATATCATCTAATTAGAGCCTTCTTCTTGATTTAATGGAATCTGTCAGCCATTCTTACGGTTCTTTGTACTAAAAATTATATAGTGATCGTTTGAAATATTGTTTATCATTAAAATAATATGGAAGTCATATTTTAAACGACCGTTGTAGATACATCCTTCTCTATACACTAAATCAAATTGAATTCAGGTGATTGTGTTTTAAAAGTTTCGGTTTCTTATGATGTTTGCTAATTAATTAACCAAATCTTCACTAAATAAGTTATTTTTTGCTAATTGCCAATCCGTAGCAACTTTTTCAACTTTATGATTCGACGATAACTCATCGAAATGAACACAACACAAACAAGCCAAAATTAAAATGAAACAAATTCTTTAAGATAAATATATAAGTCTGCATTATGATATTCATTAAAGAAAAAAAAAAAAAATTCAAAAACTAGAAATGGTGGTAGGAATTGTGAGAATCTATAGTAGGTTACTTTTCATGCATTTTTATTAAAAACTAGTACTAGCATTTAGTTTACGTTTGAAGGACCACTCTAACCTATACAATTGTTTGGAAAACTTTCCCTTTCTTACATGGAGTAGTTATTTTATTGAATTATCCATTTTATTAAATTATCTTCTATTAATAACATGGTTGCTTAGCTTTAATATGTAAATGTATTACACTTTTTTTTTTTTTTTTTTTTTTTTTTAGAGCAGAAAGATTATCATTTTATGGTAAGTCAAATGCCACCTACATTCACAATAATAATTAATTAACCAACCCTAATGGAATTCCAAAAATACTACGTACAAATTTCAACTCCAAACTAAGTGTAAGTTACAATAGTGTACGTACATGTATTGCTACTTGCACAAACAATATCACAAAATCGACTAATAAAATTGCTAGAGAATCAATTCAACCAAAATATTAAAGTATTACTCATAACATATTGGCTAGCTGTTGCTATCATGTTAAAGATCAAGATTGGTTTTATATTTAAGGATAAAATTGTATGTGCAGGTACCATACCGACACAATATAGTATTCAGAAAAAGACTGTGTTAAAAATATTAATTTTAATTAGATTGAAGAATAATTTATAAGATGTAAGAAAGTTAGAGGGGCTATATAATTACCTATGTTGGCTCCTAAAATAATGGGTTCATCTCTGCATAATATGGAAAGTATAGACCAAGCAATGGATTATTGGATATATGATTGATATAGTTTAGGCTTAGGCTCCCCACTAAACATCAAATCGATTGGCCAAGATTTATTATTATTAGGTGGCTTTTTAAGACTGTGAGAGATGCCAACTTTTGTGTAACATCAATTGGCCCATGCATTAACTTTGACGACATTTCCTAATTAAGCTAACTGATTCGATAATATTAATATTAATTAATAATAATACCAAGTAATAATAGTAGATGTACAAATATTAATTTTAGTAACTGTTCCACGTGCATGGCTCAAAATTCCAATGTTATCTATCCACTGTTTTAGTCTCATTGAGTCAGAACTCAGAAGTAGTTTTTAAACGGAGTAACACAACTATATTACTATAAACTATCTAGTACGGAGTACTGTAATTCATGAAAAATATTTTAAGGGAAATGAAGTATAACTTAGGTCCTGTTCTTTTAAGCTTCTAAACAAGCATAACAGATTTTAGCAGAACAGATGTTAGTAGAGCAAAGTAGAGCAAATTTATTCAGCAGAGCACAGCAGATTTCAGCATAATAGAGCAAATTTCAACAACCCAACAAAAAATTCTACTTACCATGTCTATTTCGGAATTTTCCTTACAGTATAAAATAACTCAAAACATGCATGTATATGTTAGCAATTTAGCATTTTGTGCATTTACCTATATATTGTACATGACCACTAATAACACTTAAAAGTTATACCAAGCTAATAAAGTTTGATCATGTATTGATAAGAATGGTATCTTTTAACCTTGTGGTTGGGGTTTTAATCTCTAAACAATTTAGGTGTGGGGGGATCCTAAATAATTTGCTAACCTCTTGTACTCTTACCAATCAAAAAACTAATAAAGAAGAAAAACGCTATGACTTTACAAGTTCAACATTTTTGTTGAAAATAAAGAGAGTGCTTAGAAAGTTAGAAGTTTTATAATAATAATAATAATAATAATAATAATAATAATAATAATAATAATAATAATAAAGTCATTTATTTTGTCAAAAAAAAATAATAATAATAAAGCCATTTAGATGGAAGACAATTGGCCTGGTTCAAAATATCTACAAGAATCCTTCATTTTCTAGAATATATTTATAAAAAATATTATTTAGTGTCATTATATACAGGTATATTTAATTATTTATATTAATCTCACAAATAAATGAACTAATAAATCTTCCAACTTTTCCCTATTTGACCTAGTCCTATATCATCATATTATTATATGAAAGTACAGTACTGTAGTGCAACAAGTTGACAAACTATAGTTAAGCTTTTTTTAAATCTTGTGTCTCAAATTTAAACAGATTTGCATCTATATGTATGTTACACATGTTTGAGAGGGACTTTTAGAGAGAATAATTTGGTACCTTTTATTACAAAAAAAATTCCCTCTAGAAACTAAACCCTAAAAATTAGGATCTTGACCTTGAGCAGATATCAATCATCATAAAGAGTCAACCATAGATTATAACAAAGATTTGGTCATTACATTGTTAACAATTGATTTCTCTCTTTAGTCTTAATCAAATCTTTCAAATTGCTTTGAGATATTGATCATAGGAGTATCAATTATCTAGTTTAATTAATCGGTTAACTTTAGAGGAGGTGATCTAAATTTGGAATCAATACTCGTTATAATCACTGTCTTTTATTGCGTTATTACGCACATACAACCAAAAGTGCTACAACTTGTTCATATCGAGAGAGAATTTATACTTAATATTATACACTTGCACTTTAACTAAAGATTTATCATCATGTTAATCACGATTTTTAAAATTTTAGTCTGATTTCCCCTATATCGCGTTTGATCATGGTTTGTTTTCAAATTGATTCAATCTGAAAGTCTTTAGTTAACGAAACTAATAAAGAATTAACTTAATTGATAACTTATCCCTAAAAGAAATTTTTTTAAAAAAAATATGTTACCTCATTATATATACATGTGTAGGACAATGATTTAATACCTCAAAAGTGCAACTAAAAGTTAACGGAGGTAGTATATATAATTAATATAAGCACAAATTCTAACTTTTATTCTCAAAAATAGAAATGCTACGTGTATAATACGGGATAGTTAAGAAACGGGGCCTATATTTATGAGATTACATGAACTACTTGGCGCAAAAAGGACCAAGAACATTGATGTGACAAACTGATATTACGATCAGTGGAGTCCCAAATTTCTAGTATCTTTGGTCAATTTCTTTGTTACAATTTGTATTTATCAATGTTTCTAAATGACTTTTGACAAGGAAATAAGCAATCGAAAGTGACTATTGTTGAAAAGAAAACAAAGATAAGAAAATTATGGTGGCCCTAAAACTAGACAAAATAGGACAACGATTCCACGTGAATATTTTTTATAGGAAACGAGTCCACGTGATTTTAATCCACTTTCTTATGACACACAAATGGTGTATTTGTATTAGTCATGAAGTTTCTCAAAAATCAATATCATTGGGTATAATTTAAAGGAGGGGGATGAAATGTGGTGTAAAATTGCAAATCGTCGAATCCAACAAATAAAGAAGAACAAAGGAGACAAAAGAACTAATGCACCACTAGCAATAACGTACACTAGTCTATGACATCCCTTAGATCGTCATATATAGTCCAACTAATGATGTAAATTGATTCTAGTTATGTATCCCGTGCAATGCGTGACCTGACTATATAATTTTAACGTAGTTTCGAGGGAAGTTCCTATATTTTTGTTCTATTACAAAATTTGTTTTTTTCATTAAGTTGCATAAGTTTAATTTATGGAAGCTAGTAAATAAGTCTTTGGTTTCTTTTAGGGAAAACATACATGTTCTAATAATTAACACAATTCTACAAAAATAAATTCAAACAAAATGAGTTAAATAAGTTCAATAAGTTCTGATGCATGAGTTAACGTCAATTCAAATTATTAGCCAATAATAAGTTGAATTGGAAGATGTACACCCATAATCAATTTGTGACATTCATGGTACACAAACTACTTATACTATTGATTAATTTGGATGATACATTATTCTAACCTAATTAATTCTAACATTACGAGCTAATATTAAACCTGCTCCTTCAATGGACTAATAACGACTTATGCTTTTATCAACATTCTTTTAACAAAAATGTTTCATTTCTTACTGATTTTATAGACTGAAATACTGAATAAGAGAGTAGTCCACATATAGGACAAAATGTCCCACATAAAGAAGAAGGAAATGGCTATTGGCTGATGCATTAGTTTAATTGGCGATGTACTCCATCTACTACCTCTCTTATACATTATGTGCAACTTTCGGTATTATTTGTGAGATATAAAATATTAAAAAACGTAATATGTAATAGAGGTAGTACATAATATCAATTGAATTTAGGATGAAACTCAATTAGATTTCTAAGTAGACAGAATCCCTAATTTTGATTAAAGATTTATTTTGTACAATGAAGATTCATTGTATTCTACATGCCATTATCATGCTCTCTAATTGTCCTACTAGAGATTCTCATAGTGACAAGAAATTAAAGTTAAGTTGGAATTGGTTCTCATGATATGATTGACGATGTTGTAAAAATTAAGGTAAACTTATAGGAATAGTCATGGCCTGTTGTTCCTTCAATTGTTTTGGAGACTTTCATTTTTGGATTTGTTTATATATATATCATTGTTTGTTATTACTGATAGAGTATATAACATATTTCTGGACCTCAACCATCAGCTTGAGCTTTTGGTTGAGATTGTCCTTTAACATGGTATTGGAGCCAACGTGACATAGAGGTCACGGGTTCGAATCTCATCCACCCCTCCTATATAACATATTCCTGGACCTCGACCATCAGCTTGAGCTTTTAGTTGAGATGGTCCTTCAACAATTACTTCTATCAATTCTTTTATATATATATATATATATATATATATATATATATATATATATATATATATATATATATATATATATATATATATATATATATATATATATATATATATATATATATATATATCATTGTTTGTTATTACTTCTATTAATTCTTTTAGCTAGCTTATCTAAAATGTTTCAATTGAATAGAAAGAAACTACAACTATTAGAATTCAACTATATACTATAAGAGAAATATATTTATGCGAAATCTTGTTATATTCAATTATTCATATTGATGTGTTGTTTCAGTGTTAACTAGTTTTTATTATTATATAGCTATTGATAATAATGCATTAATGTGTCCATTGAAATTAAAGCATTATATGAAGTATATAAATGGCAAGTGCATGGGACAACAAAAGAAACAAATCGGATGAATTAATATCTTCTCTTTTTTTTTTTTTTTTTTTTTTTGGAAAGGATACAATTAATTTCTTTTTCACACTCATGTTGAACAATCTTTTTGCACTTTGCAAAAAGTAGTTGATTGTTATCGTGTCTAATAGGTGAATTTTTCATACTCTAATTGATTTTGTAGACTAGTAACAAGTTTAAATTTATTAAGAATTCTATCATGGGTATTTTTGCAGCTGTTTCCTCATCATACAACCACTTTAAAAGATTCTTAAAAGGGAAAATCATTTGTTTGCAATTGCTAATTACTACTCCGTAGAAAGGAGAAATATGTTGGGTTTTTTTTTGGGGGTAAATGATGATTACAAGAAAGTGATGAATTCTAATGTGCATCATTATAAGTGTCGATTTGGGTACCTGGGTTGGGATGGGTCTATTACAAAGTTGAGTCATGCTATGAATTATTGTGTCCATATGAGTCAAACTTTGAATTAGGTTTTTTCGGATCAAATTGGATCGGATCGGTTGAGTCAGTTTTTGACACCTCTTGCATCATAGACGTTGTAGTATTACATAAAAACCAAGAGTCTGAAGTTGAATTAAGAAGTCTAACTGGATGCATAATGATCTTTATGTTTTGTGGCTATCATGAACATGAGAATCAATTGTGCATATAACTTTTGTTTTTAGGTGGATTTAAATCGTTTACAATTTGAAGTACATAAAACCAATGGACCAAGTCAATCAAGAATAAAGTCGTTTGGCCTCTGTATGCAAAGAACCTTACTCTAATATCGATTTTAGTTTTGTGTCAAAAAAAAAAAAAAAATACACAAATTTTACTTCAAAGTATAATTAGTTACAATTACAAGATACCATCGAGGGAACATGGTTGGTATACTTCAAAGTTAGCGGTTTCTATTTGCTGATTTGTTTGAATTTTTACACAAATTTTACTTAATCTATTTTAATCAGCTTTAGTGATTTGTCAGTGCCTGAGAAAAATCTGTTTTGTGAATGCGTTATATTTGTCTTGACATTTATTTTTCTATAACTTTTTTTATAATTTTTACTTTTGAATTAATAAATAATACAACAATATGGCTAAAGAAATGCATTAACATGCAAGATTCTATATAAAATAGGTCATGTATAGTGAAACAAAGGAAGTATAGGTACGATTAAGCTAATCCAGACTAGTAAATAAGGCATTGTCCATAGACTCTTAAAGTTGAAAACCTAAGTCAAATTTGATGCCTTACTCTTTATTTGATTATTTCTGCACATTTTCTTTTTATTATGTGACACCACTAAAAGATCAATCTTGCTAATCTAAAATGCCATAGTATATTAGCACTCCCTCTATTGCACTAGGTTTGTCTCATTTTTCTCTCATTGAATTTATTCTATACCCTTGTTGAAGAAAAGAGAAAGATATAAAGGCTAGAAAAAGAACAAATAAATCGTAAAACCACTTAGGGCCTGTTCATATTTACTTAATTTCAGTTCAGTTCAGTTCAGCTCCTAATTTCTCTCTCTCATAAATATTCATTTCACCTCAGTTCAGTTCAGTTCAGTTCAACTCCAATCAGTTTAGTTCAGCTCCAATAAGTTCAATTAAGTTCAGTTCAGTTCAATGCTCAATTCAGTAAATGTGAACAAGCCCTTAATACATTCCCTTAATCAAATCTAAATATATACTCCATATAGTGAAACAATTCGTTTGAAATAATCATAAAGGGACAGAGTGCGAGTACTCGTTAATAAATTGAACAATGACTAATGATATGCCTTGAACAAGTTGTCTCTTCCCTAGCCCGTGACAGTTTTGACAAGATTATTATTGTCCATGCTCAAATAATTAATGTGCTAAATCATAATCCGTCAATACAATGTTAAATCATAAGTAAATTAAACGAATATTAATCTTGGTATATTAATTACATAGTATTATGCAAGAAATTTTATGTGACACTAGACAAATATATTCAATTTAGACATATCCAAAGTGAGTGATGGAGAGAGTGATAAGAAAAATCTTGGGTAAGCCAATTAAATGCGAAAGTGAAAGTGAGAAAACAACGTTTTTTACTAAAAAGGGTCAAGCTAATATATACGGAGATAAATTTGGTTAAATTTTAGTGGTACATTACCTGTCACAAATCACAATTGTATAGTAGAAATTGTTGCACTATTACCTACCTACCATTTTTAACAATAATGACTAGAAAAAAAAATTAATGACTTAGGTAATACCGACAATTAATATGTAATGATAGTGAATCATTTTTAGATATGTATTTTAGCAATAACAAAATTCATTTTTTTGTACAATGTCAAAATAGTAATGATATATAAATAAAGTTATTTACTTGAATTGCTTCTTAAAAGTTACTTATTAGTACTTAGTTTAAATTGATTTGTGATAATAATTTTAATATAACTCATTTAAGAAATTTTGAATAATTATCATGGTTGATAATTGATAGATCGATGTGAGGGTGGGGCTAATAAATAGTGAACTAACATGAGAGACAATTTTTTTTAATAAAATAAATACATTATATATATATTTAACTGCATCAGGATCAATAATAAGCTTTATTCTCCGAACAAAATGATTAAAAATAAAGTAAAAAAGTCTCGACGTATTAGAAATAATAAGAAATACATGGATCGTGTTGTTTTATGTTGTCCTTGATTGAGTTAATAAGCATTTTTAAATAGTGTCGAGTCGCTGTTATTGACCTAGTATTTTCTATACCAACAACTTGCACTCAAATTAAATAAAAGAGATTTCCAGCTAATCTATAACATTAAACAACTAATAATGAAAGGTGCAAAAATAATGGAGAATGTGGTCCTCGGACATTGTTGTCCTTGTTTCACCATATAATCTCATTTTTATTCCTTTTTCTCAAGTTAGATAGCTAAGTATGTTGCCTTTATATATATATATAATTAAAAGCCTTAAATCAAAGCTATCTTGCTTTTTAATTTGATCTTTTTCCTACTCAACGTTATATTTATAGCTACCACTAACACTACAACTCTCTTCACTCTTGCTTGTTTTGCATTTTTGTAAGGAAAAAAAATTATGGAAGGATATAGTAACGATGATGATCTAAGGGGTGGATCCCTAGCTAATATTGTCTATTGCCAAGCAGACAATTGCACGGCTGACTTGACCGAGGCGAAGCGCTATCATCGGCGTCACAAGGTATGTGAGTTCCACGCCAAGGCTCCGGTTGTCATCGTGAACACGAGTCACCAACGATTTTGTCAACAATGCAGCAAGTGCGTAACAACACTCCTCCTCCTTCACACCCAGAAATACTTCTACGCTATATCTCGTGTGTGTGTGAGCAAATTTTTAGGTACACCTACGTACGGATATGTGCTCCTAGGCGACTAGCAACAACCATCAAGGAGTCGTCGATCCTTTTTATTTTGATCTTTAACTCCTTGATTAATTGTTGCGACATCATCTAGGTGCAAGGTATACCTTACAGGCTTACAGGGTTTTTTTTTTTTAATTAGTATGTTTACCACGCATATCACAAACATATATATAACTAAATTATACAAGTATTTCTAGCTAGTATCATTTCCTCAAATGCTTAATATAACTCCAATAAATGTGTAATTGTTGACATTGACTCTTCAAAGGTGACTCCCAAAGCGAGGCTTAGTCACTCATCTCTGTAGCACGGCTGTCTTTTCATTTTGTCAAGAATGGTTATGCTCTGCTAAGTATTAGATTAATTTGAACTTTCAAATTTCAAATTTACAACAATAACAATTGAAACCTATTTCATTACTCGGGAATTGGGAGAGTAAATTAAATTAGTATAAAAAACATGACATAAAAGTCCTTTAATTTGTACATTCTTAAACGTAGCCTACTTCAATTCAATGCATTAGTAAGGTTTAGAGATGACATTTACTAGATGTATGATTATCAAGTTCAATCTAAGCAATAGCTTGTTAAATTATTTACATGTACACTAACATTAATTTGAATTCTTCACTATACTAGCATTATAAACTTGACATATTCTAATTAGTGTATTGGTGTTAGCTAGGTTCCATGACCTATCAGAGTTCGACGACACGAAAAGGAGTTGCCGGAGGAGACTAGCAGGACACAACGAAAGGAGACGGAAGAACTCCTACGATGTTTCAGGAGAACCCTCAGCAGTCTAAGGCTAAAGAGGGCAAGAGAGATCGATCGAGAAACCGGCCTGACGCGCAGCGGATCATCAAGGGGATGATTGTGATTATTAGAGATTAAACCATAGATTAGGCCTCCAATCAATGGCATAATCAATGGTTTTTTCTCTAATAGTGATTAATAATCATTCTTTTCAATGCTCTCTATCTTTTGTCAAACCCCATTCCTCTGATGTGTGATCTTTGTCCTACCCTAAATAATTTCCAGTTAAGATTATTTTATGTTTTTTTTTTTTTTTTTTGACAAGAAGATTATTCATGTTTTTTTTTTTTTTTAATTAATATTGTGTGAAATTCTTATGTTTTTGTACGTGACTAATTTCCATGCATAATCAAAATGCTTCATCCTAAGGTCATTTCATGTACAATTTTTATTTTTCCCGTAATTAATCAATTTTTTTCCCGTAATTAATTAGGTTAGAACACAACAAAAGATAATATAGGAATCTATCGAAATAGTTTGTTTTCTATGAATAACATATGAAGAAAGGGACATGATTAAATATACATATGTAATTATAAATCATACTAATTTCCAAATTAATAATCATGTCACAATAAAGGCAAGAAAAAGATGCTAAAATTAGAGATTGTGATTTTAATTTGGAGCAAACTATATTACTTGAAATTATTATATTGTCACTTACTAATATGTAATCATCATATTATTGGTTTATTATATTAGTCGTCAATTTAGAATAAGAATATGTAAACCTAATTACTTCATCTTTGTTGTATGTGTGGATAACTGGATATTGGATAGAGGTAAATGGACTAGGTCGTTTTACAAGCTGGCAGTCTGGCCTAGCTTAAGTTGGTAGATGGGGGGACCAAGTCCAACCTGTAAATTAAAGCAAGTAGGATGGTTGGTCTAGATTGGTTAGTTGGTTAGGGTCGATTCATAAGGCGTGATGGGTGGAGAACCATGCATGACCAATGCATGAAGTAACAATATAGGAATGATCCCAAGTCTTAACCAGGTTGTTTTTAAGGCATAGGCTAACGAGCGCCTAGAGGCATTAGATAAGAGAGCTAAATATGGAAATATTAGAGTAAAATTAACATAAATTACACCGATCAACTCGTGATTCTGTCATGCATTCCGAACTTAATACCAATACTATTTTAAATAATATATTAATTAGTTATCTAACGTCCCAAGACGCTTGTTAGCATGATTTTTATTTATTTTTTTTCTTTTTCATCAAGATAATTACTTACTTAGGATCGGATAATCAGGCTATGACAGATTGATCAGACATGCGGGGTACCAATTTGCACAATCTTGGCTCATGATCTTCTCACAATTTAGACTGGTTCGAATTCTTGGAAATTGGGTAGGTTAATTTGGGCACCATATATACATGCCATAATTTATAGAACGTATAATAGGTATGATTTTGGTACTCAATGTATACGGAGTATTTGAATTGTACTAAAATTGTTTTGAAGTTCTAAATTACTCATTGACTAGATAATTTTTTTACGTACAAATAGAAATTAAACATAATCTATACATATTTACTTTTTACTACCTCCTTTTTGAGGTAAAGTTTTTCAACTTTAACTATAAATTCAAATTAACATCATACTGAATGTATCAAATTGATATCATATACTTGGAAGAATTTTGTAGCTACCTCAAGATATATGTATAAATTAACTTGAGAAAGAAAAAAAAAATCTACAAATATAATTAGATATATTAATGGTATAAGGCATGCGAGAAGACCATTAAAAACAAAGTGTAATCATAAGAGACAGATGAAGTATATATGTTTTATCACTATTATGATCGTCGATACTCATCAATATTATTAGTACTAAAAGGGTAATCACTTCATTGTACTTGTATGAACCAAAGTCTCAACCACCTTTTTTATTTGTATATAGGATAATTTGCCAATTACTACCGCAAGTTAATACCACTTTGTAAATTACTATCGCAAATTTAAAAAGTTGTGAATTACTACCGCAAAAAAAATTTAAGATGTTGCGATTACTACCAAACCCCCATTAAACCCAACTATGACGTCATTATATCCCTTTAACCCATGTTTGACCATGGTTAAGGGCTTTAACCAGCCCCCCCCCCAAAAAAAAAAGAAAATGGGTTAGGGATATAATGACGTCATGGTTAAGGGCTTTAATCCATGCTTGACCATGGTTAAGAGCTTTAACCATGTGTTAAAGTGATATAATGACATCATAGTTGGGTTTAATGGGGGTTTGGTAGTAATCGCAACATCTTAAAAAATTTTGCGGTAGTAATTCACAACTTTTTAAATTTGCGTTAGTAATTTACAAAGTGGTATTAACTTGCGGTAGTAATTGACAAATTTTCCTTGTATATATGACTTTTCGTAAAAACTAATCAGCACATTACATATACCATAATTGACATAGTACAAATAATACTCCCTTCGTCTCCTAATGTTTGTCGTCACTTTTGAAGAAAAAAAATCATGAAAATTAAGGAGAAATTAAGGAAGTACAATGAAAACTTAAACCTAATCATTTCAAAAAAAAAAAAAAAAAAAAAAAGAGAGAGAGAGAGAGAGAGAGAGACAAAGTATTTTGCAATTATTACAGTCGGTTTTCAAGAGAAGACCTTTGGTTTTTTTTTTTTTAGCTTTGTTAAACAGCCAATGAAAATCAATCCACCAACAGGGTCAAGAAATCAACAAAAGTCTGCAACCAACAACACGGTCAACACATCAACAACAGCCAGTAGGCACCATTTAACCAACAAAATGGTGAAGGCCATCATCAGCATATGAGGCTCAATAGTGGGGACAAGTTCAACATATTGATATGGCTGCTGACCGTATCAACAGATGAAAAGCTTAAACGTGGATCCATTCAAAAAGGTGCCACTCATTTCAATCTATCAAAAAGAACCATGCTCAGAAACATGAGAGGAAGACATGCACAGAGATATCAATCATGAGAGTGTGATTCTTTTGAACCAGGGGACTCACTCATGATCACTGACAGCCTGAAGCACATACATTAACATAAATATATCAATACATACATAGTTAAGAAGACATGAAACATGAGAGGAAGACATGAACAGAGATGCATCCACGCATAATGGCGGAAGGGATATTTGGTCGTTGGACAAACACCCTAAAGTCAAAATACTTAACTAACTACTAACCTAAGCATAATGGTAAGTGAAGGTCATTCTTTCACAAGGACTAAGGGGAACCACCGACAAGTGATAATTATAATAAGCTAGACTAAATCAAGGATTGAAAGTTTATGGACTAACTAGTTTAGACAAAAGAAATGGCAAGAAAAAAAAAAAAAAAAAAAAAAGGTGCTAGGTAGGGATAAATGGGGTTCAACACCAATCAAACCAAATAATCAATAACCAAGGATAAATCATGAACATACATGGGTGATAGAATGAGAACTCAATGTTGTCTTCTTTCAAAGCCACAACACTAAGCATTTCCTAGACCAAAAAACTAACATGATAAGAAATTAAGTCTCAATGATAGGAAGTGGATTTCTAACTCGAGTTTGTCTTTATTTCGATCGTTTCGAGAAAGCTAAAGTCACAAATAATTGAAATTTCTCACCTAAATTATCACACTAAAGCATCCTACTCATTGAAACAAAGCATCCAATAGTTATGAAAAATACATAATTCAATTGCACAAGAAGGGACTCACTACCAAATGCCATCTTTCAATGTGAGTAAGGGAATGAACATATGAGCATAAAGTGGCCACCAAAATACACATGTAACAATCAATTCAAGCACAAAAAACTATCAACCCAAAGTAAAATAACATGAATAAATCCAAATTAATCAACCCATGGCTTAGTTGGGTTTTCACCCAACCCCTAGCTAAGTAACTACTCACAAATCATGGATAAGACTAACATTCTAACACTGAACATGCAAGAACAATTAACAAGGATTAAGAGAAAATTAAGATTCACAAAATCATATAAAAATAGAAAATTAAGAAGAGAAGAGAGTAAGAGATTACTACTTGAAGCTTCAAAGTTAAGAAGAAGTGTTGAAATTGTGAGAATAAAGCTTGAAATTATCTTCTACAATGCTTGAGTTTGAGAGATTCAAACTAAAATAACTAATTAATTAAAGATCTACATTGTTAATTAAGAGGAAAAGCCTAAGAAGACTAAGGGAGAAGAAGATCTCCCTTACAAATGAAGCTAAAGGGGTATTATATAACCCCCAAGTAAAACGACGTAGAAAACAAGAATCGACTTGTCTACAGGTCGTCACGGACATATAGACCTGTTAAAATGAAAACAGTAGCTACTGCCTGATCTTGCATGGATGTGCATCACTTGGCACGGATGTGCAAGTCTTTGCATATACGTGCAACTTTTTGGCACGGACGTGCATCTTTTTATGGAGAAATAGCTTCATTTCGAAAGGTCAGAACTTCTTCATTACTCATCGGAATAATCCATGTGACCTGTCGTTGGAAAGCTTTCTCTTAAGATGAACTTTAAATTCAAATTGAATAACTTCAAAATATTGAGTAGAACAAAAGTTATGGTCATTTGAAGTTGACCTTAGTGCAAAACTCTTTCCAAAACCCTTCCAATGCTCTTATTTCATGATATATCTATTTTATATAGTATTTTACCCCCGTCCCTTGGTCGTAATTAGTAGTGTTTTTGGCTCTTTTGGGCCACTTTTATTATTAATTTGTGTTTTCTAGTGTTTTCGTAGTTTTAGTTGTATTTTACAGGAAAGTGCACTCTTGGAGCATTTTCCCAGGCTTTATGGATCAACTACGGAAGCTAGAAGGACACGACCACTTTTGAAGCCCAGGATCGGTGAGAGCCGATGATTAAGGGCTCGGTAATTGGAATCCCGAGGCTTTGGACCGAGTATTCAAGACCCGAAGAGGAAATCCGGGTTGGGCCGAGAAATCAAGCCCAATCGAAGTCTGAGCCTCAAAGTGAAGCAAGGGCCCGATCGGGCAACCTCTAGCACGATCGGGCGCGGCGCTGCTGGTGCTGTAAGTGGCTCATAGCGCGCCCGATCGTGCGAGCGTCTAGCACGATCGGGCGATGCTGCGGAGGAGGAACGCGAAGAAAAAGGCGGGCCCGATCGGGCGGCCCTTCGCCCGATCGGGCGCGTGTTTTTATATAGCCTGATTAGTTTAGTTTTAATTTTGTTTTAGGAAACGTTTATATACGAGTTTTGTACGGAATTTGGATTATCTTCTTTCTTAGACTTTCTCTCTCTACTTAGGATTTTTCTCTCTCTTAACTTTTCTCTCAAACCTTGTTCTTGATTATTTCCATTAATACAGATTAGTTTGGTAACGATTTCTCTTCTCTTAATCTTAGTTATTTATTTTACTCCTTCCATCATGACTTGTTTTATTGCTTTGATTAGTTTAGTTTTTACTATGTGTGAGTAGTTTTCTTTCTAGGGTTATGGAGATCCATAAATAATATGAAGGGGTAATTTATTGTTGTTGATTGTCAATGCTAGATTAATTTCCTATTGATTGATTTAATGCTCTGTGACTAGATTTGCGCAGATCTTTTATGCACGAGTTTAACAATATTGATTCGAGATTCGACAAATGAGAATTGATGTTTAGGTCTAGTTTCAATAGGCAGGTTAATTTATAAATGGTTAAGTCGAGATTCGAGAGATGAGATTTAATACCGGTAAATTAATTATGTGATTGTAATACGTAGCGAAAGCCCTTTACAATCTGGTTAATTGATGCATTGATGATTGACTATTATTGATTATTAATATTGCATGATAATTTCTTATTGAATTGTTTTAACGTTTTACAATTGCGGCTTGTAAAAGTATAGCAATATTGAATTGATGAATCGAGCAGATGTTGATTTGATATTAAAGGCTATTTTCAATAAGAACTTAGATCTAGTAAATTGCGAGAGCCTGTTAGATCTATGTTGATTAATAAATTGCGAGAGCCTGTTAATCATGTTATTTATGCAATGTCAATGATTGATTACTATGTTTTACCCTGGAGTATTATTTATTGGTGAACCTATGCCCTAGAGCCTTTTATATATTGTTTTCTTCCTATTCTCAATCTTAGTAGTTTAGTTTCTTATTCAAATATAGATATTGGTTACTTCATAATCTAGATTATTTTAGTTAATTAGGAATAGAAAGACTTGTTTCCCTGTGGAGATCGACCCTACTTCCCTATCTGCTTTAGTTAGAGGACTTAAGAATTATTTTTTATTAGAGGATACGACTTTACCCTGTCAAAATTTGGCGTCGTTGCCGGGAAAACGATTTTATTTTTATTTCTGATTGTTTTTGTAGTCTAGATTATTTTCCATTTGTCTCAGAGAGCATTAGTTCTCTGAGGCAAATCTCATATTTGCTTCTAGTTTTTGTTTATGCCCAGGTGTTCCAGATCAGGTTACATCCCATTCGATCCTGAGATCGAACGTTCCTTCCATAAACAGAAAAATCTCTACAAGCAAATCCTGGCGGATTCTGGTGATAATAACAATAATCACCGAGATCCTCCAACTGGTTCTAGCGATTCAGAGGTATCATCGGACGCAAAATCAGAGATGACGACTCCAAAGAAGCTTAGTGATTATTCACAACCAAAGCTTACGGATTTTCCACATCTCACCCCCACTCCGTCTCTTGATGGGGTTCATTTTGAAATTAAACCTCAATTTATAACGATGATAGAGAGGAAGCAATTCAGTGGAGCCAAGGGTGAAGACCCGAATCTTCACATTGCCGACTATTGTCAATATTGTAACACCATCAGGCAAGCCGGGGTCACTCAAGACCAAATCAGGGAGATTCTCTTTCCCTTCTCTTTAACTGAAAAAGCTAAATTGTGGTTTAATGGCTTAAATAGAACTGCACTTGGTATAACTGACTGGGAAACTCTTGTTTTGAATTTTTATAACAAGTATTATCCTGCAGAAAGAACAGCCGTACTACGAAGTGCGATTCAGAACTTCGCCCAAGAAGCCGATGAGTCTTTATATGAAGCTTGGGAGAGGTTCAAGGACTTACAAAGAGAATTCCCTCACCATAATTTAGCGCAATGGCAGTTAATCCAAGCCTTTTATAACGGCATTGGAAATTCCTCTAGAATAATTTTAGATTCTGCAGCTAGCGGGAGATTTATGAATCTTAATGTTGATGATGCAGGTCAGGTTATTGAAGATATGGCAATACATAATTCCCAATATGGGAATCCTAGAGGGTTTGCGAACAAGGGGAAACATAGTGTTGACTCTGTATCCTTTTTGCAAGCTCAACTGACCTCTATTTGCCAAAAAATAGATAATCTTATCTCTGCTAATGTAGCTAATGTTTCTGCGATTAATAATAATTCTAATGAGGCTTTCTGTGAAAATTGTGGTATTGTAGGTCATTGGGAGCAGGATTGCAGGAGTTCCGTGGAGCAAGTTAACGCCTTTCAAGCCTATAGGCAAAATAACCCATACTCCAACACCTACAATCCTGGGTATCGAAATCATCCGTGCCTTTCCTACCGGAGTACTAATGTTCAAAATCCACCACCACAAGAACCACAGGCGCCACAGCAACAGCAGCAGAAATATTATCATCCCAATGCTGGCCAGAAGAACCAACCACAACAACCCTCCTCATCTTCTGACCCTTCTCTGGTGGAAATTAGAGCAATGTTGGTTAATATGCAAAAGCACATGGAGAGTAGAGATGCGACAATTGATCAAATTCTAGCACATAATAAAATTGTAGATAATCAAATTGCGCAACTTTCCGCTACTCTACAAGCCCGCCAACAGGGAGCTCTGCCGGCACAGCCGACCCGGCCTACAGATCAAGCATTTGCAATTACTCTAAGGAGTGGTTCAAACTATGAAGGGCCCCCTATGCCCAAAGTTGATGAACCTGTTTTATTAAATAATGCTAATCTTGATTCTGTTAAATCAAACAATGTAGTTGATAGCCCTCCAGGGCTAAAGGATAGTACTAACACATCTAATTCTACATTGCATGGTACGACTCTAGAGAAGGTGGCTATTCCAGATAAGAGCAATAATGCTCCAAAGCCAATTATCAAACTTCCATTCCCCAATCGTCAATTGAAGACAAACTTGGATAAGCAGTTTGGTAAGTTCCTGGAGGTGGTAAAAGATTTGAAGGTAACAGTTCCCTTCACTGAATTAATCACACAAATCCCCTCGTATGAAAAATTTATGAAAGAAATATTGACGAGGAAAAGGTCTATTAGTGAGGTAGAGACAGTAGCTTTCACTGCAGAGTGTAGTGGCGTACTTCATAATAAGTCTCCACCTAAATTAAAAGATCCGGGTAGTTTTTCTATCCCTTGTCATATTGGCAATCTCTTGATTGATAATGCATTATGTGATTTGGGTGCTAGTGTTAGCGTCATGCCACTATCTGTGTGTTCTAAGTTGAATATGGGTAAATTAAAAGCTACCAATATAACTCTACAAATGGTCGATGACAGGGTAAAGTCGTATCCCCTAATCAAAAATAATTACTTAAATCACTAACTACAGTAGATAGGGAAGTAGGGTCGAACTCCACAGGGAAACAAGTCTTTTTAATTCTAATTAATTATTATAATCTAAATTATCCAAGTAACCAATATTTTTAGGTATGGATTCTATACTACGAAGAATAAGTTTAGGGAGAAAAAAAATCAATAATAAGGAAACCTAGGGTCACAGGTTCACCAATAATTAATATTCCGGGATAAAACGAAGTAATTAATAATTAAAAATGCACAGATAACATGATTAACAGGCTCTCGCAATTTATTAATCAACATAGATCTAACAGGCTCTCGCAATTTATTAATCAACATAGATCTAACAGGCTCTCGCAATTTACTAGACCTAAGTTCCTATTGAAATTAGCCTTTAGTATTAAATTAACATCTGCTCGATTCATCAATTCAATATTGCTAAACATTCACAATCAAATTACATCTGCTCGATTCATAATCTAATTGCAAAATATTAAAACAATTCAATAAGAAATTATCATGCAATATCAATAATCAATAATAACAAATTATCCCTTCATATTAATTATGGATCCCCATAAACCCTAGAATGGAACTACTCACTAATCATCATAATTAAGTCAATCAAGTAAATAATTAAAATCATAATCAAGAAAACAATTAAAATAGCTGAAATTAAAAAGGGAAGAAATTGTACCAAAAATAAATCTGGAATTAAAGGGAGTATTAAGAACAAAAGTTTAGAGAGAATTTATGAGAGAGAAAAAATACTAAGTAGAGAGAGAAAGTCTAAGGAAGAAGGTCACTAATAATTCCGTACAAAACGTATTTAAACCTCTCCTAAAACAAGAATTAAAACTAAACTAATCAGCTTCTAAGAAAACACGCGCCCGATCGGGCGAAGGGTCGCCCGATCGGGCCCGCCTTTTTTACAATGCCCTTTACTGATGTGCCGCGCCCGATCGAGCTTAGCTCACCCGATCGGGCGCGCCTCTTCCTTGAGGGTCCTTATGCGCGCAGCCGCCCGATCAGGCGTATGCTTGCCTGATCGGGCCCGGTCTTCTTCTTCGAGGCTTGAACTTCGATTGGGCTAGATTTCTCGGCCCAACCCGGATTTCCTCTCGGGTCTCGAATACTTGGTCCAAATGCCTCGTGATCCCAATAACCGAGCCCTTAATCACCGACTCTCACCGATCCTGGGCTCCAAAAGTGGTCGTGCCCTTCTAGCTTCCGTAGTCGATCCAATAAAGCCCGGGAAAATGCTCCAAGAGTGCAATTTCCTGTAAAATACAACTA
Source organism: Chenopodium album (assembly GCF_948465745.1). Classification (NCBI taxonomy): domain Eukaryota; kingdom Viridiplantae; phylum Streptophyta; class Magnoliopsida; order Caryophyllales; family Amaranthaceae; genus Chenopodium; species Chenopodium album. The sequence goes on along the minus strand of NC_137839.1, from coordinate 72,665,422 downwards.
AAACTACGAAAACACTAGAACACACAAATTAGTAATAAAAGTGGCCCGAAAGAGCCAAAAACACTACTAATAACGACCAAGGGACGGGGATAAAACACTATATAAACTAGACATATCAGCCGACCATTATTTCAAATACCCCTTAGGTGTTTTAGAGGATGTCCCCGTTAGAGTAGGTAAATTTTATATACTTGTAGATTTCGTTGTTCTTGATATGGCTGAGGATATGCAAACCCCAATTATTTTGGGCAGACCATTCCTTAACACTGCAGGAGCAGTAATAGATGTTAGAAGTGGTAAGTTAACATTATCAGTAGGGGATGATAAATTTGTTTTTAATCTGAATAATGCCCCTAAAAGCTCCATGACTGAGGAGAAATGTTTCAGTGTTAATGTGGTTGAAAACTATTCTAACAAGCCCCAAGCTCTTGAAAAAGGTCCCTTGGAGGCGGTATCTTGTGTTGCATCCTTTTCAGATGAGATAGACAAATGGCAGAAGGAAGTCGATGCAATATAAAGAGCGCTTTACACTGTTGGTCTTGGTTTCGAGGATGAACAGGTGAAACCGATCGAGCAAGTTGTGCGAATCGAGCCTACGGTAAGTGTTCCGTCAGATCGAGTTGCAAGTGTTGAACGCAATCACAATTTGAAGCAACCTTCGATCGAAGAAGGATTTTTAGTGCGTAGCATTGAAGATCCCCCAGTCCAAGTTAAGGAGGATCCACCAGATAAGGTGATTTGGAGTCCCACAGGGTATGTCAGAAAGCCTCATCGCAGCCTAAACACCGCTATACCGGGTGAGAAACCACCCGATCAAGCGTTAGGCCAAGGGTCCTAGTTATTGTACTTGGTAGGAAGGTCGTGCGGGACCATGATAAACCAGCGCTTTGCGGGAGGCAACCCGTATTTCTTGCTTTCTAGACTAGTTTTACTTTTTCTTTATTTTTATTTTTATTTTAGAGAGGCGAGGAGAGTGAAATTTTACCATTTATAAGTGTTTTGTACAGGCATAGGTTTGAGAGGTCAAGAAACTTAGAAAAATTTGAAGAAGAAAAGAAATCAAAGAAGAGCTAAGGACATTTGACTGGGCACGCGCCCGATCGGGCGAAGGTTGCCCGACCGGGCGCGCAACCAAGGGAATTTTTCAGCTTTAATTTCGCCCGATCGGGCGCGAAAGGAGAGCTGGAAGTCGAGCAAATTTCGCCCGATCGGGCGAGGTTGCCCGATCGGGCGCGCAAGTGCAGTTAGAAACTCGAGCAAATTTCGCCCGATCAGGCGAGGTTGCCCGATCGGGCGCAAATCGAGTGAAGGAAAAGAAATGTCGGGCGAAGCTCGCCCGATCGAGCGAGTGAAAGGGCGAAATTTTGTTCATGTTCGCGCCCGATCTTACGAAGCTCGCCCGATTGGGCGCGCAACTAAGGTTCTGGATGTCAGCATTATCCGCCCGATCGGGCGAGGCTTGCCCAATCGGGCGCGCCTATTTGGTCGTCCTCTTTTAATTCTTTTCTCTTCTTTCTTTCCTCACTTTCTTCTTCTTTCATCTTCTTCACCATTACTTTCTCTCTCTAAAACTTCCATTTTCATACCTTCAACTACATTTTTAATCCAAGATCTTCTCAAATCCATCCATCAAAACCTCAAAATTCTTACATATTCTTAATCCTCACATCTTCCTCTACATTTCCCAGCTATTTTCTCCCACTTTCTCTCATACTTCCTTCAAACCCTTAGAGAGAGAAAGCTCCAAACATCAAATTTTTCCACATATAATGGCCTCAAAACTTTCAAGGACACAAAGGGGTGAGAGTTCGAGGGCACCACAGCCAACGATCAACCCGTACTTTCAAATTCCGGGATGGGAGGAGGTTGTCATCACCTCAGAAAAGCAACGGGCTAGGATGATGAACCTCATCGATCGCCAGGTAATCTCTACCCGTTTTATCCATCATCCCACTCTAGCTAGGTTAGGCTTAGACAAATATGTGGAAAAATTGTTCAAAGGTATACGCATGAGTTGTTTCTTTAAAATGTGCCATGATACGTATGACTATTTAACATTAGAATTTATTTCAAGTTTTAATGTTATTAAAATGAATGCACTAATTACTCATGTATAATTCCGATTATTAAACAATGATGTGAGACTAACTCTTAAAGAATTCGGAAAGTTGTTTGATTTGAAATCGGATAAACCGATTGAACCCTCTCAAGACCACACCGCCGTGGTCTATAAGAGGCTAACTGGGGAGGATTTAGTTAACCTCCAGCATGCCAAAGGGACGTGGATTCAACATCCCATCCCAAAATTTTGGAAAAGATTTTTCGGCCTCACTATTTTTAGGAGGCATGAACCGGCGAATGTTAGGAGAGATGAATTGGAACTTTTGGCATCCTATGTAATTCCTACCGCCGAAAAATTGAACATACCTCATAGGATAGCCAATCATTTCCAAAGGGCGGCCAATGCGGCCGAGGCTAGTAGGTCTAGGGCACCTATTTATTTTGGGGGGTTAGTGACCCACATTGCTAAAAAGCACCTAGGTTGGAACCCGGATGGGCATAGGAAAGTTGTAGGATCAAACCTCCTTGGGGGTATTGGAACCAATCGGGAGTAATTGAATCGGGAGGAATAGCCCCCCGACGGGCGTATTCATCATACATGGGATAAAGGCCCCTCCCTAGGTTCCTCTCTATATGACCAACCCGCCCATCTAAGGTGCTTAACCTAGAATCTAGGTTTTGCATCATACCCTCAACTCTCCCTTTCCCCGTCTCGATGCGGTCTAATTGGCTCCTAAAAGCCGAAAAGTCATATGGGCCATTGGGGTCGACGTTGTAATCGACCGAGGAAGTGGGCATGCCATAGGTGAAGGGTGGAGGTGGTTGGTAGTGTGGTGAGTGGTGAATGGGGGAATGGTGGGGTTGTGGTGAGGGGTGAGGTGGTTGAACCTCACCTTGACCATTTATCTCGAAAGTATAAGAGGGCTTCCCCCTCTCAAATTTGGTCAAGGCGGGGTTGGGTAAGGTAAAGGCTTGGTCTCTCCTACCCGATTGTCGGTGGACTATCCACCAAGTATCACTCCCCACAGGTTGCACCCAGTTCAAACTCCCTAAATAGGGTAGGTCCATGAGGTTCGATCCCACAACTTTCCTATGCCCATCCGGGTTCCAACCTAGGTGTTTCCTAGCAATGTGGGTCACTAACCCCCCAAAGTAAATAGGTGCCCTAGACCTACTAGCCTCGGCCGCATTGGCCGCCCTTTGGAAGTGATTGGCTATCCTATGGGGTATGTTCAATTTTTCAGCAGTAGGAATTATATAGGATGTCAATAGTTCCAATTCATCTCTCCTAACATTTGCCGGTTCATGCCTCCCAAAAATAGTGAGGCCGGCAAATCTTTGCCAAAGTTTTGGGACGGGATGTTGAATTCACGTCCCTTTGGCATGCTGGAGGTTCACTAAATCCTCCCCAGTTAGCCTCTTATAGACAACGGCGGTGTGGTCTTGAGAGGGTTCAATAGGTTTATCCGATTTTAAATCAAACAACTTTCCAAATTCTTTAAGAGTTAGTCTCACATCGTTGTTTAATAATCGGAATTGTACATGAGTAATTAGTGCATTCATTTTAATAACATTAAAACTTGAGATAAATTCCAATGTTAAGTAATCATATGTATCATGGCACATTTGAAAAAAACCACTCATGCCTATACCTTTGAACAATTTTTCCACATATTTATCTAGGCCTAACCTAACTAACGTGGGATGATGAATAAAACGGGTATAGATTACCTGACGATCGATGAGGTTGACCATCCTAACCCGTTGCTCCTCCGAGGTAATGACAACCTCCTCCCATCCCGGAATTTGAAGATCCGGGTTGATTGTTGGTTGTGGTGCCCTCGAACTCTCACCCCTTTGGTTCCTTGAACGCTTTGAGGCCATATTCTTGTAAAATAGTGGCAAATGGAAGGTTTCTCTCTCTTAGGGTTTGAGAAAATTTGAGAGAAAATAGGGGAAAATTAGTGTAGATTGTAGAGGAGGATAAGGGGAGATGGAATATGTAAGAATTTTTGAGTTTGGATGGAAGAATTGGAGGAGATCTTGGATTGAAGTGTAGGTTGAAGGTTTGAAAATGGAGGTTTTAGAGAGAGAAAGTGAAATGAAGAAGATGAAATAAGGAGAAAGTGAGGAAAGAAAGAAGAGAAAAGAAGATAAAGGGGGACGGGCTGATGGCGCGCCCGATCGGGCGAGGCTCGCCCGATCGGGCGAAGGGTGGAATTTCCAGAACTCAAGTTGCGCGCCCGATCGGGCGAGATCCGCCCGATCGGGCGCGAACGCGAAGAGAATTTTCTCCCTTTGGTCGCCCGATCGGGCGAGCTTCGCCCGACATATCTTTTCCTTCTCACTCGATTTTCCACAAAAAGTGCCCGATCGGGCAAGCTTCGCCCGATCAGGCAAAAATGCCTTTAAATTCAACCCTGCTTGCGCGCCCGATCGGGCGAAAATAGGTCCGATTTCAAGCTTGCTTGCGCGCCCGATCGGGCCCGAGCAGCCCTTTTTCTCCGATTTCTTTTCTTCGTCAAATTTTTCTAAGTCTTTATACCTGTCAAATTCATACCTGTACAACAACACTTAAAACTGGTGAAATATCACTCTCCACGCCTCTCTAAAAAAAACAAAAATAAGGAAAAGGAAAACTAGCCTAGAAAGCATGAAATACGGGTTGCCTCCCGCAAAGCGCTGGTTTATCTAGGTCCCGCACGACCTTCTTACCACCATGAAGCTCATGTTGGAAGTGGAGTTAGGAGAGTCTCCTCCACATCTCTAATGGTAGCACCTTCATGATACACTTTCAACCTTTGGCCATTTACCTTGAACTCTTCACCTTTGTCATTCACCAACTCCACCGAACCAAATTTGTTCACCTTTGTGACAGTGAAGGGACCGGACCACCTAGACTTCAACTTTCCTGGGAAAATCTTCAATCTAGAATTAAAGAGAAGAACCTTATCACCCGGTGCAAACTCTCTTGGTAAGATCCTCTTGTCATGCCACTTCTTGGTCTTCTCCTTGTAGATCCGCGCACTATCATATGCCGACAATCTAAACTCATCCAACTCATTGAGTTGAAGAAGTCTCTTCTTACCCACAGCCTTAGAATCCATATTAAGCTCTTTGATCGCCCAAAAGGCTTTGTACTCCAATTCTACGGGAAGATGACATGCCTTACCATAAACCAATCTATAAGGTGAAGTACCAATCGGTGTCTTAAATGCTGTTCGGTATGCCCAAAGCGTGTCATCAAGCTTCATGCTCCAATCTTTCCTTGACTTGGCTACTACCTTTTCTAGGATCGCCTTGATTTCCCTATTAGAGACCTCAACTTGACCACTAGTTTGAGGGTGGTAACTAAGCCCTGTTCTATGATATACGCCATACTTCTTAAGGAGGTTATCCAATTGTTTTTCATGGAAGTGGGTACCCCCATCACTAATAATAGCTCGTGGAACACCAAACCTGAGAAATATGATCTTATTGAAGAGCTTGATGACTACCTTAGAATCGTTTGTTGGTGAAGCTATGGCTTCTACCCACTTGGACACATAATCTACGGCTACAAGTATGTAACAATTCCCATTGGAAGATGGGAACGGCCCCATATAATCGATACCCCAAACATCAAATATTTCAACTTCGAGAATCCCAGTTTGGGGCATCTCATGCCTCCGCGAAATGTTGCCAGTCCTCTGGCAAGAGTCACAAGCCTGCACAAAAGTGTTAGCATCTTTAAACATAGTAGGCCAAAAGAAGCCTGACTCATTAATCTTAGCCACCGTTTTAATGGGGCCATGATGTCCACCATAGGGTGAAGTATGACAACTGGTAAGGACGCCGTGAACCTCCCATTCGGGAACACACCTGCGAAATAATCCATCTGCACACTCACGAAACAAAAAAGGATCATCCCAAAAATAATGTTTAACATCATAAAGGAATTTCTTTTTCTGTTGGTAGGACACGTCAGGAGGTAGAGTACCACCCACTATATAATTAGCAAAATCAGCATACCAAGGGTGATGCTCTACAACTGCATACAGGTTGTCATCAGGGAAAGAATCATCTATAGGTAAAGAATCCTTACCCTCATTATACCTGATACGTGACAAGTGGTCTGCCACTACGTTCTCTGCTCCCTTTTTATCTTTTATTTCTATGTTGAAATCTTGGAGCAAGAGAACCCACCGGAGTAGCCTTGGCTTTGATTCCGCCTTGGATATCAAATATTTTAGTGCTGCGTGATCAATAAAAACAATAACTTTAGAACCAACTAGATATGATCTAAATTTTTCTAAAGCATAAATAACAGCAAGAAACTCCTTTTCTGTGGTGGCATAGTTGACTTGGGCTTCATCCAAGGTTTTTCTAGCATAATAAATAGCATGCAAAACCTTGTCCTTCCTCTGTCCGAGCACGGCTCCTAGTGCAAAGTCACTTGCATCACACATGATCTCGAAAGGAAGGTTCCAATCGGGAGCACATATGATGGGTGTCGATATCAAAGCCTGCTTAATCCTGTTAAAAGCCTCAAGGCACTCGTCAGTAAAAATAAATGGGGCATCCTTGAGCAAAAGTTGTGTCGGTGGTTTAGCAATTTTAGAAAAATCTTTGATAAAGCGGCGATAAAACCCCGCATGACCCAAGAAGCTTCTAACTCCCTTAACATTGACTGGGGGAGGTAATTGCTCAATCACTGATATTTTAGCCTTGTCTACTTGTATGCCCTTATCAGATACAATATGGCCAAGGACTACTCCCTCTGTCACCATAAAGTGACATTTTTCCCAATTAAGGACCAAGTTGCACTCTTCACATCTTTTCAAAATTTTAGCGAGATTAATTAAGCATGAATCAAATGAAGAACCATATACGTTAAAATCATCCATAAAGACCTCCATAATAGACTCTATGAAATCAGAAAAAATACTCATCATGAAACGTTGAAAGGTAGCGGGTGCATTACATAAACCAAAGGGCATTCTACGATATGCAAAAGTGCCATAAGGGCATGTAAAGGTAGTCTTTTCCTGATCTTCAGGGTGAATCGGAATTTGGAAAAATCCCGAATACCCGTCCAAATAGCAAAAGAATTTGTGATTGGCTAACCTCTCAAGCATTTGATTTATAAAGGGAAGAGGGAAGTGATCCTTTTTAGTGGCAATATTTAATCTACGATAGTCTATGCACATACGCCACCCTGTTACAGTTCTAGTGGGAATTAATTCATTTTTCTCATTTGTTATCACAGTCATCCCACCCTTCTTCGGTACTACCTGCACAGGACTTACCCACTTGGAGTCAGAAATAGGATAGATAATACCTGCATCAAGTAATTTCATCACCTCCTTCTTGACTACTTCCTGCATGTTGGGATTTAATCTTCGTTGGGGTTGAATGCAGGGCTTGTAATTTTCCTCTAGATGAATCCTGTGCATGCAAAAATTAGGGCTAATACCCTTGAGATCATCAATACTGTACCCTATAGCCTTCTTATGGGTTTTGAGGACCCCTAGAAGTTGGGAAGATTGTAGGTCAGTGAATGCAGTACTGATGATCACGGGGTGTAGTTCCTGTTCATCGAGAAAAACATATTTTAAATGAGAAGGGAGAGGTTTTAGCTCAGGTTTCTTGACCTCTGCAGATTTTGATTCCTGAACTAAATTTACTACCTTCATTGTCTCCTTGGGGCTTAACTCTTCTAAGGAAAGAGCCTTTTCAATATCCTGTACCTCATTACCCCAAAACGCTTGCATTGTCGCTAGATAGATTCCCGCAGAGAACTTCCTCTAAGGGATCCTTCGCAAGAACCTGTGGCAAGCTATCATCACAAATATCGTCCATTATATCAATTGTATCAATGTAGCAACAATTTTCCTCTAACATAGGCCCTTTCAAAACCTTCCCTAAATTAAAGGTAACATTATCGTCACCTACAGAAAAGGTTAGTTTACCATTTTTCACATCAATAATCGCTCCTGCAGTGTGGAGGAAAGGCCTACCTAATATAATGGGTATTTGTGTGTCCTCTGCCATATCTAAAACAACAAAATCAACAGGTATGAAAAATTTACCAACTCTGACAGTTACGTCCTCTAAAATACCTAAGGGGTATTTTACCGAACGATCTGCCATTTGCAAAGTTATATTAGTAATTTTTAATTCTCCCATATTAAATTTAGCGCAGATAAATGATGGCATGACACTGACACTAGCACCCAAATCACACAAATCTTTATCAATAAAAACATTCCCAATGTGACAAGGGATAGAAAAACTACCGGGATCCTTTAATTTAGGAGGGGATTTATTTTGCAAATAAGCGCTACACTCCTCTGTGAAAGCTACAGTTTCTACTTCATTAAAGGCCCTTTTCCTAGTCAGAATGTCTTTCATAAATTTAGCATAAGCAGGTACTTGAGTGATTAAATCATTGAAAGGAACTGTTACCTGCAGGTTTTTCACAACCTCTAAAAACTTACCGAATTGTTTATCAAGCTTACTCTTCAGTTGTCTATTAGGGAATGGAAGCTTGATAACTGGGCTCTGCACATCTCCTCCCTTATCCTGCGATTTACCTTGCAAAGAAGCATTAGTAGGGTTAGTATCTATTTGTAGCCCTGCAGGGCTAGCAGGATTACCGTTTGGTACAGAGGAATCTAGATCAGGAACTGGCCTATCTTCCTTTGGCATAGGAGGTCCATCATAATGTGAACCACTCCTTAGAGTGATTGCATTAGCATGATCTGTGGGATGGATAGGTTGTGATGGTAGAGCTCCCTGCTGACGGGATTAGAGGGTAGATGAAAGTTGTGCAATTTGATTGTCCATGATTTTATTATGGGCTAGGATAGAATCAATTTGCGCATCCCTACTCTCCATATGCTTCTGCATATTGGCAAGCATTGCTCTAATTTCTGTCATGGCAGGGTCGGAAGATGATGAGGGTGATGCTTGGCTTTTCTGGCCGGCATTAGGATGATAATATTTTTGCTGTGGTGGTGTTTGCTGTTGTGGTTGTTGTGGAGGTGGAGGATTTTGTACATTGGTACTCCGGTACGAAAGACAAGGATGATTTTTATAACCGGCATTGTAGGAATTGGAATAGGGGTTATTTTGCCTATAGGTTTGAAAGGCATTAACTTGTTCCATAGAGCTCCTACAATCTTGCTCCCAATGACCTACAATTCCACAATTTTCACAAAAAGCTTCATGGTTAGCAACAGCAGAAACATTAGCTACAGAGTTAGGAGCAGCAGTAAGATTATCTAATTTTTGACAAATAGATGTTAATTGAGCTTGCAAAAAGGATACGGAATCGACATTATGTTTTCCTTTATTTGCAAACCCTCTTGGATTCCCATATTGGGAATTGTGTATTGCCATGTCTTCGATAACCTGTCCTGCATCATCCACATTTAAATTCATAAACCTCCCACTAGCTGCCGAATCTAGTACTGATCTAGAAGAATTTCCAAGTCCATTATAAAATGCTTGGATCAATTGCCATTGTGCTAGATTGTGGTGGGGGCACTCTCTCTGTAGATCCTTGAACCTCTCCCAAGCCTCATATAATGTTTCGTCGGCCTCTTGAGCGAAGTTCTGAATAGCACTCCTTAGCACCGCTGTTCTCTCTGCAGGATAATATTTATTATAAAAATTCAAAGCAAGAGTTTCCCAGTCAGTAATACCAAGTGCAGTTCTATTCAAACCATTAAACCATAATTTTGCTTTGCCACATAATGAAAAGGGAAAAAGAATCTCCCTGATTTGGTCTTGCGTGACCCCGACTTGTCTAATGGTGTTACAATATTGGCAGAAATCTGCGATGTGAAGATTGGGATCTTCACCCTTAGCTCCGCTGAACTGCTTCCTTTCTATCATAGTGATAAATTGGGGCTTGATCTCAAATTGAACTCCATCTAGAGCCGGAGTGGGAGTAAGGTGCGGGAAATCTGTGAGCTTCGGTTGCGAATAGTCACTGAGTTTCTTCTGGGCCGTCATCTCTGATTCTGAATCTGAAGGAATATCTGTGTCACTAGAATCAGGGGGAGGATCTCTTCGATCGTTGTCCTCCTCAGAACCCGCCAGAATTTGTCTATAGAGTCTCCTTTGCCTATGAAAAGAGCGCTCGATCTCAGGATCAAAAGGGATGTCACCTGGTCTAGAACACCTGCGCATAAACAAAGAACTAAAGACAAGTATGAGAATTGCCTCAAAGAACTAATGTTCTCTGAGGCAAAAGGGGGGATAATATAGACTACAAAAATATAATCAGAAAACAAAAATAAAACCGTTTCCCCGGCAACGGCGCCAAATTTTGACAGGGTAAAGTCGTATCCCCTAATCAAAAATAATTACCTAAATCACTAACTACAGTAGATAGGGAAGTAGGGTCGAACTCCACAGGGAAACAAGTCTTTTTAATTCTAATTAATTATTATAATCTAAATTATCCAAGTAACCAATATTTTTAGGTATGGATTCTATACTACGAAGAATAAGTTTAGGGAGAAAAGAATCAATAATAAGGAAACCTAGGGTCACAGGTTCACCAATAATTAATATTCCGGGATAAAACGAAGTAATTAATAATTAAAAATGCACAAATAACATGATTAACAGGATCTCGCAATTTATTAATCAACATAGATCTAACAGGCTCTCGCAATTTACTAGACCTAAGTTCCTATTGAAATTAGCCTTTAATATTAAATTAACATCTGCTCGATTCATCAATTCAATATTGCTAAACATTCATAATCAAATTACATCTGTCCGATTCATAATCTAATTGCAAAGAATTAAAACAATTCAATAAGAAATTATCATGCAATATCAATAATCAATAATAACACATTATCCCTTCATATTAATTATGGATCCCCATAAACCCTAGAATGGAACTACTCACTAATCATCATAATTAATCCAATCAAGTAAATAATTAAAATCATAATCAAGAAAACAATTAAAATAGCTGAAATTAAAAAGGGAAGAAATTGTACCAAAAATAAATCTGGAATTAAAGGGAGTATTAAAAACAAAAGTTTAGAGAGAATTTAAGAGAGAGAAAAAATACTAAGTAGAGAGAGAAATTCTAAGGAAGAAGGTCACTAATAATTCCGTACAAAACGTATTTAAACCTCTCCTAAAACAAGAATTAAAACTAAACTAATCAGCTTCTAAGAAAACACGCGCCCGATCAGGCGAAGGGCCGCCCGATCGGGCCCGCCTTTTTTACAATGCCCTTTACTGATGTGCCGCGCCCGATCGAGCTTAGCTCACCCGATTGGGCGCGCCTCTTCCTTGAGGGTCCTTATGCGCGCAGCCGCCCGATCGGGCGTATGCTTGCCCGATCGGGCCCGGTCTTCTTCTTCGAGGCTTGAACTTCGATTGGGCTAGATTTCTCGGCCCAACCCGGATTTCCTCTCGGGTCTCGAATACTTGGTCCAAATGCCTCGTGATCCCAATTACCGAGCCCTTAATCACCGACTCTCACCGATCCTGGGCTCCAAAAGTGGTCGTGCCCTTCTAGCTTCCGTAGTCGATCCAATAAAGCCCGGGAAAATGCTCCAAGAGTGCAATTTCCTGTAAAATACAACTAAAACTATGAAAACACTAGAACACACAAATTAGTAATAAAAGTGGCCCGAAAGAGCCAAAAACACTACTAATAACGACCAAGGGACGGGGATAAAACACTATATAAACTAGACATATCAGCCGACCATTCTTTCAAATACCCCTTAGGTGTTTTAGAGGATGTCCCCGTTAGAGTAGGTAAATTTTATATACCTGTAGATTTCGTTGTTCTTGATATGGCTGAGGATATGCAAACCCCAATTATTTTGGGCAGACCATTCCTTAACACTGCAGGAGCAGTAATAGATGTTAGAAGTGGTAAGTTAACATTATTAGTAGGGGATGATAAATTTGTTTTTAATCTGAATAATGCCCCTAAAAGCTCCATGACTGAGGAGAAATGTTTCAGTGTTAATGTGGTTGAAAACTATTCTAACAAGCCCCAAGCTCTTGAAAAAGGTCCCTTGGAGGCGGTATCTTGTGTTGCATCCTTTTCAGATGAGATAGACAAATGGCAGAAGGAAGTCGATGCAATATAAAGAGCGCTTTACACTGTTGGTCTTGGTTTCGAGGATGAACAGGTGAACCCGATCGAGCAAGTTGTGCGAATCGAGCCTACGGTAAGTGTTCCGTCAGATCGAGTTGCAAGTGTTGAACGCAATCACAATTTGAAGCAACCTTCGATCGAAGAAGGATTTTTAGTGCGTAGCATTGAAGATCCCCCAGTCCAAGTTAAGTAGGATCCACCAGATAAAGTGATTTGGCGTCCCACAGGGTATGTCAGAAAGCCTCATCGCAGCCTAAACACCGCTAGACCGGGTGAGAAACCACCCGATCAAGCGTTAGGCCAAGGGTCCTAGTTATTGTACTTGGTAGGAAGGTCGTGCGGGACCTTAATAAACCAGCGCTTTGCGGGAGGCAACCCGTATTTCTTGCTTTCTAGACTAGTTTTACTTTTTCTTTATTTTTATTTTTATTTTAGAGAGGCGAGGAGAGTGAAATTTTACCATTTCTAAGTGTTTTTGTACAGGCATAGGTTTGAGAGGTCAAGAAACTTAGAAAAATTTGAAGACGAAAAGAAATCGAAGAAGAGCTAAGGACATTTGACTGGGCACGCGCCCGATCGGGCGAAGGTTGCCCGACCGGGCGCGCAACCAAAGGAATTTTTCAGCTTTAATTTCGCCCGATCGGGCGCGAAAGGAGAGCTGGAAGTCGAGAAAATTTTGCCCGGGCGAGGTTGCCCGATCGGGCGCGCAAGTGCAGTTAGAAACTCGAGCAAATTTCGCCCGATCGGGCGAGGTTGCCTGATCGGGCGCAAATCGAGTGAAGGAAAAGAAATGTCGGGTGAAGCTCGCCCGATCGGGCGAGTGAAAGGGCGAAATTTTGTTCATGTTCGCGCCCGATCTTGCGGAGCTCGCCCGATTGGGCGCGCAACTAAGGTTCTGGATGTCAGCATTATCCGCCCGATCGGGCGAGGCTTGCCCGATCGGGCGCGCCTATTTGGTCGTCCTCTTTTAATTCTTTTCTCTTCTTTCTTTCCTCACTTTCTTCTTCTTTCATCTTCTTCACCATTACTTTCTCTCTCTAAAACTTCCATTTTCATACCTTCAACTACACTTTCAATCCAAGATCTTCTCAAATCCATCCATCAAAACCTCAAAATTCTTACATATTCTTAATCCTCACATCTTCCTCTACATTTCCCAGCTATTTTCTCCCATTTACTCTCATACTTCCTTCAAACCCTTAGAGAGAGAAAGCTCTAAACATCAAATTTTTCCACATATAATGGCCTCAAAACTTTCAAGGACACAAAGGGGTGAGAGTTCGAGGGCACCACAGCCAACGATCAACCCGGACTTTCAAATTCCGGGATGGGAGGAGGTTGTCATCACCTCAGAAGAGCAACGGGCTAGGATGATGAACCTCATCGATCGCCAGGTAATCTCTACCCGTTTTATCCATCATCCCACTCTAGCTAGGTTAGGCTTAGACAAATATGTGGAAAAATTGTTTAAAGGTATAGGCATGAGTGGTTTCTTTAAAATGTGCCATGATACGTATGACTATTTAACATTAGAATTTATTTCAAGTTTTAATGTTATTAAAATGAATGCACTAATTACTCATGTATAATTCCGATTATTAAACAACGATGTGAGACTAACTCTTAAAGAATTCGGAAAGTTGTTTGATTTGAAATCGGATAAACCGATTGAACCCTCTCAAGACCACACCGCCGTGGTCTATAAGAGGCTAACTGGGGAGGATTTAGTTAACCTCCAGCATGCCAAAGGGACGTGGATTCAACATCCCATCCCAAAATTTTGGCAAAGATTTTTCGGCCTCACTATTTTTAGGAGGCATGAACCGGCGAATGTTAGGAGAGATGAATTGGAACTTTTGGCATCCTATGTAATTCCTACCGCCAAAAAATTGAACATACCTCATAGGATAGCCAATCATTTCCAAAGGGCGGCCAATGCGGTCGAGGCTAGTAGGTCTAGGGCACCTATTTATTTTGGGGGGTTAGTGACCCACATTGCTAAAAAGCACCTAGGTTGGAACCCGGATGGGCATAGGAAAGTTGTAGGATCAAACCTCATGGACCTAGCCTATTTAGGGAGTTTTAAGTGGGTGCAACCCGTGGGAGGTGACACTTAGTGGATAGTCCACCGACAATCAGGTAGGAGGGACCAAGCCTTCACCTTACCCAACCCCGCCTTGACCAAATTTGAGAAGGGGAAGCCTTCTTATACTTTCGAGATTAACAGTCAAGGTGAGGGTCAACCACCTCACCCTTCACCACAACCCCACCAATCTCCCCTAGACCATTCCCCCACTCACCATTCACCACACTACCCACCACCACCACCTCCACCCTTCACCTATGGTATACCTACTTCCTCGGTCGACTATAACGTCGACCCCATTGCCCCCTATCACTTTTCGGCTTTTAGGAGCCAATTAGACCGTATCAAGATGGGGCAAGGGAGAGTTGAGGGTATGATGCAAAACCTAGATTCTAGGTTAAGCACCTTGGATGGGCGGGTAGGACACATAGAGAGGAACCTCGGGAAGGGTCTATACCCATGTATGATGATTATGCCCGTCGGGGGGCTATTCCCCCCGATTCACTTGCTCCCGATTGGTTCCAATACTCCCAAGGAGGGTATTCTCACCTCGGTGCGTATGGTACTTATGTGGACTATTCTTCAGTCCATGGTTATGGGGGTGATGCTCCCTTTGTGGGTATGGGGGGGAATGTGGACCCTAACTACTTCGCAGGTGGTTCGGGTTATGGTGGTGCTGGAGGCGGACCGAGCCAGGGTGGTGCCGGCTCGAGTCATGGAGGAGGATATGAAAGGATGGACGACGATGAGCAGTAACTCCTCCTGGCTACCCTCCCAAGTCAATGAGGACATTGCTTGATTTGGCTTGGGGGGAGATTTCTTGTATATATGGTAACTTTCTTTCTCTTCTCACTATTTATTGCTTTCCTAGTGTAGTTTTTATTGCTTTCTTATATATGAAAAATACAAAAATAAATTCAAAAATAAAAAAATTCAAAAATACATTCCAATGAATTATGAATCATACTTCCCTGTGCCCCATACTTGAGAAAATTTGTTTTGATTCTTGGTTATTGATAATGAGCATTGTGGATGTGTTGGTCATGATTTGATGTTTGATTGCCTTGAAACCTTGACATGCGTCAATTTTGTCCAACTACTTGTGAATGTAGTGCTTGACTAGTTGATTTGGTAAGAATGTGTGATAGTTCCATATTTCCTGGTATGTCAATGAATTTGAGTATTGGTTTGCAACTATTAGTAATATTTATATGATTCATTATTATGCACATTGAGGAGGACGAATGCATTTGTTCTTTTAGGTAGCCTCCAGATATTGTAGATACATTTGTTCCCTTCTTGCTACCCATGTTGTTGCCTTGACTTTTTGTTATTTTATTAGCCATATTACAAGCCTATTTTGCCCCATTGGTTACTAGTCCCAAGCTTGGCTTGGGGGAGCTATTAGTGAGTGCGGTGAGGGAGTTTGTAGTGTGCTTATTATTTGCACAATTTGGGTGGGTTTTGAGAAGTTGTTTTGTTGTTGATCATGTTTATTTTTGATGAGTTTGAGAGTTATATTTTCTTGAAAAAAATAAAGCATGATATTATGAAAAAAAAAAAAAAGTTCAAAGAAAAAAAATGTGAAAAAAAAAATAAGTGAACTTCGAAAGAAAAAAATGTTCAAACGTTCTAGTTGGAGGTTGATCAAAAAGAAAAAAAATAATTTTGAGCTTCAATAAAAATATTCAAGTTTGGAAGTAAAGTTTATTTATTCACTCTATTTCTTCATTATTATATCTTATGAGTGAAATTGTATGAGTTGGGATTATTTATTATGATTGGAGTATATTTGGTTGATGTTAGAGTTGGTTATGTAGGAGATGTATGATCATTATTTATTTTGATCATGGGTTTTATTAGGACATGGCTCCTTTAAGCATAGCTTTTCTCTCACTTATTCCCAAATTTATCCTACCCTTTACCCTAGCCTTACATTACAAGCTTTAAAGACCTTCCGACCTTTGTGCATAGAATTGTATGAATGTGAAAGTGTTGTTTATCAATGCAAGTTGTGATTTGGCATATTTCGAGTCGACTAGTAGGATTGAGAGTTCATTGTTTTATACACACGAGAGTGTGAGTTGGGAGGGCATTGTTCACATAAAGGGGTTGGATGAAGAGCGATCAAGTACATCTTTTACTCGCCACAAAAATGAGAGTTGAGTGCGTGAGCACTAGTCTTGAATTCTATATGCTCTTGTGGTTTGCTCTGTTTGACAATTGTTAGGGAAGATTGGTAATTAGATGGATTTGATTGGTTGATTTTGAAGCATGTTTATTTGATTTACCCTGGATCGTTGTGCTTGATTTTTACTTTTGGGGTGAAACATGTTTATTGATTCATTAATGAGATCTTTGCTTAGGGACAAGCAAAGGTTTGGCTTGGGGGAGTTTGATGTGTCTATTTTATATAGTATTTTACCCCCGTCCCTTGGTCGTAACTAGTAGTGTTTTTGGCTCTTTCGGGCCACTTTTATTACTAATTTTTGTTTTCTAGTGTTTTCGTAGTTTTAGTTGTATTTTACAGGAAAGTGCACTCTTGGAGCATTTTCCCAGGCTTTATGGATCAACTACGGAAGCTAGAAGGACACGACCACTTTTGAAGCCCAGGATCGGTGAGAGCCGATGATTAAGGGCTCGGTAATTGGAATCCCGAGGCTTTGGACCGAGTATTCAAGACCCGAAGAGGAAATCCGGGTTGGGCCGAGAAATCAAGCCCAATCGAAGTCCGAGCCTCAAAGTGAAGCAAGGGCCCGATCGGGAAACCTCTAGCACAATCGGGCGCGGCGCTGTTGGTGCTGTGCGTGGCTCATAGAGCGCCCGATCGTGCGAGCGTCTAGCACGATCGGGCGATGCTGCGGAGGAGGAACGCGAAGAAAAAGGCGGGCCCGATCGGGCGGCCCTTCGCCCGATCGGGCGCGTGTTTTTATATAGCCTGATTAGTTTAGTTTTAATTTTGTTTTAGGAAACGTTTATATACGAGTTTTGTACGGAATTTGGATTATCTTCTTTCTTAGACTTTCTCTCTCTACTTAGGATTTTTCTCTCTCTTAACTTTTCTCTCAAACCTTGTTCTTGATTATTTCCATTAATACAGATTAGTTTGGTAACGATTTCTCTTCTCTTAATCTTAGTTATTTATTTTACTCCTTCCATCATGACTTGTTTTATTGCTTTGATTAGTTTAGTTTTTACTATGTGTGAGTAGTTTTCTTTCTAGGGTTATGGAGATCCATAAATAATATGAAGGGGTAATTTATTGTTGTTGATTGTCAATGCTAGATTAATTTCCTATTGATTGATTTAATGCTCTGTGACTAGATTTGCGCAGATCTTTTATGCATGAGTTTAACAATATTGATTCGAGATTCGACAGATGAGAATTGATGTTTAGGTCTAGTTTCAATAGGCAGGTTAATTTATAAATGGTTAAGTCGAGATTCGAGAGATGAGATTTAATACCGGTAAATTAATTATGTGATTGTAATACGTAGCGAAAGCCCTTTACAATCTGGTTAATTGATGCATTGATGATTGACTATTATTGATTATTAATATTGCATGATAATTTCTTATTGAATTGTTTTAACGTTTTACAATTGCGGCTTGTAAAAGTATAGCAATATTGAATTGATGAATTGAGCAGATGTTGATTTGATATTAAAGGCTATTTTCAATAAGAATTTAGATCTAGTAAATTGCGAGAGCCTGTTAGATCTATGTTGATTAATAAATTGCGAGAGCCTGTTAATCATGTTATTTATGCAATGTCAATGATTGATTACTATGTTTTACCCTGGAGTATTATTTATTGGTGAACCTATGCCCTAGAGCCTTTTATATATTGTTTTCTTCCTATTCTCAATCTTAGTAGTTTAGTTTCTTATTCAAATATAGATATTGGTTACTTCATAATCTAGAGTATTATCTATTTGAGGATAAATTTGTTAATTTAGAGTTATATTTTTGATAAAATACCAATATTTCATGTACATAAATTGAATTATAATTTTATTCAAAAAATAATTAGATTATAACTCTCATAAATCATATAACTAATATATAAAGCTAAACTTTTAGACAGGTCACGAGCCTGCGACACTTGACGTTCTAACTTTTCGCCAAGTGTCGCGCCACGTTGGATAGATTTAAATAGACCTCATAAGATAAATAAAAAAGTTAATTTAGAATTTTATTTGGATAGAATTTTATGATAAAATTAGTTTAATATATGAAGCTAAACTTTTAGCCAGGTCACGAGGCTGTGACACTTGGCGTTCTAACTTTTTGCCAAATGTCGCGCCACGTTGGATAGATTTAAATAGACCTCATAAGATAAATAAAAAAATTTAATTTAGAATTCTATTTGGATAAAATTTTAGGATAAAATTAGTTTTATTTTCGATAAAATACCATTATTTCAAATGTACAAATTCAATTATAATTTTATTAAAAAAATTATTAGATTATAATTCTTAAAAATTAATAAATTATTTTTTGTATCATAATATGTTTTTGGGCAAAGCAAACAGTTCAAAGCGTAAAACATGCATTTATAATATATACTAATCGGTTAAAACAATATACTTCACAATCTAGCAAATCGTATAAAGATTAAAAATTTATTTTATAATTCAATAAACAACCCGGGCATCGCACGGGACACAAAACTAGTTATCATATAAATTTATTTTTTGTATCGTAATATTTTTCTGGAGCGAAGGAATTAGTTCAAAATGTACCACATCCATTGTTTATAATATATTCTAATCAATTAAAATAATACACTTCACAATCTAATATAATTTTATTACTATGTGTAGACCTGTCAATTAGGTCGGGTCACCAGTCATTTCAGACAGGGTCATTATTTCAGGTTACGGGTCAAGAAATATTTTTCACCAATATTATTATTATTAGTCATTACATGTCTACAAGTTTAAATCGTCACAAAAACATATCAATTCCTAACTAATTTTGTATTAATGATATATATTAAAATTTGACATACAAATTAAAAATATATCTTAAACTTCAATAAAACAACCCGGGCATCGCACGGACACAAACTAATAATAATAATAATAATAATAATAATAATAATAATAATGATAATAATAATAATATATAGTACTGCTGAAAATGTTCAATAATACTATATTACCTCTTAAAGTTACTTTCAAAACGTCATTATTACAAAATTGTCATTGTTTTGTATTTGCTTGTGTGTAACGATGATGTATTAGGACTTTCTCAATACCTAATCCGAGTTTTGCAGTGAGAAGTTGTTCCCCTCTCTAGAGGGCAGTTGGTGACACAAGGGTTGATTAGATCAATTGATTCGTCACAGTTTAAAACAATTTGAGCCAGCAGTATTGAAGCTTATAAAATGGTTTGGGCTTATTTGGGTCATATATAAGCTAGTTAAATTTTTCCAAGATTATTTAGCACCCGGTTGCATTGTCCAAGACTAATCAAATTCCGGCCGATCATAGATCGGACCTAGTATAAAATACCGTGCTATCCAAACCATTACTCGGCTTTTTTCAGACCGGACTCGGACTTTTGTCGAAATATTTTTTAGGCTGTTTAAACCTGTACTTTTTTAAGTCGGACACTATCAGGCAAGCAAGCCAGACCATTGTTGACTCTAGCCCTGATGTCAAAGGCTACATAATGAAGCATGGTAACCAGTTTCTTACTTTCTTTAAGACCCAAGTTAGGTGATATGGTGCGCTTGGCTGCTTGGGTCTGTGGCATAGGTTGGCTTCCTCTGAACAGTGAACTCCAATTCAGCTGCTGCTTGTCGTTTTTACAGAAGTTCCGATATATGCTAAAGCCAAGCTGCACGTTGCGTATGTCTTTTGCACATCAATGGTTGGATTGATACTCAGCTACAGAGGGTCTGAGACTATGAGGTTTGATAGGTGGATATCTTTCCAGTTGAAAAGTGTTGTTTAAAAAGGAATGCAGTGGCGCGTTGCTTGCAAGTTGCAACGGTCATAGTAAGCTGCAGAACCACGCAGGGGAAGAGGAACTAAGCAGTATGAAAAGCTGTTGTAATGAGACCAGAATAACTGGCTCGCAAAGTCCAGAAGGAAGTTATGCTTCACTTTCATTGATTTATAGCTGCTCCCTTGTAAGTTTGGTAATTGTAATCTGTTATTTCAGGTTGTCTATAAGGTAGCTCCTCCCCTAAGGTTGCTGTACTGATAAGCTCCTATATTCTGGCCTTTGACAGCGTTTTCCAATAAAATCAAGTAAACAAATTAAATATGGAGTAATTAATCAAAAAAAAATGTTTAGATTGAGTCATTGAGGCAATATATTTGCTAAAAATAAGACTAATTACTAAATTAAAACAGAGAGTATCAGAATTTATAACAAAATACTATGGATGGAATACAAAGTACACTCTAGAATGATTCAGAATTATCCCAAATCAAACAATACTTCATCAGGTAATCAAAATGCTTTTCAAATTGCCTATTGCCTACGAGTAATCGCCAAGTGCTTGTTTGGTTAACCAAAAAAAAAAATGGGGAAGTAGAAATTTATGTAAACAGTTTAGGGTAGTTATTTCACATGTTTGGTTAGTACTAAAAATATGAAATTTGGCTTCCCACAAAACATGGGTGATTAATTACCTAAACCCCCTTGGTCGATAGAAATTCACGGGTACGAGGAATTCCTTTAGTCCAACCAAACATGTCATTGCCTAGGTATTGCAGAAGGGAAGTAATTTCTCTTGGAAGTATAAATTCCCATGGAATTTTTTCTCGTGTGAGCCAAACAAGCACAAAGTAAGCCCTTAAAGAGTTCAAAGACCATGGATACTTGAATTTTATGGCAAACAATTCAATGCGCCTTACTCCAGACCTCCCATCAAATCACACTGCTTCCGTTCACTGCAAATGAATATCTGTAGAAAGATTACTCATGTCTGATGCCTAAAATTTTCATGGCAAATTCCCAGGTGACAATTGCTGCCGCATTGGCTGGGAATGCCCGCGCTATAGTTGGACCCAAGCCAGCATAGCACCCTCTTAGCCCAGCTTGTTTGTAAACCTACAGATATACAGTATGTTAGCTGAACCACCAAGTAACACACAGAGTTTCTGCTAGTCCAAACTGAACTTGCTTTCATGCAAAAAAAAAAAGAAAAATCAAAGAGAGAGAATTTATACCAGCTTCAACACTTGAAAAGGATTTCTTGAGTAGTTTGGATCTGGGTTGGTCTGAATCATGGTTTTTGCCATATCCAGGGGCAAAACAGCAGACCAAAACTGAAAATTTTCAGCCAAAAGAACAGTTCAGGAAATGAAGTAAAATGAATGGCAGAGAATTTAAAAAAAACAAAAATAAAAGGATTTAATCCTGTGAACTATCTACACTTACAGCAACACCACCTAGGCCGCCACTGATGATCCCAACCCCTATCTCAGCCAAGCCTTTATATTCTCCAGAACAATCTTTGAGTTTCAAGTGCATAGAATGCCGGACATTCTCATAAACACTAAAGAAAACAGCATTCCCCAAAGATTCTCTTAGAAATGTTGCCGTCCCTCCACGGAAAATGCCTGTTACCTGCACATCTAAGACATCAGCTCTTCAATAACCAGTCGGTCTTTTCATGTACCTCATACATGGCAAAAGAGATTCCTCACCCCGTCAGTTCTTATAGTCTTAAGGGCACAATCAACAGGACCGGTATATGTGCTACCCTTGGGAATCAAAGAATCAGTTCCTTGAATTTGCATCCTACACTGGAGAAGCTCAGAGTCAACTTGGAAGAGCCTAGAGCAATATATTCAAAAACAGCATATTTCCTTACCTTCACTAGCTCCGTAGGACAGAGTACAAAGCTGATTATAGCCCCAGAATAGGCAGCTGATGGAATAATGACTAGGGAATCAGGTCCAGAACTTTGCAGCTTGCCCTTAAACCATTACAGACAAACCATCACCATTGAGGGAAAAATTCACATTTAGTCCATATGGAGCAGATTCCATACAGCAACAATACATTTCATGTCTATAAATTTTGGAAATAGATCTCTGATGGAAAAGAAATGTGATTTTTGTGAGCTGCAGAGAAAGAATTTTTACCTGGAGAGATTGCTTTGTTTGCGAGTATATGCCAAACAGAAGTGAACTTTCAAAACCCATCCCTATAAAAGAGGAGGTAGCACCTCGATAAAGACCCCTAACCTATTGAAATGAACACGACAAACTAGTAAAAAACAAAAAAAAAAAAAAAAAAAAAAAAAAAAAAAAAAAAAGGGACATTGCATACACTAATCGCATACTGTGGCAAAAGAGACAAGCAATCACAGTCAGTGGCAGATCCAGTATGGGTTCAGTGGGTTCAACTAAACCCATACTGGATTTTGGGAAAAATCTGTAATTCGGGAGAAAAAAGAAAAAAACACCTGATATTAACAATCACACATACAATGATTGAATGTGTATGGATTCAGTTCAATGGTCTAAACTGTAAAACCAATGTGCAGGAGTTTAATACTCTTATAAGTGTGCGGGATCAAACTGTGCCAATAGTGCCAAACTTTTTTCTTTCGTGTTTTTGAGAAAGAATAAAATACTTGTTATAAATTTAAATTTAGAACCTCTATCAATCCAAATGAATGTAGAGTTGCAGGTGAAAGTGGTGGATGGTTCTAGTGCTATGTTTACTAAGCTTGTGTTCAAATCTTATAATTTCCTTTTTAATTTAGAATATTTAAAACATTATCGATTATTTTTGGGCATTTCTATAATCTCTTCACCATATTTTTAGTACTTGCACGAAACACAATTACTCTCAAATTTTAGTATTTGGTATGACTTTGGTTTGAATTACGATTATATTCACTTAAGAAAACAAAAACCAATTGAGCTCAAGCTATCTTTTGAAAAATTTTAGCACCACCTTTATACGGGTAATATACTGGTATGGGAATTGAATCTATCAGTAATGTTGCGATTAATTCACATGAAGATGGATTGATTACACAATAAATTACTACATCCAACTTTCAAAATCCTAGTTCCGTCCCCCAGAATATGATAGTAATTGGGAGTTAAGACAAAATTTGATTTATTTATGTTTATTAATATCATTTAGCTAGCTAGTTGTCTAATGCTCAAAGATCTGGGCCCATATGCAAAAATTTCATCCGCGACTAATCACAGTAGCTGCTTCTTCCAAGTTCCAATCAGCAGCACAGCTACATAGACAGAATAGAAATGCTATGCAGAAGAAATTTGTATGCCAACGCTAAAGTAAGCTATTGGAATAAGAGAATGTGGTGTGTAACCTTAACTATTGTAGACTGTTTCTTAAAATAGAGTTAAGGACTGAGAGATCAGCAATCACCACCAGCATCCTGACACTGAAAATTTATTAAGATTATTCCTAACTGATCAATCTACTGAAAACCAACATAGATTTGGCAAGTAAAACTCTTTTTTATTTTTTATTTTTTAATTTTTTAAGATTTGAATCATCTAAATAGTTCCAATAAGTTGCATCATTTCTCTACTAGAAAGTAGTAGTGGCAAACGGGTTGTTTGAATTAAATATGGTTCAAGTGAAAACAGTTCAGGTCATGTCCAAATTAGGAGTGGTTCGGTTCGGTTTCTAAATAGGTCAGTCACATTGTAGTCTATTGTCAAATTTATTCCATAGTTCATTACAGTTGATAGATTGATTATAGTCATAGATATTTCGAATGAATAATTCATGCATATTTATTCACTTTTTACCATTTTAAAAATTTATGACCTTGTACCACACAGTACACAAGAGATAGATTTTGCCTTGGTCTCGCCTGTTATGAAGTGATGTATGAATGCATAAAGTAGCTAGAAAAGAAAAATCATTTTGAAATAGTAATTAATATGTAGTTTATCTGAAACATTTTTCTCAAAAAGAATATCTATATGCTCTTCCTCTGAACACTCTGAAAAATCCTTTTCCAAAAAAGTAACAAAATTGGCCTACACCTCGTGCAAGCTTTCAGCCACTGAACATTGTTACCTCATGCACCCAAATGTCTTAAGAGACTCTTACATATGAAACAGTATATGAGATGGTCAGATAAAAGCGTGTTCCAGCTAATTCACAAAGTAAGCACATAAACTTAGCTAAACTTCTTAAAATGCAGCTCAGATTCAGAAGTGGAAATGTTGCATAATACTTCTCTCATCCCAGAGTAAATTCGACGTTAGTAAATGGAGGAGAGTTAAAAAAAAAAAAAAAAAGTACAGAAAATTTGAGCAGGCCAGTGTGGAGCCTAGCTTTAGAGAAAAATTGGAGGATAAAAACTTCAGTATTAAAACAGATACGTGAATTTTGATACATCATGTCATGGTTTATAACTAATTTTTCAGTTTTGGATGGTTCTAGTATAATAGACCCTTTAAGTCGGGGTTAATCTGGTTAATTTTTCTAAAAATTTAATCAAGAGCCATGATGAATATTATGATTGCTTAGCCTTCTTAAAACATGGGATTCCTAACCTTAAAGCTGGGGAACAGAGATCCATACCCCTTCATTCTGCAATATCCTAGCAGCACAATGCAATCCATTTCTATACTTGACACCATGTAATTCAGTATTGTGTTTTTGTAACTTCACCTGTCAGCAAGAAAATACCACACATGAGCCAGGCCTGCAAAGAAAGCATCTACTTAAACATAATAAGATAGCTTATAGGATTAAATCTCCTTCGTGTACTATAGTCCATTTCATGGATGTTAAAAAATACTTCGTTAATGGTAAGATCTTAAACAGTGATTCCAGATTCAACCAAGTGAAAATCTATATTTGTTTTTAAACTGCATCTCAAGGCTCTCAGCCTCAAAACTAAGAAGATTGAGAATAAATTTGCTAAAATACTTGGAATAATTCTACCAATTCTACAAAGTCAATCTGTATTGGTATAATCAAGTCCATGGCTGCATGCTAGTGCCAAGTGTATTTCAGTATCTAAAGATCACATATAGGTTTTTTGAATCAGATGAAAGAATCTGAGCAGTACAAATCATATTTACCAAAAATGATTTTCATTCTTTGGTTCATTCACAGCTAGAAGTAGTGAGCATTAATATGATAAATTAATATTTAGTGTCCCAAAAATAAATATGCTTAACTTAGGCCATTAACTAACATGATAGTTATTCAAGATAGAAGAAAAAGGCTGGGATCCTGACATTACAGATGTCAAGCTAACTTATGCTACTCGGAATAATTGTCCTAACACACATACATTGTGTGATCTTTTACATCAATTATTTTCCAAGTATTAGGTTGATAAATAATAATCACCTAAATTGAAGGGTATCATTGAGAAATCTTAATCCCAACGCTTCTCAAATATCTAACCTTGTTTAAAAATGCAATCATGAAAAATGATATGTGATAATGGTACTGTAGGATGCCCTATAATTATTGTTGATAAGCTCTAGTATGAATTTAACCAATTGTTTTGTTTAAAATAATTGGACTCAAAATATATAGTAGAAGGAATTTTATTGTAAATGCCGTGAAGTTTTTGTTACCAAGAATAATTAAGTATTCCTCATACAAGAAGAATAAAATGACATAGACACTAACTCTTCCAAAACATGATATATTGCGGGATAACCTAAAACGCAAAAGTTACAAGCAGCCTAGCACACTATAGACATGAATTACA
Source organism: Chenopodium album (assembly GCF_948465745.1). Taxonomy (NCBI): domain Eukaryota; kingdom Viridiplantae; phylum Streptophyta; class Magnoliopsida; order Caryophyllales; family Amaranthaceae; genus Chenopodium; species Chenopodium album. The sequence continues at coordinate 72,639,445 of NC_137839.1, read as the reverse complement.
ATTTCTTTGCTCTTGTCTAAATTTTCTCCAAGTGCAAGTCTACATCTATTGCAATGCTTTAAAGATTAAGCATTCTGATGAAAAGCAAGCTTCTCCTTCTAACCAATACAAGCACTCTAAGATGAGCATGAAACGAGTACAAACTTTTATACCATACATTATCAAGAAGTTGTCTACCAGACATGGCCGCCAAATTATGCTCAAACTTAATAACATTGTATAGAACCAACAATGGTAACATACATCCGAAACAAAACCCCGGCACTTAAACTCAAATCACAAGAAAATTAATCTTCCATTAACAAACCCCCAACTCATGAACTCATTCCAACATCAAAGATTCCAAGTTTGCCCATCATTAGCACTCAGAGAATTATCAGCAATATTTAAGCTCATGTATTTACAATTTGCTCGGTTAACAATTAATACACCACATTATCAATGAGCTCAACAATCTATGACATCCCCAAGAAATTTAAAGAAACAAAAACATGGGTATAGTGCCAAAATTGTATAAATTTGGTGGGAAATTGGTAAAATTCAATAAAATTGAGGAATGCAAAACAAGAAGTAGAAGAAGAATAAAGAATGGACCTTGACAGTGTCAAAGGGGTGGCCGATGATGACGGTGGCGACGCCGGCGATCAAGCCCGCCAAGTACTCCTTGTACTTGGACCCGTCTGCCGAAGATGCCGAGCCTTCTACCATCTTTCTCCCTCTACATTGCCATAGTAATTGATGCTACAGTAAAGTTAAGCTTTGATTGAGGTTCTCAAAGAAGAGTAGCAGGAAACAGGAAACGAGATGACGCTGTAGAAAAGGAGATTTGAAATCACAGCTTTTTCGTTTTCTGATTTTGCAACACAAATTATAGCCTAGGGTAAAATTTGCATATTTTAAGGCAAAAATGGGCAAAACCCGTTAACGGTTTTACTTATGAACAGTGGAAATTGTACCCGTCATGGGTGGTGGGGCGGATATGGTTATAAGATTTTTAAACGGCTATCAGTGTAGACTATGGAGGTATCATCCTCACTATCCGATCCACCTCATTGTCATCCCTACTCCCTCTATTTTTTATTAGTTATCTCATAGTGATATGACACGCATGTTGATGCAAAACTTTGATCAATTATATCATAACAATTGAATATTAATAATCTATTCATTTTCATAATCATGTTCTTAGGTATAAATCATAAATATTGATCAAATTAGATCAAATGAATAGTGCCAAATTTATTAAGGATCTTACTAACGAGCACCCCCGGGGCGTTGGATAAACATCTTAAATATTACATATAGTGGTATTAATTTAGGAAAGCATGACAAAATCACGCGTCAATCGGTGTAATTAATGCTAATTTTAATTTAATCTTTCTACTTTTAGCTAGCTTATCCAACGCCCCCGGGACGTTCGTTAGCTGTTGTCATTTATTAATGGGGCACTTGAAAAAAAGAGGTAGTATAAATTTGTTATTTGATAGTTACTCAATGTTGCTTTGATTTTCTTTAAACATGAACAAAGATATCAAATTTTAAGACATCTTCGTATAAACCATAGGTCCATGGCTCATTTGATGTTTGACCCTCTAATTTAAGGATTGTGTGTTCCACACTTCCGAATTTTGATGCAACAAACAACCCATCAACCATTGTGTTCGATATCACCTCTAAAATTACTTTTAGCCTTTTAGACCGTGCCTTGTGGCAACAGACAAACCTTAGCTTAATTGTTTAGCGGAAATCTGCAATTAAAATTCATGAATTAAAAATATTCAAAAAATTTATTCCATAGACTAGATATGAAATCAAATTTATTCCTTCAATCACTTGAATTTTAATTATTTTTGTTACCCCAACTTGATTTCTCTCTTCTCAAATTGTTTTGCTTCTCGTCATTCTCATTATCTTTGTTATAGGACTCTCAGGTGTCAACAATCTTGATATTGTTTCAAGGTAATCAAAAGATGTGCTATTATACATTGAGTTTGAACAATTAGCTTAGAGTTCTAATGAAGAATAAAGAGAGAAGAATGACATAAGAATAAGATGTACATGAAGAAGGTAGGCAAAGAACAAACCAATATAATCGAGCATAATGTGGAAAATTACAAGACAATCACACATAGCAGTTTAATTTTAGGTCGGGCCAACATGTTTTGCCCAATCCAACCAACTAATTATTAAGCCTCCAACCCAGCTGCCTAATAACCACCTAATTCACCTCTACAAGAATTCTTAATTGTTGGATTTTAGTAGCCATGATCAACCCATTTAACTGGCGATTTATCATCTCAAACCAAATTATTAGAATATACTGGAATTGTGAAAACACTTCAAACGCACATGTACAAAATAATCAATTATAGTCAAAATTCCAAATAAGTAATTGATGAATTGCAAATAAAGTTTCTTTTCATTCTACCAAAAAAAAAATTACAAGTAACAAAACTTGTACAACATTTTGGCAATGCAAATTAAACCTATCAAAAAACAAAGTTTTTTTTACTCGATCAAGATTAAAACCCTTTTTTTTACTGGCTATTTCACCAAATGCTACTGAGTTTTTTAAAAATTTACCAAATACTATGAAGTTTTCTTAAATTCATCAAATGTCACGTAGTTTTTTTTAGAAAAATTTGTTAATTACTACCTCAAAAAAGGGGTCTTTATGAATTACTACCCCTAAAAAAAATGTTGTTAATTACTACCTTAAAACTGATGAATTCTATAGATTGCTACCCTTTTCCCTAATCAGTCCCTAATTAGGTGATTTAATCTACTAATGATATCATTATCCGACTAATTTGTAATTAGTTACTTTTAAGGCATGATTAATTAAATAAACCCTAACACCACCTCTAAACCACCATTGCACCGCCTCCGAAAGCCCCCTTACTCTATCCCCACCATCTCTGGCAGCCTACCCCCGCCCCGCCCACCTCTAAACCACCCATTGCACCACCTCTAAACCCCCCAACAATCCCTCCTCCCCACCCACCGGCGACCCTAGCCCCCTCCCCCTTGCCAGAGAACCCTATTAGGCCCTCCCTAAGCCTCCTCCATCCCATTCCCCCCTTTAATCACCACCCTAATGTTCCAAAATTAAAACCCTAAAGCCCTAAAATTGAAACCCTAGGGTGGTGATTAGGGGGGAAGGGGATAAAGGAAGATTAGGGATGGTTGTGCAAGGTTTTCCGGCGAGGGGTAGGGGGTCAAGGCCGCCGCGCTAGGGGATGGGGGTATCGTAAATGGAAGGTGGTTTTAGGGTGGGCAGATGGTGGTTTTAGGGTGGGGAGTTGGAGGAGGTAGGTTCAGTAGTGGGTGGTGGGTGGCCGGAGGTGGTGCAATGGTGGTATGGAGGTGGTTCTAGGGTTTAATTAATTATTTAAGGTTTAAAAACAACTAATTATAAATTAGCCGGATAATGATATCATTAATAGATTAATCACCTAATTAGGGGCTGATTAGGGAAAAGGGTAGCAATCTATAGAATTCATCAGTTTTATAATAGTAATTAACAACTTTTTTTTTAGGGGTAGTAATTCACAAATACCCCTTTTTTGAGGTAGTAATTAACAAATTTTCCATTTTTTAAAAAAAATTCACCGAGTGCCATCAATGACTAACGGTCGTTAACTCCGTTAGTTAGGATTAAATCATGACACATGTCATGATATGATTGGTTCATTTTAATCATTTATTTTAACTAATAAAAAAAAACCCTTCCATAGGCCAAGGAATGAAAGTCATACTAAGGTTATTCTTGGATTGAATTAGCAAATTATGTAATTTAAGTTGTGCATGTTTTGAGAAAACATATTATATGAGTAATACATCAATTTACAGGATAATGTTTAAACAAAAATATATTAATTGTCTTATTTAATTATGGTTTTTGAAATTAAATAGAATTTCCAAAATAATTAAAACTCGATGGGCTCACCAAGTTGATGACTTGGTGAATGAAACCCCACAGAGTGAACTAAATTCATAAATTATTAAAGTTCCTAGCTCGAAATCGTTAAACTGGACGTAAATGAGTTCAATATATGGACTAGCATGTATTCCATGTAAGATTGATTGGATAGTGCAGTTTCATGGGTTATAGGGGCATAGAGTGATAGAGATGCTTGGTTAATCACATGGGTATGCATGAATGATGCATGATCGAACTATTGACCTACTTTGAAGTTCAAGTATAGAATTTTTGGATATATTAGTGGATTCCTTTGACATGAATGGGACATTGATTTCATTCAATGATTGATTTAACTGTGGTACATTCAAACGTCTTCCCGTAATTGGAGATTATAAAGGATGTTTCCTGATTACGTCAAAAGTTGAGTGGGAGCCTAGCTTGGTTTCCACAAGATTGGATTGAAACTACCTAATGACTTAGGGAATGTGTCATGACCACTTGAAGAGGGAGAATTCATAAAATACGTGGCCTCGTTCGTTCAAATGTATTACTTAGTAATCATTTGGTTTTATAATTCTAACTCAGATATCAAGAAACGACTTGTAATTTAATATGATCTCGACATGGGATGTGACAGGCTATAGTCGTATCACCTAATCAAAAGTAATTCCTAAATCCTCTGACTAATGCAGATAGGGAAGTAGGGTCGAATCCACAGGGAAAATGGTCTTTCTATTCCTAATTAATTCAAGCAATCTAAATTATAAAGTAATCAATATATTATAATCAAAGGATAACTAAACTATAGGAGTAAAAGTAGGGAAGAATAAAAATAGAGGAAATCAATTAATAAAAGACCTAGGGCATAGGTTCACCAATAAATAACATTCCAGGGTAAAGCATAATAATCAAACATCAATGCATCAATTAATCAGATCATAAAGGGCTTTCGCTACGTATTACAATCACAGAATTAATCTATCGGTATTAAATCTCATCTCTCGAATCTCGACTTAACCATTTATAAATTAACCTGCCTATTGAAACTAGACCTAAACATCAATTCTCATTTCTCGAATCTCGAATCAATTTTTTCAAACTCATGCATAAAAGATCGGGTCTAATCTAGTCACGGAGCATTAAATCAATCAATAGAAAATTAATCTAACATTGATAATCAACAACAATAAATCACCCCTTCATATTATTTATGGATCCCCACAAACCCTAGAAAAGAAACTACTCACGCATAATTAAATCTAAACTAATCAAAGCAATAAAATAAGACATGATGAAAGAATTAAAGTAAATAACTGAGATTAAAGTAGAAGAAATCGTTACCAAATAATCTGAATTAAGGATTAAGTAAAGAACAAAGTTGTAGAGAGAGAAACTAATCTAAAAGCTAAGTAGAGAGAGAAAATCTAAGAGAAGAATTAAGAAAGAGTAAAAGAAGATACTAAACTCGCTTAACGGAAAAGTATTTATATTAAGCAAGAATCCTAAACTAAAACAAATTTAAACGACGATTAAACCCTCCTAATAATGACACGCGCCCGATCGGGCGAGGCACCGCCCGATCGGGCCCGCCTTTTTACTTCCAGGTGCGTCTCTCGCGCCCGGCCGGGCGCAAGTTCGAACGGCAGCTTTTCTTCCCCCGCCCGGCCGGGCGCGCCTTTGGGCGGGAGCTCCTTTGGCCTGGCGGCACTCTTGTGCTACTCTTTGGACTTTGATTGGGCTCCAATTCTTCGGGCCAATCTGGATCTCCTCCTCGGGTCTTGAATACTTGGTCCAAATTCTCCAGTATCACATATACCGAGCCCTTAATCACCGGTTTGATGGCTCTAACCGGCTCTAGGCTATGAAGGATGGTCATGCATCTCCAATGCTCGTAGATACTCCATAATAACTCGGGAAAATGCTCCAAAAGTGCGAATCCCTACAAAAGTCAACCAAATCTACGAAAACACTAGAAAACACCAATTAGTAATAAAAGTGGCTCTAAAGAGCCAAAAACAATACTAATTATGACCAAGGGACGGGGGTAAAATACTATATAAAATGGACATACCAGGATGGAATCATATTAAAAAATAGACACATATTGATTTAAGAAATTTGAATATTGCACACTTGTCTCAAACAATGCAAGTGGGAGATTGAAGGATTTAAGACTTCGTCAAGTGCAATTGCTAGATATATAAATGGATCAAATTATGGAGATAATTAAGTTCTTCTATTTGAGTCATCGTTATATCATAGCTAGAGATACTAACGATCTTTGGGATAGTAATATAGTCCAAAGCCTAATTGGACGAATACTATAAGGTAACACAAAGGGTCTAGATCGAGCATTAGAGGATGACAGGGTAAAGTCGTATCCCCAAATCAAAAGTAATTCCTAAGTCCTCCAACTAGAGTAGATAGGGAAGTAGGGTCGAACTCCACAGGGAAACAAGTCTTTCTATTCCTAATTAACTAATATACTCTAGATTATGAAGTAACCAATATATAAGTTGAAAATGAAATTAAACTACGAAGATTGAGAATAGGGAGAAAACAATATATAAAAGGATCTAGGGCATAGGTTCACCAATAAATAATAATCCAGGGTAGAATATAATAATCATTCATCAATGCATACATCAATCAGATTATAAAGGGCTTTCGCTACGTATTATAATCACACAATTAATTTACCGGTATTAAATCTCATCTTTCGAATCTCGAATTAACCATTTATAAATTAACCTGCCTATTGAAACTAGACCTAAACATTAATTCTCATCTGTCGAATCTCGAATCAATATTGTTAAACTCATGCATAAAAGATCAGGCCTAATCTAGTCACAGAGCATTAATTCAATCAATAGGAAATTAATCTAGCATTGATAATTAACAACAATAAATTACCCCTTCATATTATTTATGGATCCCCACAAACCCTAGAAAGTAAACTACTCACACATAGTAGAAATTAAACTAATCAAAGCAATAAAGCAAGACATGATAAAAAGAATAAAGTAAATAACTAAGATTAAGAGAAGAGAAATCGTTACCAAAATAAATCTGGAATTAAGAGTAGAATTAAGAACAAAGGTTTTTTGAGAAAGAAAATCTAAGAGAACAATTAAGAGAGTAAAGAAAGAGTAAAAAGAGAGAGGAAGGGATGTTAAAATCGTATTACGGAGGAGTATTTATACTCCGTACAAAATCCTAAACTAAAACAAATTAAAACGACGCTAATCGTCTCCTAAGAAATACACGCGCCCGATCGGGCGCGCCTTTTTGCTCATAATAATAATCTCGCGCCCGGACGGGCGCGTCACCGGGCGCCAACCTAAGCTTCTCCCGCCCGGCCGGGCGAGCCTCCGGGCGCCAGCCTCTTTGGCCGGGCGGCTCATTTGGGCCACTATTTGGACTACGATTGGGCTCCAATTCTTCGGGCCAATCTGGGTTTCCTCTTCCGGTCTTGAATACTCGGTCCAAATGCCCCGGTATCACCTATACCGAGCCCTTAATCACCGGTTTGATGGCTCTAACCGGCCCTGGGCTATAGAATCTGGTCGTGCTTCTCCAATGTTCGTGATTGCTCCAAAATATCTCGGGAAAATACTCCAAAAGCATAAATCCCTGCAAAAGTCAACCAAATCTACGAAAACACTAGAAAACACCAATTAGTAATAAAAGTGGCTCTAAAGAGCCAAAAACACTACTAATTATGACCAAGGGACGGGGGTAAAATACTGTATAAAATAGACACATCAGAGGACGAGGCCCGTGATGGGCCTCATCCCGTAGGTGGTCGGCCATGATGAGGAGTTTGGAGGTTTTGGGCTTTAGGGTCACTAACAAGCAAGTTTATTCTCGTGTGAACCAAATGAGCACTTAGTTTATAACAAGGAAAATTTGTCAATTGCAACAATTTAAAATTTGTATTTTGTAAATTGCAGTCATTTAAAAAAAATTGCAAATTGCAACCCAATTCATATTTTTTCATCAATGCGTGTCGAAAAAATACTCTGTTAAGGTTTTAGGGATCATTTGAGCTTAGAATTTGCAAAAAAAAAAATAATGTAAAGGCCTCGTTTTGCGTATCAAATATGTATCAATTTGCATGCAACTATTATTTACCATGAAAACGAGGCTCTTATGTTAATATTTTGTCAATTTCGAGCTTATTTTGGTTTCTTATGTTCTAAAATGGCCCCTAAAACCTTATCGAAACATTTTTTTGAAACGTAAATCGATGAAATAATTGAATTAGGTTGCAATTTACAATTTATTAGTACTATTAGGTTGTAATTTGCAAATTTTTTTAAAATGGCTACAATTTGCATAATATAAACTTTAAAATGACAGTAATTGACAAATTTTCCTTTTAACAAATCAATATGGCAAGCGATTTATTTATTGGTAGCAATGTTATTCCAAAATAGCCCTTGCTGATGAAATTCCTATTTTACCCTTGTTCAAAATGTGTTGTCAATTTGTCATTCTCCTTTTAGTTTTGTTTTGGGCTTTTGGCTAGCAGTGTTTTGGGGGTTTCTCCGTTATTTAGCAGGTGGATGGTGTGCCCAAATGCGCTAAAAGACGAAATCAATTACATTATACTAAAGGCGAAACTTAGAGAACACTTGGCAAAATATTATAAAAAGTTTTTCCTCCCAAACCACTTACCAAAAAAAAACTTATTTTAATTAAATTATGACTTTTAGTTTGTATAAATAAAATCTAAAATAAATGACCTTAAATATCAAATTGCCCATTATAACTATTACATGTTTAATTAGTTTCTTTCACAATATTTCATACTCTTTATTACTAAGTCTATTCCTTCAAAAAAAAAAAAAAAAAAAAAAATTACTAAGTCTATTTATAATATTTATATCCATTATTTTTGGTAAAATTTATTGTCATTAGAATTATTTAACAATCGTGCATTGCACGGGGTTTAATCTAGTTATTTATTAATGTAATATCTTTATAATTACACTGATTTGCGCGTATTTTTGTTATGCATTTCAGCATTTTTTAGCATTTTTAAACTAGTACGGAGTACCAAATGAGGAAATATATTTAATGTTTGTTTGTAGCCATTAGGACTAAATATAGCATTATCTTTTTAATAAGTGTAAAGCTGATAATATTCTCTTTTATTTGTTTCATTTCACTTGTTTGTAATGCAAAAGGTCAACGTTTTACTTTTTTTAAAAAAAAAAAAAAAAAAAAAAAAAGAGCAAACCTAAACCTTAGATGTGTCTATTTGACTATTTACTATTTTTTGTATGCAGCCTGATGTACTGTGCGGTAGGGGTTATTCGAGTTGCCGAGATTACTCGAGTTTATTAGGGGTTACTCTAGTTGTCGAGGTTACTCGAGTTACTCGGGGTTACTCAAATAGGGGTTACTTGAGTTACTCCGCCGAGTAACCCCTCGAGTAATCCATGACAAAACTTCTCGAGTAATCCCTAACCGAGTAACCCCTTAAGTAACCCTGACTGAGTAGTCCGTCAAGTAACCCCTGATCAAACTCCTTAAGTAACCCCTGACCGAATTACTCGAGTAACCCTTGATCAAACTCCTTAAATAATCATAACCGAGTCGGTCGAGTAACCCCTGATCGAGTAACTCGAATAATCTATGACCGAGTGACCCCTCAAGTAATCCTTGATTGAGTGAACCCCTCAAGCAACCCTTGATTGAGTGAACCCCTCGAGTAACCCCTGTTTGAATCCCTCAAGTAACCCTTGACCGAGTAACTCGAGTAATCCCTGACTGAATAACTCGAGTAACCCTAAACAAAATAATTCGAATAACCGCTGGCACACGGTGTAGTCTGCTACACCAAAAAGTTGTTGACTATTTTTTTTTTTTTTTTTTTTTTAAAATCAAATTTTCAATTTTAATTAAATGACAATAGTTTTGGTGCTACAACAATTCATTAGAAGTTTAGACTGTCTTTTCAAATAAATTGTACTCATATTTTCCAACGTGCAACGTCCCATGTGAAAGAAACACATTTATTTAAAGTAACTTTTCTATACATTCAACGTAGAACATTTATCAAATTTAGGGTCACTTTTATAATTTTTTGGGTAACTTTTATCAGTAAAGTATATATACGGAGTATTTCGTAACTTTTATTTATGCGGGGTAACTTTTATTCATATTAAGGTAACTTTTACTCATTTTAGGGTAACTTTATAACGAAGATACAACATTTATTGTATATCAGATTTATTTAAAAGTTTAGGATTATTTAACTCAATTGATAATGTATATGTTAAATATGATTACTCTTATAATTGATGTATGCCTATTTATTAATTAATGTTCATAGAATAGTCATACTGAAATTGATTTTTTTTGTTTATATCTTTAAAGATGAATTATTTTGTACTGTGACATGCATTTTGTACTTAATAAAGTTAATTTTAACTAAATAAATCTATTTGTACTTTAAAAATTATAATTAAGGTGAAATACTCATAACCTAAACAAGTCCCTTTACTGCTTCTCAAAAAAAAAAAAACAAGTCCCTTTACTTTCCACAATCAACAAAAAGATACAAACCCTAGTTTCCCTCCTTCCAATCCCAATCCCAATAAGTTCAAACTCAAAGTCATACCCTCCATGATTGTTCTACATTTCTAGAGGCTATCATCAGCAAATGCATCACTCCTTTCAAAATTCTATCATTCTCCATATTGCTTGAGGTTAATAGTTAACAGTCATCAGCAGATCACTCAACTTCGTTATTGGAAACTCTATAAATAGTCTTGGGCAATTTGGAATCAACTAAATCATGTATGTCTTGTAAATTCAAACATTAGATAAAATCATCCCAACATTTGCTGGGCAAGGCTTACCTAATTTACATTCTATCTCAGCGGCGGAAAAAAAGTCTGGCATTTGCCAAAACCGTCATAACGCAACGAAAAGCAGTTCCTATTTAAATAGCTTAAACACTTGAATTCAGACATAAACAACCTCAAAGCGTCAGCTGAAATCTTGAAGCCACGAAACTCCTCAAACTCCAAGCTAAAACTTCTTAATCTGCAAACACCTGAAACCCTTATCTGTATATTTCTTTTCCCTTTACAAATATGTGATGTGTTGGAATGTTGGATAACTCCTTGTGACCGCCAACATTATTCCTCAGAAACCTCTTACACTCACAGCTTTTTCCGATATGCCAACATCTGAAATCAACATAAACAAAGTGACATTGTTGAAAACCAGACAACCATTCAGTCTAGTAACCAAAGATATAGAAGCATTACCAAGTGGCCTTGAGTGAAATTGCTTGAAGCTTTAAGTCCAGCAAGAGTTTCTTCAGAATTCAACACTTGCAACTCATCTTTGCATGCCTCAAATGCAGTCGAACTTAAAGAGCTGCCTTTTGCTCCCAAAATTTCAACTTTATCAGATGGCAACGAGGTCTGATGAGAAATAAACTGCAAGAATATACAAATAATAATGTTTCATAAACAAGTTTACGGAGAGAGGGTAAGACAGAAATGTCCCCTTTTTGGGGGGTGAATAAAAGCTAAAATTTGGATCAGATGGTTTACTTCGCATATTTGCCCCACAGATAAGGCTGGCCTTCCACACAAGTAGGAGTGCTCAAGAAGAAGTTCTTTCTGCTCGTCGAGAGAAACAAGCACTACTTGAATATCCAACTGGAACAACAAGAACTTATTTCAGCACCCTTACCAAAGGATTTATTCATAATCAAAGCCATTGATACAACGTTATTTTACCTACTCCAGCAGTGTATATATAGTATAAATTACCTCTACAGTAAATTGAGCATGCATCTTATAGCATATTAGCATAATCAACAGTTCTCTTTTGTTCTCATAAGCTATACTAATATTATACTTCGTATCTTATTATATGAAAGTAAAATTTTGATAAAGATTGGTTCTCATATATAAAAAGCTCGTCTCTTACAGACATGCAACCAAATTACCTCACTTTCATTCTGCTCCCATGTCCGAAAATAATCAGTCAACTTCACAAAACGACCACGAGAGTGCTTGACATTGCCACCATTGCCACTACCATATCTAGTACTGCTCCGTAAGCCACCTCTACCCCAGGCAAGAATTTCTGAGGTTCCAACAAATGCTGCTGGTGAAACCCCAGCATCCCTGTGGACCACCTCCTGTTTATTTTCATCACCACCTCCATCTCCGCTAGCGGCTGCTGGCGATGGCTGACCTCTCCACCGCTTTGATCTTTTAGATTTAGACTCTGTGCAACGTTCATCTGCAGAAGATGAATCTTTACCGCCGTCATGACCATTGGCATCATCATCATCGTCAGACCTATAGTTTCTTCTTTTTCGATGATTACTCTGTGATCTTTTCCTTTTCCGGCCAAGTGCTTCACTCTGTCGGCGGAAAGTTTGTGCAATTGCAGCTTGGATCTGTTTGAGTATTTAGAGTTTCAATAGTTTAATGCCCACAAAGAAAGAAAAAACACCAAACATGGACCTTTTCTTTCAAAGACTAGCCTCATCCAATGAATTCCAAGAAGGATTGATGCCAGAGCTAACAATAAACGTAAATGTGCAAGACAAACACATGCATGTATGAAAGCACGAAAGCCAAATCCCTAGAAGAATAAGTTTTCACCTGCTTGTTTCGAACTCTTTCATCTTCCTGAAAAGCCAGCTCCTGTCACCAAGTAATTATCAGGTTTGCCAATAAGAAAAGCATGGAGAAATCACAGTTGATTAAAGAGAGTGGCCCAGAGTGCACAATATAAGTTATAAGACATAACAATATCAGGATAATTGATCAACATATAGTTACTAGAGAGGCATACCTCTTCTTCATATCGATCAATATCAGGATATAATGCAGCAATCAGTGCATCATAATTTGGATCATCTCTTAAGGACCGCCGACTAGCACAGTGCTTGCGGCAAGCAGGGCATTCATTGTTCCTGCTTAACATTATTCAAGGAAAAATGGTTTACATCTACCATGCAGAGTATCCATTTTTAAAAAAAAATAATAATAATAATAATAATAATAATAATCAAACAAAGTGCATGTTTGTTATTATTGCCAATATTGATTATTTAAGTCTGGTAAAAATAAAAACAGGTTTTTTTTTTTTTTTTTTTTTTTTTTAAAAAAAATTACAAACACTTCGTAAGTTATCATTTTTGTTGTCAACTTACAAAATAAGCATGACCAGTATGAATATGACTAGTGAATTCAAAAGCAGAAAACAGGTAGTGATACCGATATAGCCCTAATTATAAGACAGAAGCACTGTCAAATCCTAACAGTAACATTATTAAAAGAAATTCCCATAAAGGAGACTAAGTTGTGCACAGCCTTATACCCATACAATAAAACAGAGGCTAATGGGCCCTTTATATAAAAACGCAAAGACCATAAGAATTGTGAGTAGTTTACGAGTTTAGTCCATAGAGACAGCCAATTATTATGCATATTTTGGTTCATAGGAATGTACAACGCTAATCCTTAAAAACAAAAAGGCACTAGCATATTTGAATATACACACCCCATCCGCATTGATTTGTCAATGCATTCTCTGCAGAAGCGATGCAGACATTCCATAACTGTTCTTGTCTTACGGATGATCCCTAGCACATAAAACAGAAAAATATAAGTATCAAGGTACCAACCAGAGAAACTTGAGTTTGAAATTAAAAGTGAAAAACAAGAAAAGCATTAGCTGAATGTCAGAGAATTTAATATTGTAAGATATCTCAACTGCTTGAGGTTGTTGCTTAAAGAATATAATCAGGAACAGCCTAGAACAAGTGATAAAGCTAAAGATACCAGATTGATGCATAAGATGAGAAATAAAAATGCCATGCTTATTTCATCAAAGTCATCAGGTACTAGTTCTTAGCGCACATAAAGGGTAAAATCACATTTTGGAGCATCAACTTATAGGAAAACAATTAGCTTCACCTGTTAGGTGATTCCATAAACTGACATGATCACATAGGATAGGAGGAAGAAAAAAAATCAGAGAGCCAGATAGGCATTATGTTGATTCGACTGAAAGTAGAGATAGCCTACACAGTATATGTTTAATGTATACTTTATACACATGTAAGGATTTCTTTTCCCTCTTCCTGAAAGAACATACATATAAATTTACACATTGTTGCCGATTTAAACATTCGCTCCACATGTCAGAACCGTGACATACAAAACATCAACAAAAATAATCAATTCTGGGGTGTTCTTATTCCAAACAATTCACACCTAACATGGTATACCTAAATTATCACAATTGGACAATATATTGCAACTTCTGAACAAATTAAAACTATTACTGGTATGTAAAAGGGAAGTCAGGTTCACAAAGCTATATCGGGAATCAGCTCAAATTGCTCAATAATTTCCCCTTCTCATACACTTTGATGGTAACAAGTTCATGCAACATAACTACTATCTAGTTCTGTATTAATTAGTGCCTCCAAATGAGGGCCAAGAATCTCTCTAATAAATAAGTTCCATTTCCTCTGACCATTACTGCCTTTTACAACAACAAAAATACAGGCCAGTATGGATCTTTCCATTAATGGGGTCTCAGGAGGTCCAATTTATGCAGCCATATTCCTAACCAGTAGAGAGTAGAGACTGATAATAATGGTTATTACCTTAACTGTACAGGTTTAAAATTTTACAAAAACAAAAAAATAATGTCAGCCAAAACTCACACTCAAACAACCCATATCAATTAGTGAAAGTACCTCCAATTTAAACTTTGAAATCAAAGTAACACAGTACAATCTCCTATTGTCACAAACCAGATATGTAACAGGCCAATTTACATCTATACTGATAGACAAAAAGAGATTATTAATTGTCACTCATATGATCAGAATTTGTGATCATCTAGAGAGCATGTCTAACATACACCTGGCTAATATCATGCCAAACTTAATATAAATTATTTAGGGAAAACGAAAAAAGTTAGGTCTCAGCTCTCAGTTGGCAAGGAATAAGCCTATTTTAGACAGAACAGTTGCTACAACAGTTACCACCAGTACACCACAACTTGCAACAGACTGCAACTTACAGGTTTGAACTTTGAACTAAGGAAAAAAGAATCTAAGCTTGTAGCCTACAGATCTACAGGTGTTATACAATTTACCCAACACAATATGATACCCTCATCATGAAATGGCAAACCAGCATAACATGGAAAAATACAGAGTATAAATATTGCATGGAATATTTATTTTAACCATGATAAAAATATGTACCCATTGCAATCAATCATTTAAATTCTCAACGTATATCACAAGACTGAACAGAAAATTCCAATAAGTGATTCTATGACACAGTAAACAGGTAGGCAAGCAATTGCAATATACCCATTTCCCAGCTTATTCTACAGCATTAAAGTGAGGATTCTCTTTAGTTGCACTATCCTTTAGGCTTTAAATAAAAAAGTATGAACAAAACAACACCAAAATCATACTTGCACAGCATTCACATACATAATTATGTACAATATAATGTTAATATGATCTAAAATGACATTGCCATCATTAAATTACACTCCTATGTAAAGGATTATGAATCTTACCAAGACATATTGGACATTGTACTTCCTTGCGAATATCTGACAGTTTAATTAAAATTAATCTGCTAAGACAATTAAAAAAAAAAAAAAGGAGGGCATTACAACAAACTCAGATAGTAACAAGTAGAATTCAAAAGACTCAAAAAATTGGGTTCAAATGGGTCTTTATACATTAAGAGCCCTCAAAGGAATGAAAATAATGACAATAATTACATTATAATCAGATAAAGCAAAACAGGAAGAAAATATAAGAGAGAATAATAATCATAAATGAGATGTGCACATAAACAACTAGCTTATCATGCAATTAATATTGTGGCATTTTAAGTTTTACTACCTCCGTAACTTTATAGTTTCAATATTTTGATTAGACATGTTTGCCAACACATCACTTTGAACATTAGCTACGCTCTTAGTTAAAAAAAAAAAATAATAAAAAAATAATGTATAAAATATATATTGAGATTTACTCCAAAACAGTTAAATAATGAAATTAACTATTATACAATAGTAGACAAAAGTGGTCAAAGTTAGTCCGGGAATAGTGTAAACAGTCAAACGGAACTATTATTTGACTGTCCAAGAAGCACTATAAAGAGTAAAACTGCCCAGCAAGCTCACAAATCTCCTTGTTTCTTAAAAAAAGTTGCAACCCAAGAATGTTAATTATGAGAAGATATAACCATGAAGGAGCTTTACCGCAACATGCAACTGCATTTTTTCCCTAATCAAGTATTATCAATTGAAAACTACTGCAAGATGGTTCCTCACCATAAACTAATAACCTCATAGTTGTCCATCTATCAACGATAATATAACAAGCAAGAATGAGGATGAATAAAGAATGTTGGTTCTCATAGAACCCGAAAAAAATGAGACAAAGCTTTCAGCAAGATATAAGCAACAAACACTTTCTACAAAAGAGAAGAAACAAACACACTCCATTAAAAAAAACAAACACACTCCATTAAAAAAAACAAACGGTAGCACTAAAACTCGAGAAGAAAATGTGGAATGTTAAGGCATAAACACAACAATAACGACTACAAATGAGGTACAGACACACTGCAAGTCCTATGGCCTATACTAAACAAGTAATGAATGTCCTTCTATGAGGAAACTCGAGAAAGAAAAGCATAATTTTAACAGCCCAGAATTTCAGAATAAATCATCATAAACATAGTATACTGCATGCTTACAGCAAACTTCCAGCCAAAAAATAACGGAATCAAAACAAAAAAAAAAAATCAATTAAGTGAAAAGTTAATTCATACATCAACAACAGGAACTGCAGAACATCTAGCCGTATCAAACATAGCTGTAAATAGAAATTATTCAGCAACAAAGCATAATATTAATCACAGAATAATCCAGCATCAACATAAATGAGAACCAATGTATCTAACATATCCTCGAGACTCATTTAGAAATAGATAGCCAAATAAATATAGCTTAGTCAGCAAAACTATCGGGAAGTAATTCCGAAGACCTCGGATCAAATCCCGTCTACATCACTGCCACCGCCACCACCACCACCACCACCGCCTTTGGTATCTCCCTCGACACCAAAGAAAAAGCGAGACACGCTTAGAACGCGCAGCAAAAGACACGTCTAATTCGAGCACAATAGTAATCTCAGCCATTATAAAATGCATGAATGAATAACGCAATTTTACGAGCAGCCAACTAAAGAGGAAAATCGAGCACAATAGTAATCTCAAACACGGCAAAAACACTTATCCTACGAAAACCACTGAAATTCGAGATATTCACAACCTCAATCATGAGTGATGAAGATAGAAACTGCGATAACTTACCCTTCCTTATTGACGTTACCATTAGTGATAAACGACGGAGTTCGATCGGTCACTGAAAATCAAAAATCACATCAACACTAACAAAAAATGAAACTGCTAATAGTTTATACTCGTAATACTGGCAAAAAATCCTTCAATTGAATCAAAAAAACAACAAAAATGTGAGTGTAATAGAATCAAACAAACCTCCTCCGCCGCCATGTTTATCACCTTCATCATCTTCCGCATCATCATCATCATCATCATCTTCGTCGTCTTCGTCTTCTTCATCTCCATCTTGTTCCTCCTCATGTGGTGCTTCATCATCATCATCATTCGCAGCAACATCGCGTTGCTCATCAGGCTGGTTCTCCGGGACATCTCCGGCGGCGTTGTTGGGAGGATCCTCGTCGGAGTAGTTATCCTCCGCCGAACGTTTCTGCGCTGGCATTGTGCTGAGGAGAGAGAAAGTAGTTAAGGAAACTCCGATCCGCCGCCGCAAAAAGTGAACGGAATAGAGGTGAGGGTTTCGCCGGCGGCGGTGGTGGCGGCGAGGAGAGAGAAAATGGAAAAGAAAGAAAGGATAGAGGAAGGTGGTTGAGTATTGTTTGCTGCTTCTCTTCCTTGTGTCGTTGAAGAGGAGGAGTTTTATAGAAAAATATTCAGGATTTGCAGACCTTACTATTTTCCTTTTTTTTTCTCTTTTAATTATTTTACAATAATAATTCGGAGTATTTATTTATTTATTTTTAACGAAACTTCTTTTTTTTAAAGAAGGGCTTGAAACGCAGCGTTTTGAGTTGGCTGGGGTGGTATATGAGTGAAACGGTGAGTTTTGATGAATGGGGTTAATTATCTGAAGCCACGTGGTTTACAGGAGGGTGGCGTTAAATTACATGCGAATGAAAATAAGGACGTGTGTGTATTTTTATATTTTCTTCCGGCAATTTTATTTATTTACCTCCCGCCGTTAGACTGTTTTGAGTGTTTTTGGTTAAGTTTTTACTCAAATAGTTGCTAATACAACTATTACAAGTACTAGTGTCCATTACTCCACTCGTCTCACAATAGTAGCTAATATATGAGTAACTTTTTATGGAGCAACTTTCTTATTTATAAAACGTTGTCAAGTGTATGATTTTATATCCTCTTACTACATCTTCGTTGACTAGATAATTTGTGTCTTGTATAATCTCTCATGTCCTGGTGTACAGTACATTACAACTTCGCCTGGTAGACTGGTACAATATTCATGAAGATGAGCACTAACTTCGTCACTTAATAGTTGTATAAATGTTTGACTAACATTTTTTTATAAAAAAATCGATTGTATAATAAAAATATTGTACATCTAATATAATTATATAAAGTTATCTTAAAATTATCAAAAGTTACTCTGTAATAAGTTTTAAGTTACCTTAACACAAGTAAAAGTTATTTATACTTCATTGATATAAGTTACCCAAAAATTTCTAAAAGTCGCCTTAATTTCAATATAAAAGTTACCTCAATGTACAATAATATTAGTTTACATCGGATGCATATACAAATTTTGAAAATGTTTTATGGTTGCAATGCACTAAATTGATCACAATAACGAAGTATATCTTAATAATATACTGATAAAATTATAAATATTAATATTTTAAAAGTACATATATTATTTGGACACTTCTAATAAGATTTCACTTCACTGTATATGTTTATTCTTTAATGAGCAAAGTTTATTCAATGAAGTATATGTTGAGTTCTGTCCCATGAGGTATGGAGTTCCATTGCATTAAATTGTTGAGTTCTCTAGGATTTTGATTATCATAATTTAATTTTTAAGGGTTTTAATAATATTTGAGAATGAAGGTGACTTGGATCCATATGGGTTTAGGGTTCGTCATCAAGTCTACGATCAAAATATCAGCGCAGATTGTGAATGTCTCTACTTGAAAAGATGTAAAGACATCGAAAATCACTGCTCGCGTCAAGTTTGAAGCAGTGGAGTGTGTGTTATGCCCAATATGCAAATTAGTTATGCTTTTGATTGTAAAAATTGTGTTAGTTTCTCTAGTTCTGTGGTTCCCAAATCCATATTAATATTGTAGATGTCGTATGACTATTTATTTTAATAAACTTAGGGGGCCTTTGGTTCGCAGAGTGGTATAGGTTTGGAATCAAGAATAGGGTTAAGGTGGTATCGGGTTGGAACTTGATACTTAATACTATGTGTTTGGTTCAATTCTGGAATGAAATATCATCCCCTTAATTTCATATATTTGATACCTAAGGGAATGGAATGAGTCAAACCCACCTTCCCCCCCCCCCCCCAAGGTTTCTAAACTCCATACCTCATGGGTTTGAGGTGTGGGTTTAAAAATCATATTTTTGACAACCAAACATATTGTATGGGTTTTGGTTATTCTAAACTCATACCTAATACCTATAATCCGCGAACCAAACGCCCCCTTAGTATTTTTTACAGACCAATAAACTTAGTTGGTTAGCAAAGTGATAAACTTGTTTTTGAGCGGATTTGAGATTTTTTTAAGGGTCTACAATTCCAAATATCTAAAAAAATAACTTGATCACATTCGATTTGAGAACCTAATTATTTTTTTAAAAAATCTAAAATATCTCATCTTTTTTATTAGATTGGATCAATGGCTGGTCAAATTGGATAAATTGGATCTCTTTTCGATCATAATCCCAAATGCAAAGCATTGCTACAAAATCATACAAAGTTAAAAGCATAGGTGGTTGGTTCAAGCTATTCATCAATCACGGCATGTAACTCTCACATGCAGAAAATAAAAACCATCTATATAATGTAACAAATATTTATTAATAAAATATAAAAAAAAATTAGATTAAACAAATATTGTTTAGAATCATACCTCGGAATTGATGAACGCGGTCGTCGAAGTAATTGACAAGTAAACCCTTTAAGAAAAATGTGCATCGCGATATTTTACTTTTTACTGAAATGTATGAAGATGAGTTTGTGAAGAATTAAAAACTGAAATCGATTCAAGAACAGAAATGGATCAGCAATCCGAGAGGAAAATGTAAAGTTTATAGAATCAATTTCATGTTTTGGTAACAGAGATCTTCTCTTGGAATTTTGAGAGAGAAAATGAAAATTTATGATGAGCAATTGAAAAGACAGGGATGATATTACCTAGGTTGGCTGAAGTAGAGTATTTATGTGAAAAAAATTAGGTTTTGGGGGTAATGGATTCAGACTTGTTTTAAGTCCACACAAGTAAAAGAGTTGAACACATTTGAGTTTAAGTTCGGCCCATGAAATACTGAATCAATAGGCCCATTATTGAATAATTAATCGTTTGAGATCAAACTTGTAAAAAATTAAACCATGTTGATTTAGTAAAGTTAAGCTTAAATTGCTATTAAGAAAAAAAAAATCTGATTAATATGCAAGCATGAAATTTAATACATGTATATTACGCGTTCTACATACTAATAGATTATGAAATAATAATTCAAGTTGGATGAAAATGACATACTCCGTATTATTTATTGTAATCATGTTTATGAATTACTCTTTTAATAATTTATCATGTATGGGAGAAATGAAATTATGTATACATGTTAATAAAATATAATGTGTTGTATTGGTATCAGAGCAACTTTGTAACATTGTTGATTTTGTGGATTTAAGAACCCAAGTTAATCACCTTGTAGGGGGGATTGTAGGGCTATACCAACAACTTTGACCAAATTTGTGGGCAATTTCCGTTCTTGAACTATATACCAACAACTTTACTAAAATATGTTGGCAGTTTTTCAAGCTCAACTTCACCGTCACAGTCCTCAAGTGGGGATGTATAATATATGCTTCTCATGATTGCTTTAAAGAGATGTAATGTCCTACCCATACCAATAAGATTTTTTTTTTTTTTAAAAAAAAAATCTCGCATGGAGTATATGAAGATACTCCACAATTATGTGTTGTTGGTTTGGAGCAGTCTTATTACGATGGGTGACATATGGGAAGTTTTTTCAGTAAGGTGTTATACGAACTTTTTTTTTCCGGTTAACAAGTACTTTTTAGTTACCATTTATAATTTTTGCAAATTTATGTCTTATATAATTTAATTTTATTGTAAACTACTACCCTTTTTTTTTTTAACTTTGTTTTGTGTTATACTAATACCATATGACCAATTTTTTTAAAATTTTCTACTGTGGGGCTTACATTCAACTATTTCAGTTATTTATGACTAAATTAAGCATAAATTGAAATTTGAAAATTTAATACAAATTTTATTAGAGTGTATATTGAGTGCTAAAAATGCACATTGAAATCGCAAATGAATTTAAGCATGTTCGAATTCTATAATTTAGCATGGATTTGAAAAACCTGGCCGTAAACTTATTATTATTATTATTATTATTATTATTATTATTATTATTAATAATAATAATAATAATAATAATAATAATAATAATAATAATAATAAAAAATTAATATATCCCCAATTCGAAACTCTAATATTAATTGCGTGTGACTTAGGAAAATTGATATGGCAAATGATTCTTGTTAGTTCTTCATTTAAATGTTTTCAATTCCTTAAAGTATGGCGAAAATATAATTGTTTGTGAGAAATTTAATGGTCATGAATCTACAATAAGGTTTTAATTATTGAAAATAAATTATTAAACTTTAAACTTTGGATAACCTAAAAAATTAAATTAGTTGTAATTTGAGGTTTAATATAGCAAACTTTAGCATTAATGTGTTTAAAATGAGGTTTAGTTGAATATAATGAGTGTAATTATTATTTTTTTTTTTAGGAAATGTAATTAAGGTTATTTAGATAGTTTGAAATTAATTAAATCATTGGATGTTGGCCGCATTGATTAAAATTTTGACAAAATATATCTTAAACTCAGTGGTAACAAAACAAAAACCTAGTGAGCGGTAATTTGACAATAACACAATTTCTTACTATATAGTTGTTGTACAAAACCACTCTCAATCAAGACCTATTTTAATCAAAGTAACAAGTTTATATAGGCAAGTAATAAGTTTGTATTCCACATGGAATAATGACTAACAAGACACTGAAATTAGGGAAACAGTTGCAAATTGCCTCAATCACAAAATTGAATTTTGTATTAAAATATAGGCGACAACTAAATTAGATTAAGGAAGTTAGCAAGAGAAACAAACACTAGAGGGATCGATGGGAATTGATACCAACCATCCATATATATTGAATCTATAAAAATAGGCAAAAGAAGAACACAATACACTTGAATTGGGTGATTGAACGAGAAACTACCTGTTCATATTACTGAACTGAACTGATTGGAGCTGAACTGAACTAAACTGAACCGAGCTGAAATAAATATTTTATAAGAGAGGGAAATTAGGAGCTGAACTGAACTGAATTGAGTTGATTGGAGCTGAACTGAACTGACATTAAAATGAAGTGAACATGCCCTAAATTGCCTTCTTTCAAAGCTACAAGACTAAGTAATTCCTAAACCAAATACCTAATAAGGGAAAATGACAAGTTCTCAAGAATAAGAGGTGGATTTCTAATAACTCAGCTATATATATATATATATATATATATATATATATATATATATATATATATATATATATATATATAAATTAGTTTAATTTCGAGAAAGCACGAAGCATAAATAATTGAGATTTCCCACATAATTACAATAACTTAGACATCCAAGCCACATCAATGAAATAAGAACCCATATCCAAGATAGAAATTCAATTTAATTGCACAAAAGAAGGTCAACAATCAAACTCCATATTTTAATACAAGATTGGTAGTAGAACTGTGGAAGTATAAGTTTAATGTGGTTACCAAAATACACATGCAATTAACCAACTCAAGAATAAGCAATGATAGATTAACCCAAATCTATATCTATATCTATATCTATACTCTATACTTCTATACTTAGTATTTAAAAAAGCAAACCAAAAAAGACATATGTCATAATTCTATTACACTTCTCTATCTTCTTCTTCAACTCAATGTGCCACATGTCGTTTTACATTTTTTATTTTTAATTATACAATTTTTCTTAACTCTTTCATTAAACACTTCATCTTCATCTCCCCTCTTTAATTCAACCTTTTTATTTTCTCTCTTTGATTTTAGTCCCTCCATCTTCTTTCTATTAAGTCTCATTTCAAATTAAAGTCCCAAATTTTTTTTTCTTTAATTATGTCTTCATTTACATATTACACTCATAATTATTTATTGGTATTTCCTTAATCATCTCTCAATGCAATTTTCTACGAACAAGCCGTGCATTGCACGGGCCAAAAGACTAGTTAGTATTTAAAAACACAAACCACAACTTTTTCAAATGACATGTGACATCATAAGTCACTCATTACCCCATATGCCACATGTCACCTCCCTTAATATTTATATTTAAGTCTTTATGTATTCTACAACTTGCAAATTCAATTAAGAAAGTGAAGTGTTTCATTTCCACCATAATAAAATAAAGTTTAATTAATTAGTACACAACTACACATTACATCTATTAAAAAAAAAACAAAAAACAAAAAAAAATAATTTTAAAAAAAAAACGCATTACATAAATATATGATTTATAATAAAAATTGTGTTTTCATCTCATAGACTTTAAATATAATCTTAAATTAATATGTCATTTTATATCCCACAATCTTTATGTATATATATCTAACTGAATTCCTTCATTTTCTTTCACAATTCTATCCTCACTTTTTTTTTGTTTTCCTTTTAAATTATAGAAATAAAGCATACCTACATATGAAAATAATTAATCCAAGAAACAACCCGTGCATTGAACGGGCCAAAAAGCTAGTTGAATATAAAAATGCCTCAGTTTATTCACTTGGGTCTTCATCCAACCCCTAGCTAGACTACTCTCAATCTATGGTGTATAACAAAGTGCTAATACTCCCTCCATTTTTTTTTTTTTAGTGTTACAGTTTGTTTTTTTTTCTTTTCACTATTCATAATTTCATATAATGGTTTCGACTTGATTTGTTTACTAATTAAATGAACAATAATATGTTGTTGTATAAACATTGTTGGATTCGTTATAATGTATATTTTAATAATATCAAAAAAATTTAATTCATTATAAGAAGTTATTATCAAATTCTATTCAATCACTTAAAACTCTATACCGTTATGTGTATAACTACTACGAAGTATATAACAAATCCTATATACATATAAAAATGTTTGTTCTCAAAAAAAAAAATATACATATAAAAATTTTTAGTTGATTCGATATACAATAGTTGATTATAAAAGTATGGAAAATTTGTCAATTACTACCGCAAGTTAATACTACTTTGTAAATTACTACCGCAAATTAAAAAAGTTGTGAATTACTATCGCAAATTTTTTTAAGATGTTGCGATTACTACCAAACCCCTATTAAACCCAACTATGACGTCATTATATCACTTTAACCCATGGTTAAAGCCCTTGACCATGACATCATTATATCCCTTTAACCCGTGTTTGACCATGGTTAAGGGCTTTAACCAGCCCCCCCCCCCCCAAAAAAAATGGTTTAGGGATATAATGACGTCATAGTTGGGTTTAATGGGGGTTTGGTAGTAATCGCAACATCATAAATTTTTTTGCGGTAGTAATTCACAACTTTTTTAATTTGCGGTAGTAATTTACAAAGTGGTATTAACTTGCGTTAGTAATTGACAAATTATCCTAAAAGTATTACCAGTATACAATAACGAATTTTATTCAATCACATAAAAACCTATTTTTTCGAAGTGTTACACTAAAATAAAATACGAAATACGGAGTAATTTACTCAAAAGTTAGAGCTGAATAGGCGAATATGCCCAAATATATAAAGTGGTGACTCGTTAGTTTTTTTTTTTTTTTTTTAAAAAGAAAAATACAAAAGTTAGGTAAATCTTCTCTTAAGACGTACCCCTTATCTAAAGAAATAAACTAAGAAAACAACCTCAAAGTTAGGTAAATCTTCTCTTAAGACGTACCCCTTATCTGCTACACAATTAGCTTCTCGATACAGCAAGAAGAAACAACCTCAAAGTGAGCCAACAACTGACTCGTTAGTTGTTACGGACCTTACGGTGTACTCGTATATGCACTTTCCTGGAAACAAAAGCACAAGCTTTAATTTAATCACCTGAAGAAATCAAACAGTTTTCCTGATTTATCCCTTATCAAAAAAACCTTCCAACAATTTCAATACCAAACTCATAAGCTGTAATTTTAATCATGGAACTCCCAGATATTGTCGAATTTGCTCGGAAATTTTCTGTTATGGTTAGAATCAATGGCCCTGTAAGCTCTCTCTCCTTTCTCTCTCATCAATTCTATGAATTTATTTATTTTTTGATAATTTTTGTGCTGAATTTCTCCCTTTTATAGGATCCAAAAGGTCTAAAGATGAGAAATCATGCATTTCATCAATACCAGTAAGTTCTAACCTTCAGAATTCTTGTTAAATTGTTGATTGTTATAGGTTTTTTGAAATCATAATTTTATCATTACAAAAATTAAAACTTTTGTTGATTATCATGTCATACAGTTCTGGGAAAACAACCCTTTCAGCTTCTGGGTTATTGTTGCCTCATAATCTTGTTGGCAATGAAATTCATGATAAGGGTGCTGTAATTGTTACTGTTGCATCAATTGTTGAGCCTTTTCTGTCACAAAATTCCAAATTCATCAATACCCAGGTTTAATTTCATTGCCCATATTGTAATTTTGTTGCTATGTTATTTTTTTTGATGCTTATACTGCTTATAATGATGTTATTTAGGGTACTCCTGAGTTGATTCCCGGCGCTCGGATCGATGTAATGGTTGAGGTAGTATAACTTATGATTGCGATATGGATTGAGTGCATAACTGTATTAGTTGTCCTCATTAATGTGTGCATTTTTTGTCTAGGTGAATGTAGGAATGGAGAACAAGGATGAAAATCCAAAGTGGTTTGGTGCCGAAGTTTTAAAACTGGTAGGATTTTGATTTTATGTGTGTTTGAGTTCATGCTTTTATGAATAGAATTGTTGTATTGTGACTTTCTTCTTGCTTATCAGCATATTTCTTTGAATTTAGATCTTTTTTGTGGCCAACTGGCCATGATGATACTAGATAGAAATATATAATTATATTTATATGATTACATGGAGTAGAAATATTTATATGATTACATGGAGTAGATTTATGGGTTATTGAGCAAAGAATTTGGTGATTTTGATTGTGTAGTTTTTTGAAATATTTAGTTTCATACCGATTATTGAAGTTATGTTATGCATGTGTGGGATTGTTCTATTGCAAATGTCTTATTTCTTGTGAATTTGTGATGTATTGTTTTGTACTTAGATCCCATTTTGTGGACATGATAATCTCATAAATAATTGGAGTACTATGATAGGCTATTAGATGAAGTATATGTTGCTTATTTTTTTAGAAATTTTATTACTCCGTATTTATTCAACCAATTCTTGATTAGAGCTATGTTTGTTCCAAATGTAATCATGTAATGTGCTCCTTGTCAGTTTCTTAGCTCATAATTCCCTTCACAAGCAGTGTATAAGATCAGGGTGAGAGCCTTATGTTTTTTTATTTGCTATTTTTATTGTCAGCTTCCTTGTCTTGAATAGTTCTCAGGGTTTTTTGATGGTAAATTCTTAGTACGATCTGCCATGAACCTCTGAAGGTGGATGTCCCTGCTGCTTCATCCGCTATTAAATCATTAATTGAAGCTTCTTCTGGATCATTGGAGCATGGTTGGGAAATTGGCTGGTCGTTGGCAGCTCATAAGGACAGCTCTCAAAAGTTTAAAGGTTCTATGCAAATTCAGGTTGGCTTAATAATCACGTTGTTGACAGTTTTTACGTTAGCTGATTATGACATGGAGCCTTTTAACTTTCTCTGATTTTGTATTTAAGGTGTATATTATATTTTATGAAAGTCAATCTGGTATAGAACTCATTTGTCCTTTCATTAAGGCCCTTTCTCTTCACCAACTATCTATTGAACTTAGATTAGTTTCGCTGAACATAAAATTATTAATCAATCAAAGCCTTAATCCCATAAGCGAGGACAAAATTATTAATATTGAAATTAAATTATTTTCGTTGAACTTAAATTATTTATACTAAGGTTATATTTATCTTCACTGATTGAAACTTATTTTTATTAATTGTCGATTATATTTTCTCTTTGAAGTTACTGATTAAAACTTGTTTTTATTGAACTTTACATATTCTTGCTGAACTTAACATATATTTACTGAATGGAATTTTTTTTTTTTTTTACTGAACATTAATTATTTGTACAGAATATTACTCCATATTAGTTTAAAGTGAAGAGAACAAGGCCTAACAATTTTGCAAAAACAGACATGGTTGCAGTTTTAATTGTGTAATTCTGTTGTCTGAATTTTTTTGCCTAGAATCCCTACAGATTATAGCTTTCAATTCTGTTTGAATAGATTACTTATTACTGATAAGTAATTATCGCCATCTATTGATGTTGTATCGATATTAACCACAAAATAAACTCTTTTTGGAGATAACTCATTACTACATGACATGGCAAAATATAAGTGCTATTCGTGGGAATTAATAGTATTTTCCATCTCGATGCAGTTACGTTGAAGAAGTACTTTTTAGAAACAGACTATCAGATATTATGTTAATGATACTGAAACATACTCAACTTTCTTCACCTTATCCTACTAGGAGCCAGTTGGTTGGTATCTAGACTTTCTGCTTCAGTTAGTGTTAAAACTTCTAACCTAGATAATATACCTAAATTTATGCATCATCTTCAAGTTGATACATATTATTTAATGTAAGAATTGTTTATCTCTTTGGTTGTGCAAGAATTGATTCCGGTCTGTCTTGGGAAAGATTTTAAGCTGTAATGACTGCTCTTAATCACTTTTTATCAATGTTATTATAGTATGAGGAAAATGCTTTTCTTTGGCTATTTTGCTACTATGTTGGAACTCTTGGAAGTATTCCCTAAACTCTGAAGTTTAGATATTTGCTTGGAATCAATGGCCTCTTCCTTTCTCTAGAGTCTAGATTAGTACTGAACCATAATTTTTTTTTTTCAGGAAAAGAATGGCATTACATCTTCAACTGAGAGACTGAGAAATGTGAATATGATGGCTCAGGTTGCTTCTAGAATTGTTTTTCTTCAAGTACCCTCATTACTTGATAAGGTGAAGTCTCAAAGTCCGACAATGCCTTCAATGTTGCTTTGTATGTTCAAATCACATTTGCATGGGATGACAAGGTGGTTTACCTTTTTTTTTTTAGGAACTGCCAGAGATCACCATGTCATATTCAAATAAGAGAGGAGATTTTCTAGTCTCAATGGGATCTCCCTTTGGAATACTCTCTCCATTGCATTTCTTTAATAGGTAGAATTTGACACTTTCTTTTTTGATTTTTGATGGTCTGAATTTGAGTTGCGTTTCTATCCTAGTCATTTTTGCTATCTAAGATTCTAAGAAGAGTATAGACTTTAGAGGATATACATTATCCACAAATCTTCTGCCGTTTGTTGCTTTTGCCATCCTCCTGCTAGGCATAGCATAGAGGCTGTTTCTAAGTTATTTTGAATTTTCATTTTAATGTGAGTACCCAATTCTTCAACTTTCACTTAGACCTTTCAACTATCTTCGAATCTTGAATCACTTACTCTTAGAAAAAAGATTGTGTACAAAGGGAAAGTGAATAGAAAGTTGAACGGCATATGCTTATAGACAGTCTTGAGATCTATATTTACAAATTAGCAAACAGATTAGTCGCAAATATTTATGTGTGTTAATGATGTATAAAACACATGAAATGCCATAATCTAGCACCCATTTCTAGAGCCTCCACGTGTTACACTTTGAGACACGCCTGTAACTAATGCCTGTGTCCAATTGACATTGCTATTCACTTTAATCTTAATACAGCCAGAAAAGTGGAGACTTGTGCTTTAGCTTAAGCTCTTTTGTGCATTTCTTATTAATCATTTGTCTCTGTATGTCTTCAAATTTGCTTGGCTCTACTTCACCAATTATTAGCTAGTGGTGGTCTACAGATTAGATTTTACAGGAATGACGGATTGTGGGGAAACACTTCTGGATTCTTGAAACTAATAGTCTACAACTGCATATTATCAAGAAAGAAGCTCTGTGTCCACCTTCACTACCCCCCCCCCCCCCCCCCCCAACCGCATTGTCTTTCATGTATTTATTTTTCACTATGTATTGGATTTCTAATTGTATACTTTATTTTCTGCATTGATCAGCATATCAGTGGGTTCAGTTTCCAACTGCTATGAGTGCTATCCATCTACGTCAAAGGATAGGTCATTGTTGATGGCTGATATTCGGTGTCTTCCTGGTTTGTTCCTCTCCTTTGGTGGTTATCTTTAGTCATTTATAGCTCTTAGGTACTAACTCAACTTCTATTTATATATTAGGTATGGAAGGGGGTCCAGTCTTCGGTCAGAATGGATGCCTGGTTGGTATACTGAACAGACCTTTACGACAAGCTGGGGGTGCTGAAATTCAGGTATTTCGACTCTGTCAATTAACTTTTAGTTCTCCTAGTGCTTGAGCTAAGGAGCCACCTTTGGATAACAGGTTATAATTCCGTGGAAAGCAATAGAAAGTGCTTGCAATGGCCTATTTCAGTTGATGCCTGAAAAGTCAGAGAGAACTCAACTTGCTGGCGACTTCTGTGGCGTAAGGACAGCTGCAATGAATTGCCTAAATTGTAGAGCTTCACCTAATTTAATTGAGAAGCAGCCTGTGAACCATTGCTCTGTACCATTGACAGTGGAGCATGCAATGTTTTCTGTTTGTCTTATTACCTTGAACAATGGAGTGTGGGCATCTGGCATTCTTCTTAACGAGCAAGGCTTGATACTCACAAACGCTCACTTACTTGAGCCATGGAGATTTGGCAGAACTCCTATACAGAGTGGCCTTGATGAGACAAGAATCAAAAATAAATTTTTTATGCTAGATGACTCCATGCCCCTAAGGCAGGCAGTGGAGCAGACAAGTGGAGTTGTCCAGTCAAGTTCTGTCCAACCTCTCAATTATCTGCGTAATAGCCATGGAATTTATCCAAATCACCAAGTTCATAGTGAAATAAGTGTCCGCGTAGATCTAATGGAATCATGGCTTTGGTGTAAAGCTAAAGTGCTATATATTTCTAAAGGGCCCTTAGACATCTCCTTGCTTCAGCTTGAATCTGTTCCAAAGCCGCTTAGCCCTATCTGTGCGGATCTTACTTGCCCTTCTCCAGGATCAAAGGCTTTTGTTATTGGACATGGATTGCTTGGGCCTCGATGTGGTAAGGATGTATACTGTTTCTTTGTCGGCACTGTGATGTACCTTAAAATCTGAATCCTTGATCTTGCTCCAAATGCATGATGTGTTTGAAGTTTGAACCATGATTTCCATTTTCTATAGGTTTCTCTCTTATCATTATGTGTGCTACCAACTACCTAGTGACTTGTTTTACCAAACAAAATATTATGCTTAATCAAATAGATAGATACCGAGTAGCTAACAATAGAAGCTAATTTTTTACTACTAAAATAACCAACAATTATTAGAACAGCTAAGTTGTGAGTCTTGCACTCTTGTGACAAAGAGTGCCAGGATTTTCCAGGTTTCTTCAGTGCCCTGTCATTTTATGTGAACAATTTCATTCCTGGGATAGTGAATTTGTAATTTCTTGTTTAATATTAGTAGAGTTTATATGCGTAATTTGCTTTTATCATTTAATCTGGAAGTGCCTTGTGGTTGATGACCTTATTTATATATTTTATTGAAGTGGGGCCAAGATGTTTATTATTATGTTTCTAAAGCCCTTTGTACCATTATTATAGCGATTACAGAATGTTACCGTGATTTCAAATCTATAGCTTATTATCTTTCAAAAAAAAAAAAAAAAAATCTATAGCTTATTATCTCATTTATGACTTGCACCCTTTGGTACAGTTCATTTGTTTTCTGTCTTGCATGTAAAGTAGTCTTCATTTTTAAATAATGCACTTCCCTCCTTATTTTTCTGTACTGCTCAGACTTTCATTTTATGCATGCTTCATAATTCTTTTTCCAGACCTGTTGCCAACTATCACAACTGGTGTGGTTGCTAAAGTTGTGAAGGCAAAAAAGCATGTACCCGACCAGTCCGCTTTGCGGAAAAGTCCTGCTGGAGAGATCCCGGTGATGCTGGAGACCACAGCTGCTGTGCATCCTGGTGGTAGTGGCGGTGCTGTAGTTGATTCATCTGGTCGCTTGATTGCCCTGGTGACAAGGTACTCCGTGTATGACACACATGATATTTCAAAGATGAATCTTGTTACTGAAAGCTCTGTTTTAATGATTAGAAGCCAAATGTTGAGTATCTGCTGTAGAGTGGTGGAATTTCTTAAATACTATTGTCTGGCATAAGTTCTAGGCATTGATGGCGAAATTAAATATAAAAGATGTGAAGCCTTTAATCCCCCCCTCCCCCCTTTTTTTCCCAAAAAAAAAAAAAAGAAAAAAAAGAAAAAAAGATGGATTCTGGCGAAGTAAAAAACGACTATATAAAAAGGCAGCTCCCTTTTATGTTTTTCTTCCACTTTTTAACCTGCTTGTTTTCTTTTACCCTGGACCTGCTAATTCCTGTAAAAATTATTCCTTTTATGAAGCTATTCAGCTATATACTCTATACTTACTCTGTTCTATTAAAAATGTGTGACCATGAGATTTTGTTACACCAAATAAATGGTGAAGATTTGTTTACAAGTGCTGAAATATTTGTCTGCTGCCAAAAAGTTCTATGTATTTTGAACTCTGTTGGGTTCAATTTTCCTGGACTTCACATAAAGTCCGAACACATGTTAATGCATTTTTTGCGGCAAATGCTTGATTTTATGGTATGGTGTCCCTGATGATCTTAAATATTTGCATACAGTAATGCTAAGCATGGAGGAGGAACAGTTATACCACACATGAATTTTAGCATACCATCTGCAGCTCTGGAACCAGTTTTTATATTCGCTAAAGGTAATTGTGCCTTACCATGTCACATACTCACATGTAGAAGTGTAGAATAGATGGCTAATCAATTCTGTTGTCGATAAGGCATTCAATATGGAAACCTTCACTCTTGTGGTTAAAAGTAGTTTCAATGCTTCATTATATGACTTCTATAGTGGCAGTAGTGTTAACCCAGCACTCATAAGTCCTCTTTATGCACACTGAAAAAATGTATGGTTTTCTCAAACAAGTCTTCTCAGATTTTGTGGTATATCTCAACATTGGGCATCATTTTTTCTATTGCTATGGTTTACTTAAAAGGCTCTTCCCAGCTCCCCTGCATAATACACTAGTGACAGGTTTTTGCTGTAGTTTGTTGATGTATAGAAGTGTGCCTTTTAGAAATGGAGAGGAAACCCCCCCCCCCCCTTCCCCTCCCTCTATTCCTTCCCTATCATCTGCATGCAATTGAATATTTGAATTGACACCACAGCAATTCTGAATCAAGATAATTGAGCCGTAAGTGCTACAGAAAAACATTGCTGATAACTGAGCCTTTCTCCGCTGTCCATTCTAATAAATAATAATAGCTGCCTTTCTTTCCACAGACATGCAGAAGCTCTCAGTCCTTCAGCAACTGGATAGACCGAACAAGGATCTTACTTCAGTGTGGGCAATGATGCCATCCATTTCACCTGATCCAGATCCCTCCTTGCATAGTGCGGATGACTTACTCAGGAAAGATGAGGGAAAACAAAGCAAGGGCTCTCAATTTGCAAAATTTATTAATGAGAAAAAGAAGCTGTTGGGGAATTCACGTCATCTTAACACAATGCAAAACCTTTCTTGTGATACTTTCCCCAGCAAGTTATGACAGCTACTAAAGGCTCTTTGGATCCTACAAAAATGCCGAAGCTTTCTTAGGAGGATATTGCAAGACATTGACAAGAGGCTATTCAATGGCTTATTTTCCTGACATGGGCGAACCAGAGTTAGGGAAGTGTGAGCTTTGTGATGTGTTGACACATTTAATCGTATATGGATGCCTATCAACCAAGATAATCACATGCTTTCTTGACTCTGGTTCGCCCATAGTGTAAGGACAATTTCCTGTTGAATTTTTTTTGTCGATGCTTTGTAATTTGCTGTTAAAAAAATAGGGGGAAAAAAGAAAAAGAAATGCATACATATTTACCCTTGTTTTAACTGTTTTAAGCCATGTAAGCTTACTGATGACCTAGAGGAGGGATGTTCTATCTTGTCAAAATGCCTTGTAAATTTGTTGCTTGTAATTGAATTGATAGCTAAGGCATTTCTATCAAAGATTTCAATTGTGATGTAATTATGATTCATGTATAGTTTCTGGTATGGATCATTTCTTACAAGTTACACAAAGCAGACAGTAATTCAATGCTCTGCTTGGAGCTTATTGTGTATATACAGATTGTTACATTGTTATAGGCATGGATTTGCAGCAATGTAGAGGGAAGCGAATTGCCACCTGATCCTATTTTCCAACTTGAAACCAGAGTAGCAAGCTTGATGCTTTCTCGCCGTAACTGTGGTTACTGAATGTGATTATGGACCAAGAAGTTTGGCTACTTATAGAATCTAGACTTTCATTTCAAGTAAAGAAATGTGGAATATCCCCTGTTTTTAGTGTAAAGAACAGGATTTCAGAATGATCAGATTAAATACAAGCATAGTTCTTGGTAATGGCTAGAAGCCAAATCTTCCGGATCTCCTATGTATTTTATGAAACGATAATCATGTTGTCTGCACTAATCTCATCCCGGTTTGTAATCATTAAAATTTATCATCTCCGCTAGATCAAAAAACTGGAAGAAATCATCGAAAACTTGGTTCATATTAAGAAGCAATTAAGCACTGATTGTGCAAGACTTGATGTTGAAAATGGATTTATGTAATTTTAAGAAGGAAAGAAAGACCTGATGTTTTGTTACTCATTAGTCATTACCAGAAACAAGAAAGTTTATGGTTCATTTCTTCATTACAACCAACAACGTCAGACAACAAGGTAGCTAAACAAAAGCAGCATTACATGCAACAAAAAGAAGTCTAGTCCAGGAACAACCGTGACAACAAAACTCACGTCGTCGGGCGAAGACGATGAACACTACATACTTATATTTACAGGACATGAAACCATGAATAACATCATGATTCATTAGCAACATCAAAGGCAAATAACTAGATATGTAACAATAACATAGTAAAAGGTTATCACTAGTACTCAGTTGAACTTTTGTCAATTGGTCACTCAAATATGCTTGCTCCTCGTCTCTCCACTGTAGAGCCTGTAAATTTAAGACGTAAAATTACGATTAATTAATGTATACGAGTATAGTGCAACCTCTAAAATAAATTATCATCATATAAAATATCTAGTTCAACCGCTAAAACAAATAATTACATGAATAGAAATATCTCGAGCAACCGCTAAAATAAATTCCAATCAATTAATATTATGTAATTAAACTATTCCGATTACTTTCTTCTTATTTTAATTTCTAAAGATCTTAGATCTATTAAGGTTGCACCATATTACTTAATACTAATATGGTGCAACCTTAATAGATCTAAGATCTTTAGAAATTAAAATAAGAAATTAAAATAAGAAGAAAGTAATCGGAATAGTTAGTACTAAGTCGATATAGTAGCTTTGTCCAAAATTTATACATGGTCCAAAATCAATCATCCAATATTATCCAAAAGATCCTTTGTTCATTAATTTATCCAATATGTCCGGTCCAATATACTTGTAGATGATATAAAATACTCTTAAACCCATTTATTTTTATTTATCCTTTGTTTATTTTATGATCTTTAAGGTTTTAGCTTGGCCAAACCAAATTATTTTTATTATTATTAGGCAGATCTGTTTCGTATAATTAGAATTTTAATATGTTACAATAAAGAATAAGCATGAATTTAAAGTATTTGGTACGTGTTGCACGTTATAATAAACCATATATGAAGTATATATGTAACGTTACCAGTCATAAACAGTAGGAGAGGTTGCTTGAGAGGGCTTATCAAAGATCTGATTTCCAATATTCCTAGAGTTGAGGTTACTGCCTGGGTTAAACACACTCCTCCACACGTTATCCTTACTACGTGCCGAATTCGGTGTCGTTGGTGTTGTTGGTGTTCCCGGTGTTCCGGGGCTAGCCGATGTCGCTGCCGGCATTGACACTGACCTCTGGTATTTCGCCGCCTCCCCTTCTATAGTATAACACACAAGATAACACTCTATGTTATGATCGACATAATATACACACAGAACGTACAAAATATATTAATCGTTACGTGCTTGTTTGGTTGACATAAAATTATATCGAACTAAAAATCGTGCATACCTTGGTTGGCTAAGTTTTGAACTTGGAGCTTCCTGAGCTTGCCTAGGCCACGGTCAGGGTGTGGACCGGCTACAACATCATCCCATAGTTTTTCTAGTAGCACCATTTTTTTCTTGTTGATTAAAAATGGATAAGTGAGTGGCTTGTTTATATAGACAAAAGTTAAGTGATAAAATATCTTGGATGATATTGCCACATTAGCAATTTGCTATTTACACACCCGTTGGATTTTGATAGACTTTTTTTTTTAGTATGGTAAATTGGTAATAATAAGATATTGCCATTTGTCACTTCTCAATTGAGCTTTTTTAAAATCAATAATATCTTCTCTTATCTCTAATGCTCCGTATTTGATGAGCTACATAACACATCATGCTTATAAAAATTAGTACTCCATATTAGGAGAACTTTGGACAAAGGATTTAGGGTCTGTTCTCAAACAGTTATTTTCAGTTCAGTTCTATTCAGCTCTAATAAGTTTAGCTCAGTTCAGTTCAGCTCCTAATTTTCTTCTCTTATAAAATATTCAGTTCAGTTCAGATCTACTCTAATAAGTTTAGCTCTAATCAATTTTGTTCAGCTCTAATCAGTTCAGTTCAGCTCTAATAAGTTCAGCTCAGCTTAGCTTAATGAGAACATACCCTTATTTTGCAATATAGTCATGAATTATGATCGAGTTCATTCTATCCACCAAAATAAGGTTATTGACTAGTTTGTTTAAAATATCTAATTTAATTAATCAATTGAAAATAAAATTTAACCATTTAAACAAACAGAATTTATATTAACTTATTGTGAGACGTTATAAATTACCTTAAAAATCGAGCATATTATTAAATCTAAAATATCATCACATTATTCTTACATTAATTAGTATGATTCCGTCCCATATAAAATGTCAACAATTAGTGAAATAAGTCCAAATTATTACTAAGCCCTTATCCTAACAAGTTGTACATAAGAAAGATCTAGATTGGCCAATTAGGCAAATAGTACAAGGGAGTGAAGTATGGAGTAAAGAGGGAGTGGAGATAGTAAAAATGCTAAGGATAAGGTTGATGGTGGAGCCCACATAGAAAATATCCTATGAAAGAGAAATGATTTCGGATCAACTTCCACCTGTCTCCTACTGATTACAAAATTGTCCTGTTCTGTAGAGGCCATTTGTGGGCCCCAATGGATGTTGGCCGATGACATGTGGCCCCCTAAAACTTTGATTATGGAATCTAATCCCATGTATTAGCTTAATCAAAAGTTATGGTCCCTTCTAAAATGTGGCATTTGGTCACGTGAGTAGATATAAATCTAATTGGGTCTAGATTTTTTTTTTTTTTAAAAAAAAGATGTTTTAAGAGCCGAATTACCCAAATTGGAAGGAAAAATTTGACCATTTGAGCTATTTTTCACTCTCGTTTAAGTTATTCTTTAAGAACGATAAATTTTTATTGGAAAAATTAAGCAAATTCTTAGTTTGATTGTAGAAAAGGCATCAAAATTATAAAATGGATTAAATAGTGATTTTGCCCTGATTAATCAAATTCAAGCCTAGCTTATCTAATATATCATCTAAATTCAATTTAATTAGGTGAGGCATAAGAGTTTTAACCAAATACACAAACATTTTAGAAAAGTAAACATGTATAAGACATTGAATTGGTACATCGTTTGTATACACATTTCTTAATCAAAAGTAAATTCATACAGTAAAGAACATTTTAGCTATTGATTGAAAAGAACAATGAAATTCAATATAGTGATGTGGACATATATTAAAAATAAGTAAATAACTCATTGAAAGATGCTATATAACGTGATTGATAAGATAACAAGAAGACAACAGCTTTAATATTATGGTGTTTGGTAACCATTAAGCATTATAAGAACTTTTTTATTAGTAATTAAGTTATTAATTTGTGAAAATCTGCATATTTATCCTGTGATGAAGATGACAAAGATAAGATGTTGAATGGTTGAATATTCTGCAAGCTTAGACAATCAACTTCCAAAGTCGGTGGTATGTCTTTGTCTCAGCATCTTATTTTTCTTTCTTAAATAACAGTACATCATTACAAATCAACTACTACCTCCGTTACACGATTTGACAAGTAGAGAGAAAAAATGTCTAATCGTTGCAAATAATATGTAACGGAGGTAGTACATAGTCATGTGACCAATTGGCAATTGCTTTGTCTTCAAAAATGTAAAACCTCATCGTTGCAGAAATTCTGCTCGTAGTATTTTGTGAGAGAAGTCTTTGGAATGCCCCTCAAGGGATTATAGTTCGCGCAACATGTCTATTAGACACCTAGCTTAAACTCGGATTTTAGATGTCTCGTACACTTTTCTAAAAAATAGCCGATAAACTAGCCTGTTTTATAAATATAGATTTGGGTTTGGTGTGTACAAAATCCTAGATGCAGCCGAGTACATACGTAAGAAAATTTATCTCTCAAAAGTCCAAAAGATAACTCTTGTCATCCATCTGCCTTAAACAGCTACTTAGTTCATACCTTCAGGATGATTAGGAGAGGAAAAGACCATCACAAACAGTCGTTAATACGTTATTAGTGATTCATCAGGGTAAAAAAAAAAGAGTTCCTGACTAGCAAATTGCAAGCTTGCAGCTTCTAGCAACATTATGATTCAACCTGCTAGCTACGTTTTCAAGCACTTAATAGTGATGCCATTTACCTTCAGCTTTCACCATTATACTGCAGGATTCTTGTGATGGCTAAACAGCTGCAGTCTAAAGGGTCAATTATTTAGAACCTCTTTCACATTTAAACTTTGACAGGAACAAAACCAAGCCATAAGCCACAACATTGGAGAGAATAAGAGCTGCCATACTTTTCTGCCAAAATATTTATCCTGCACGGGCAAGACACTGAGGTGGTAACGTAACTTCAACATCATCTTATCCATTAACAGCTGCCGCAGCATTGCCCATGAGCATGGTTATAATGGTACATTGAATAATCTGGGAGAGATGAAGTACAAGGGCTACATAGCTACCTGTCAAATATCATTAGACAGTATCCTTGATACTGTGAACCTCCATCAGAGGCATAACGAGAATTATGTTTTCTCCTCCAAGTAAACTAACACTTGATATTAACTTGCCATAAACGGCATAAAGTGATAAAGGTAGACTTGCCTTAAGATATCTCACTTTTATAACCATAGTAAGAGACTTGGACAATTTTTATCACGATCCTGATTAGTAGCTAGCACTTGAGCTAAAGAAATTACACCACATGCCTGCTTAACTTCTGTGGTTCTCATCTAGTCAACCAAAGGTATACAGTATACACCACCTACATCCAAACCATGCATCCAAGGAAGACAAATATCAACATCTCCAGTTCATTGACATAAGCCAACAAGGAGACATATAGCCAATCGTCACCCACAACATAGTAGGGAATAGAGCAAGCCTTCTCTACTTTGAGTAAAACCTCTCTTTCTAAGCATCTCCCGACTTCCCCACATTAAGCAACTAATTTTCAATTCTAGCCTAACAATGATGGAGAGAGAGAGAGTGCAAGCTATTTACCACAAGTCCATGGTATCACATTTATCAATTGCACATTTGCACATAGTGTGGAAAATATGACGAAGGTAGATGCTTTCAGCACAAGCATACTCATAATACTTTCAACTTTCAAGCTATCAAACAAGAACAGACGAATAAAGTTCTAGATTCTAAATTTCACTTAAAAACATTATGCTTTGCCAAACTGAAACCTGCTAGAGACAATGAATCATAATGACACACTATATACTTTGCTCAACAGTAATATGAACCATTATGTGAATAATGTGCCTCAGGTACCATGGATGCAGATAAAGTGCAAAACTCTTTGAATTGCAAGCTCTACATAATTACCGAGTATAATGTGAAAAATCAAATGAAAAAAATAAACTCCTAAGGCATCTACCTAGATGTCATTCTTTTTAATCCACATTCTCATATTCCTATGGCTCTAAAAACAAGTCATCATCAACATGGAGTTGGACAGGTTAAGTGTGATTAGGTAGACACTACATTCAGTCAAGATATAAGAAAGACAATAAAGATTAAGCTCTTGGAATTCCCTGAGGAGCATGGAAGCATTAAGCAAAAGCCTCTGTTATTATAGTAAACTAATTCAAATGTTTAATAAAGCATGAAACCAAAAGTTCATCTATTGGGCTCCGATAATAAAAACTATATAGTCACGAAAACAAATTATCAGAAGCTTCGTTCTTTTCACCTGTATCAGCTGTGACTTTAACTTATATGAGCTAATTAGCCTTTGTCTAGACTATTTTTCCCAAAAAAATAAATAAATAAATAAATAAATAATAAAAAATCTTATGAGAAAGAAATCCATCAATTTTCACAGATATCATCACATCAATTTTAAGGGGAACACACTCTTGTAGTTCTGCATCAATACAAATTGTCAAGCTGCTTCTCTAAAACATTAAGCAATCACATATCTTTCTCCAAAAGGAAAAAAAAAAAAAAAAAATCATTTCAGGTTTTTTAAAAATAAATTTCATGTATTTCTGGAAATATAATTTGCTCAAAAAGTCATTCATACATGCTATGGAGCATATATAACGGATAGCACCAAATAACCAGAATTTAGGCAACAGACAAATCACATGCTCAAGGATGCAATCAAAAGCAAGTAAAAACACTACAAACAAATATTCAGCAGTATGGCTCTTCACCAATTCTTCTCGCTGTTCAAAATAAGTTAGTACCAAGCTAGCCAACAAATTAGTTCCATGATACTACAAAATAGGCTACATAATGCATATTAAGAAGAAGATGAAATACATAGCATGACACCCGAGTCCATTTAACTACACAATGTCTAGATGCAAGCAAAAGAATTATGAAACATCATTTATTTAGGACTAAATCCAATCCCCTTGAAAATATTATATCCAACACAGTATGTAAGGGAATGTCTTCCTTCCATGGTTTCAATTCTTTCTTTCCTATTATTTGAGAAAAATTCAATAAATTCAAAAAAATTACAGTAGAAGTTCAAAACAAAATACCATATATCATCCAAATGAAATAGCTCAAATTATAAAAGTGATTATATTCTTCTTAATGGTTAAAAATTAGAATACTGAATGTGATGATATTTACAATCTCAATTACATGATACACTAATATAATGTTAGAGAAGATAAGAAGACTTATTACCCAATATATAGTGGTAATAAACGTAGAAGCAAGTATGAACACATTACCTGAGAGTTGAAAATTTTGATTTTAAATTAGATTTTTGACACCAACTGCTATTAGACATTGAAAAAATGTGAACTACAAAAGATTCTAGTCAAAATAATAATAAAAGCTTTGTTAGAGAGGCATGCTCTATTGTCTATTCATATACACCATAAAGTTCCAACAAATTTTGCAAACGAAAAACAGCTTAAAATTGGACTTGGGATCAATGAGCTGCAAATGAAATTGGCAGCTACAGTTCCTCAAGAGGACTTGTCATGATGCAAGTATGGGCAGCATAAAATATAAAAGGGAGAAACATGGGTAGAAAAAATAAACTATGAAAATCGTCTCCATATAATTCTAGAAGAGGCCGTGCACAAATATGGAATTAAACTTATTCCAAATATTTTTCTCTATGCATACCAGACGGAGTGTAGGCAAGACATAAGATGAAATGAAGCCAAAAAAAAAACAACTTACCAATATATACTTGGTAAAGCATAATCAGCAAGTTGAACAAATTTGAAGAATAACCAACCAATGTTATACTTGCTCCTAGCAGACAAAAGTATATCAACAATATGGAAATCAAAGAAGTACAACTTCCAATGGAAAGAAATATAACATCAGATACCACAAATAATTTACTCGTGTTCAATTATCAATCCCGTGGTAAAGAGTAAACCTTTTAAAAAAAAAGCACATGGAAATGCCTTAACACCCTATTTCTCATCAAATTAATTTGATAATTCAGAAATAGCAGTGAACCTAAATGCATTCAACCAATCATCTAGCCACAATTGTCCACTCAATTAATCCTCCCCCTAGGCCTCAACCTCACCCTTCTAGATTGAATTGAGCCAAATATGGGTTAGAATATCATTTATAATCACCATTACCAAGCTTTGGAACCTTTATGGCCCACACTTAATGGGTTGTTTATCCCAAGTCCTACATGGAAGAAATAAGGTGAAAACTTCCTTTTAAGTAAAAGCATACTCCAATTAGTATGAGGCCTTTTGTGAAGGTGCTATAAAAAAAATAATAATAATAAAATAATAATAAAAAAAAAACGTGCGGGCTAGGCCCAAAGCGGACAATATCATACTAATATGGAGTGTAGTACGTGCATGCGGCCTTAGAACACTAAAGATGTCTATATCTAACCCTTGCATTGTTATGTACCCATATCAGATTGTCAACACTTGAACATGGGTTTAACACTTTTACCTTTCTTTCTTTTTTTTTTTTTTACTAAATTCATGAGATTGTTTCACAAAATAGACAAGGTAGACAATTACACACATACCCAGGTTGGACATGGCTACACGAGTACGAGCAACATAGCGCATGCCTTTGGAGATTAGAATGAAAAGCTAATGAAAACAATAAAGATGTAAAAAAAAAGTGAGTGAATGCTAGCACCTCCATATTAAAATTTTAAATAGTCATACTAGAACAAGATCGGCTTAACCCCTTATCCTCTCCTAACTTGCCTTTTATTCACTCAATAGAAAGTTGGACAAACTTGACATAAACACTCGATGAATGACATTAGATGGGCTCTCTCATTTTGTGTAGCCTCGGAAAGTCAACTGATTTGAAGAGGTGTTAAAGTGTCAAAATTGTTATGGTGACACGAACCAAGACATTTTTTGGAACAATTTGATGGGATGGACATGTCATGAACCTCCTCCTTGAATTAAAGAACGAAGAAGAAGAAAAAATGCCCACATCAAGCATAATAACAATCAAATTGTTACCTTGACTAAAACATTAAGCAAAAAGCTTATTAACCTTCCTGGCTGGAAGTGATGCCATTAGCTTAAAGGCTAGTACGATGAACTCGTTATAAACTCATCTAATCCAAGATATGATAGCCATAGTTTCCAAAAAATAATTTAGAAGCTCTCATGATAATCATCATTATGTGAATCTCCACACCAAGAATATAAATATGCTATAAATGTCATCCAATTACTAGCCTCTAAAATTCCAACTAACCTTGAAAGCATGTCCCTTACTTCTTAGAGACATGCAATAATCATGGTGGTACCGCGATGACTAACTACTCCCTCCGTCCCATGATACTTGACACAATTACCCTTTTCGCCCGTCTCAAAATACTTGACACGTTACGAAATATGGAATGGGGCCACTAATAAAAAAAAATATTAGGTTATACTCTCTTTGGGACCACAAACCCCAAAACCCAATTAAATCCTATATTTTCTCTCCTCTCACTATCCCCACCTCCCCCACTTTTTGTTTTCTTACAATATAAAAATACAAAAGATAATCCTTTATATAATAAACAAATGTTTTAAATGGACCCACTTGTAGTTTTCTTAAACTACGTGTCCATCACAACGTCCCAAGTATTATAAGACAATGTGAGTAATAAACAATCCATATGCTCACTCTAAGGGAATTGCTTCCCTTAGGTACACATAATATTAATAGCTTAGATCAAAAGGACAAAAATTTAGAAAATCTTCTTTGTCATGATTGAGCTATCCCAAACCCATTAATGGAAAGATGCACTTGACTACATCAACCTTTGTGCATTTTGCTTTATATATCCAAAGATCGCCTCTAAGGTTGAAATGTGAATCAATGGAATGGCCCTATTAATTCCTAATATATTATATTCCTTCCAAGAACAAGCAATAAGAGCTGACGACAAAAACTTTCAAGTCACCTACAACAAAGAGAAAAGGGACTTCATCACAAATGAAGAAAGAGAAGGACTCACAAAATTGACTAGTCCTACAAAGTTACTAAAGAGACATTGTTAGTAACTATCACCTCATCGCCTATGAAGATTTCAAAAAAGGCAAAATAAGATAAAATGATCTATCTTTGAACTTTGTTTAGAAAGATAAACCCAATTAAAAACAATTCAACACAAGAAGTTTTCCTATAAAATTTGATTTGCCTTTCTTGATGATAAAGTTGGAAAATGGTTTATGTCAAAAGACTTTTGATTCCAACTATTGTCCATATCATAGGTTGGTAAAGCATCCCATTGAAATGTGTATAACCATTACTATGAAGAATACACAAGGATAAAAAGTCTCTCCTAGACTTCGATGAGCAAATGACAATTAATCAACATGGGCTAAGTTATGTTGCAAGCTTGACTTTTCTATGGTTTATGGTTCACAATAATTTGGGTTTTTCTTTTTTTTTTTTTTTTTTAAATATAAAGTAAGCAAATAAATCAAACAAAACCTTGTCATTATGTTGATTGTAGTTCTATTACAAAGCAATTTATATATTAAAAGTGATTGTACTTCATTCCATATCTACTATGTCCCATAATGCTCTTTTAAGCTTTCTTAAGCTTTGCTTTGCAATTTTGCATTAGTAGTTTAATACTTCTCTTCCGACTACTATAAACTTGGATCCCAAGACTCTCTTAACACCCTCTTTCATTCAATTAATAAGAAAATGCCCCCACTAATTCCTTGCACGTCTACTTATTCATTAGAATAACAAATGATAACCATTTATCACCTAAACATTGTGCAAAGGAAAGTGTAAACTTTTTTTTTTTTTTTAATTTTTTAAAGAAGAGTGAAGTGTAAACTTTGTTGAAAGGAAAGTGCAAACATTTTTTTAGGATGAAGGCAGTAGATTGTATCATGGAAATTGTGTATCAAAAAGAGTTAAGATAAAACATTAAATTTAAAAATTAGAAAAATAAAATAAATAATAAACTACCTGGTACTACTTTAATCAATAATGAGTTTATTTACTTGGTCATTTGGTTTGATTGTGATAAATTAATTTTTGAATTTTAATTAATAGCCTAATTGGTACAAGTAACTTTCTTCGAGAACAACTTTTTCATATTCTCAACTTA
Source organism: Chenopodium album (assembly GCF_948465745.1). NCBI lineage: Eukaryota > Viridiplantae > Streptophyta > Magnoliopsida > Caryophyllales > Amaranthaceae > Chenopodium > Chenopodium album. The sequence goes on along the minus strand of NC_137839.1, from coordinate 72,594,598 downwards.
TGCGATACTTCACTCTAATATGGAGGTGGCTTTCATTTTTGCACTATGTGGACAAAGGTTTGTGATGATTGCAAAAGAAGCCACGGGTTTGAGATAAATCTTTCATATTCTTAGCTATGTTACATGGAGTAAGCTAAGTCTCCAATAAGAAGGCAACTTTTTCATATACTTGGTTACGTGGAGTTAGCTTTCACTTTGGCACCATGCTAGAGACAAATTATACATCTAACAATGTCAAACTTTGTATTGGGGCATTCCTACTCAAATTGATTCTTCACCCTTTACTCATTAACATAATAACATCATCATCCTAATTTCACATGTCCTTTGTCTTAGGTTAAGGTGAGCACATACTCTTTCCCTACCACCCACCCACCCCCCCCCCCCCTCTCCAAAAAAAAAAAAAAAAAACAAAAAAACAAAAACAAAAACAAAAAAAACATCCACATTAATTATCAATCCAACTCATCCTCTTCTTTCCTGAGCTAAAACAACACCCATGTCCATAACATTATGTCATGTGAGCACAGGTTCAAAGTTTAACGCCAAATTTAAAAATCATAGTTTTAAGTCATTTGCCTAATGTCATAACTTGTGAGCATAAAAAATCGACTTGGTTTCAATATGGTAAAATGATGCTCAAAGTTTGTCGTTTAAAAGGAAACTAAGATGGCAAGAAAAAAAGCAATAAATACATATTGCACACCAAGGGCTTCCACTTGACTTGGCCTTCACTGAAATGACCAAAAATCTTCAACATAATGTACGACCAAAAGAAATTCTTAAGGCATAAAAATGTTCTAACCTAAAAGACACCCAAGAAAAATACCTACACTGGCATTTTATAAAGTTAAGGTTCTGGTCATATTCAGGAGAGTCTCATATGTAGCTCTCAGCAGGTAAGAAAACTGTACAATAACCAGGACCCATTATGTGCTTCTAAAATCTGCCATATTTGTCAACATATGCCTGAAATAGGTATAAATACATGTCAGATTTAGAACACCTTGTGTAATTCTTAAATACGTCTAGCTGATTTTTAAAGTCTCACCTGAATAAGCTTCAATATTTTAGGACGGGAAAAAGACAGATATTGCTTAATCAACTCTGACGAATTTGGAACTTGATTTGGTTTTAAAGTGCTCAGAATCTTGTCTTCGGCTTTTTGAACTATTACCTTATATACATCCTTCGACAGGCGGCCTTCATGCCATATTGGTTTCATCAACTCCTTCACGAATTCTATAAGAGCAGCACGAAAACACCTTATTATCTTAGATTCTTCATCATCTAATTCAATAGGTTGCCTGCCATTTTCTAACTTCAGTTCCCCACTTTGTATCTTAGAGTTACCATCATTGACACTTCTGCTTGCTTTGAGTATAGCTTTGACACTGCCAGGAACCATAGGATTCTCCTCTTCAGTCAAACTCTTATTTTGAGCATCACTATTAGAAGTTGCGGCTGATTCTGCTTCAACAGCAGGGATGACTTTGTCATGGCCACTGTAATTTTTGTCCCAAGATTCAATTTCTAATCTTCTAGGCAACTCCGGAGAATTCTGTCCGGAGATGCTTTTTGCATCTTGAGTTTGACATGAAGGAAGCCTAACGGATTCACGTCCAATATCAGATTTCTCAATGCTATCACGAAAAGGGTCATATGGAACATCTGAAGATCTATTTACTGGAGGTTTGAAATAGGAGGATTGAAAGGGGACAGATGGCTCCCAGTTATAGGGAGTAAAAGCCTTCTTATACTTAAAAGAGAGAAGCCCACCCAGTGTATAACTCGAATCAGAATACTTTCCTGAATTAGATCCTGAATACAAGGGAGAGCTACACAGTAAAGAAGTGTTTTTCCAACTAGAGAAATGGTAAGAAGGCACAGAACTCTGAGCATCCAATGAATAACCCCTTCGCATAGCAGCCGATTCTTCCACTAACCTCGAGATAGAATCTGAGCCAGAAGATACTCCTAATTCCCTCATTGAAGATCCAAACCTAGAGCAGAAATTCTGCTGTGGTATAGAACTGCTTTCAGCAACTGACGATCCATAATTATCAGATGAGTGATTTTCTTTATAGATATCTACTTCTACCTCTACTTGCCTAGGGCCATCTTTACAAGACGGCAAATTCTTGAAATCAGTAGAAAATAGGGAAGATGAAACCTTTCTCTCAAGCAAGGCATTCGTATCCGTATCTTCATATTGACGAGATCCCACTCCACGCTCTCTTTGAATACCCTTTCCTACATTATCTCCAGAACCTGCTAACATAGAGGTACTCATTAGAAGAATTAAATTGCAGGTGCGTTACAGCCGTACAACACTCCTTAAAGACTTGAATATACCTTTATCAGGTGAAAGCTCGCTTTTAGTGAGCAGCACACCTCCCTCTACTTGCGTAGCATTTTCATGATCTCTTTTATGAAGAAATCTACAGGAACTCCCTTTGATGCACCAACCTTTAGCGAAATACTCACAAATAATCGCAGGTCGTTTACTCCCATCCTCACATTCAGCGCCAGGTGACAAGCTCCTTGACCTCACTCGGGGAAACCACGATCTGGAAAAACTCATGCATTAGCAATATAAACAATAATTGGAGCATTAGAGCCTCTGTTCTGCGAAAGAATCAACACAGCATAACTACCAGTAAGAACTAATTTATAGAATCAAATTTGCAGACCTTGAGTCCTTATGGTCCATGTCTTGTCTTGACGGGGAATGATGATTTGGCTCCTCAGAAAGCAGCTTAGAATCCTTGACATCAGCAGTCTCCATATTACCCAATTGATCACTAACAGCATGAGGAGCAGAAACATGCGTCTCAGAGGCAGAAACTAGAATTGATTGTTTTACATGCTCCTGTTTCTCTTCCACAGCATCACTTCCATTACTAAGAGGGCCAGCGATATGTTTGTACAATTTTGAAGATTTGTAACGCCCAACATCAATTGAAGGGGTCCCCGATTCATCCGCATTCTGCAATTTAGGTGATGAATTTCGGTCACAGCAGGTTTCTGCAGCGCGGGTATCACATAGAATACTTGCTTCAGACTTTACATCACTTGTATGTCCTGATCTCAAGCATACCTCACCTCCTTTGGTTTCAACATCTTGGCTATCATCTACATGAAGATAGAATGCGAGTAAACAAATGAATGAGGCAGCATCTTCTTTAGATCAATTGCTTCTAAACCAAACATAAACTTCTAATTAGAATCACTTCAAACCTTATCAGTAAGACAAGCCAGTACGAATGTAGAATTAAACAACCAGAAGAGAAGAATGGACAACAACCAAGACAAGGGCTTAAAATGCCTTGACACAAAGCAGATCCTCAGTGAGTATCCACCACAATCTACATTCACTGACAATATTGAGACTCACAGCATACCTTAAGACCTCCAACAACATCATAGACAGCTTAAAATGAGTTTATTATACTCCATTCCAACTCAAATAACCTTGGTAATGCAATATTACGCATACCCTTCTCCAAGAGAGATTATTCCTTGAAATATATTCAATCTCAAAAATAATCCTCAATCCAAGCATCCAAAGTAAAATAGCATGCCATCTTAGGAGAGACACACGCTTAAGGATAGAAGCCCGAACCACCCTTCACAAAACCACAAGCTCCAAACTTGTGATCTTCAAAGCATCAAGGGATGGCAAAGGATCCGACTTAGATGGACAAGTCTAGTCCATTTAATAATCGGACCCGGATAAAGGATACGGACCTCCGAATGAGTCCATTTCCACATGATTTAAACCTCGGAATCCGAATTAGGGTCCAAATTTTCCCCTTACATAATTTTCATATATTATTCTAAATGCTAATTCCAAATAAAATCAATTACACAACTAAATACTCTCACTAAATCCAACCATAATAGCAACATCAAATAGTAAAGCATAATTATCTTCAAATTACACCATTTAAATCCAACTCGACTAGGCATGGTCGAACACAAGTCGAACCATAACCAAACCCGATCCAACTCCAATTCAAAGACCAAATTCAATTTTTGAATACTTTTTCTACAAACTTGGGTATAACTTTTTCCTTCGAATGGGTTAGATTTGGATTTGAATCACCATCCTTATAAGCATCGAAGATGCAAAACCTTAACAAAGTTTTGTAGGATAGTACCTTTAAAACATATTTGACACATCTAATGGCTACATTTGACCATTTATGATGTAGCCAAACATATTCATTGGTATTTGGCTTTGGATTATGATGCACTAAATCAAAATGACTTTTTGAACACCATGTATGAAGCAAGCCTAAATGGTTTTGAATGGGAAGGATTAGACTTATCAAAACTTCATTCCTTACCATGGCGAGACAAGGGGTTATAACCAATAGCTCACGGACTAGTCAACAACTTTAAGTAACAATCGAGCCTAATATTTTAAGCTTGAGCCAGTGCTTGTCGAGGGCAAATCTTCAAGCTTATCCAATGTAGTCATGTCGCAAACTCGCAATAATAGTTGCAAGACCGCCTTCCACCTGATACATATTTAGGTGATCCAACACAATGATGTGACCTAGATTTAATGCTTAGCCATATGGGCTCATAGCTTAATGTAAACTTAGTAAGTTCAAGAATATAATCTTTTAAAAAGATAATGTTCTTGACAACACCAAGTTTAAATATTTTGTAACCCTCAAAATATATTTGTAAGTTGTAACAGCTCTGAAACATGCTCAAGCTATTAAAGTCACACTTAGTAATGTTCTAACTAATAAATTAATTTATCAAGTCAATCTTCATACGAACTTTCACCGGCCAAGTTACGATCAACTTAATATCATCTTAAGATGATAGCCTCTTAACATAATGTAGAATGTTTTTGAATCCTATTCTATGTCCTATAGTCCTAATTAAAAGAGCTAACATCACTTGTGTACCAAAGTCGACACATCTAACATAATGTTCGCACCGAACATGGAGCAAGCATTACTGCATTAGATCTTTCAATAGCTTCGTAACAAAGAAAAGGATATGTGATATGAGGGTTAGTTATGCATTCATACTCAAAAGGAATAAATCTAGTTCTTCTTCCTTCTCATCTAAATATTATTTCTTCTTCACGCCAAATAGAAGTCTAAAATTCAAAGCATTAGATCTTCTAACAATTACGTAAAGGAAAATATGATAAGAGAGTATAGTATGCATTTTTATCAATTCAAGTTAAAGAAAATGAATCTAGATCTTCTTAATTTTCTTTCTTCATCTAGAATCCGCCTTCTCCAAATTCACCTTTCATTAGTTTGATTTTAGAGTAGTATAAAAGAAAGATAATAGTAAAGAACATTTTATGATTTTTGTTTTTCTTCATCGAATTCCTAATAATTTTGATTTTTTTTTTGTTTCTTGATCCTTAGAATTTGTATCCCTAAATCTTAGGCTGCTACGCAATTAGTTCAAACTTCATCATTTAACATAAGAAAAGTACAAGTTAATTGAATAATGAATAAATAACTATACCATGATATCATATTTAGTAATTTTACTTTTTTCGATTAGCTATTCGTTCTTTCACGGCTTTTGTTTGTAAACAATTCATGCTTGTCTAAAACCAATATTATAGTTTAGCTTTAATGCCCTATATGCTATAATAACGGTATGTTGAATGCCAAGACCATCGAGACTACCCACCCTTCACATGCACCCATGACAAGCTAATAATACCACTACACACGTCAGTTGCTCCAAATAACCATGGAAAAACAAAGTGTATCATAAAGGTTAACTAGGTTAAACTCCAACACCTTATAGCTTGGCAGACTTAACGTTTTTCCTTTTCAATCCTTTTTAAAATGTTCAGATTTAAATTCTTCCTTTCAATGCCTTGATTTTCCATCAAATGCCCCTCCTAAGAAGCCTACAAACTCCACTCATCCACTTTTTTCAATTTATATAGCCAACTTCCCCATCAAATGGGGTTCCTATACCTCACTACAGCCCCTAGTTTTTTATCATTATATAACCTCAAATTTTCGACTTACCTTGGTTGCTCCCCACTTTCCTTTTACAAACACCAAAAGGGGAAATTATGTGCATATTAAGATTTCTTCTTTCTAAATCCCTCATTCCCTTCAAACTCTTTATTTCATTCCTTTCTTCCATAATATTTCTTATTGTAGCTCTAATAACCAAGATTTGCTAAATATGGTGGATCAAACAACAAGATATGTGCCCTCAACCTTTCACAAGCACCCATATTTAAGGTGTCTTCATCATAATACAACTACACTCAAATCACTCCAATCAACCATGCCAAGGCGTAATGTTTCATAAAGGGTAATAACCATGGGACACAAATTAACAACCAAGATAATCCATCATAATCATGGTAACTTAAGTACATAAATTGATTTTAATCCTTATTGAATACTCTATCCAGCACCTTGCCTTCTTAATATTTAGAGATAATAAGATTCTAAATTTACAAAATTAATCAAATTCTATAAATTCTAAGTAAACCCAACAGCCTTGAATAGATTCCAAGGGTTGATAGAAGCTTCTGGAAAGTCTAATTAGATTAAGAATTTGAGTTTCCGGAAGTAAATGAATACTTTTTTAAGCCATAAAACAACAATCAACAAGCATCACTCAACTCCACCTTATGCACATGTCAAAAATTCATCTTAAAACACTTCTTGCAATCCCACCTTTCCTAAACAAGTCAGTGGATTTTATATACTAAGAAGCTACTTAGCCCTAGTGGCTAGTTATAACAACAAGCTAAGATAACCATAATAACCACATCCTTCACTCCAACCAGTTATAACAACAAGCTCGTTTTACCATAATAGCCACATCATTTCAACCCATAAATTTCACACAGAATCTATTTCCTCAGATCACTTTTGACTAATCAATGCCCCAAATGGAGAATTTAGCATAATGGGATGATCGAAAGCCTATATATTCGATGGATGATCGAAAGCCGTCCGCTTTACTTTCTGCACATCACCCCAATCCAGTTGATCCTAAGGGTATGTACTCGATCAAGGTTTATATAACTCATCTAAATCAAATTCAAACGAACAACATCAACTAACATGCAAGCAAAGCAAAAAACATTAATCATCATCAAAAATCAAATACAAATTGAAGCAAAACTCGGCAATCAAACTATCAAAATCAAACAAATTGGCAATTTAGATGGTAAAATTGAAGATAACAAACCGAAAACTGGCGAATTCAATTTCGCAGGAGCAATTGCAATTGCGACATCATTGATTTCCCCTTCTCCTTCTCCGCCATTGTCATCGCCTTCAATTTCCGCCATTGTTACATCTCGCTCCGCCAAATTCGCATCCTCTTTACCCAAATTCGAACCTTCTTCCGCCATTGTTGCATCTTCTTCATCATCCGTTACTTCTTCCTCTACTTCTTCTTCAACCTCTTCGTATTCCTCAACCTCCTCGTACTCTTCCTCTTCTTCTTCTTCTTCAACCTCTTCTTCTTCTTCTACTTCCTCCTCCTCTTCCTCAACATCATCATCTGCAACTTTATCTTCTTCCTCTTCTGCAACTTCTTCTTCAACCTCTTCGAATTCTTCCTCCTCTTCTACTTCTTCTTCAACCTCCTCGTATTCTTCTACCTCTTCATATTCTTCTTCAACCTCCTCTTCTTCCTCAACCTCTTCGTATTCTTCTTCGTCTTCCTCCTCTAAAGGATCGCCATTGTTGCGGTGAGAATCGGAGGAAGCCATAGAAGGATCGTGGGTTTCTCAAAGGTAGTAACTGTATAGTACTCTGTATATTTATTCATGTATCATCTCCATCTAAATTGATCATGTATTTATAGGATGAATTCATTAGGTTTACCTATCATTCATCCTCTTATTTATTGAAATAATTTATCTTGTTTTTTTTTTTTTTTTTTGTACTCGTACTTTTTCTTTTTTTATACACATGGTGACATAGACAAGATCAGTGGCGGATCCAGGATTTTACGGGTGCTAGGTCACCATTACTCTGTTACGGGGAAGGAGAAGGATAATGACAAGTCACTAATGAAACTATCAAAAAAATTTCGAACAATGACTTTAACAATTTACCAGTAAAAAAAAAAACGCTAGTAGCTTCCCCTGGGAGTCGAACCAGTAACTTTAGTCTAAAAATATGAAGCCTCCACCATTAGACTACGGAGTACATATCATTATCAATTGCAATATTTAATATTTAAACCTTTTCAGTTTTCGTGCTAGGTCACGTGACCCACCGTGCACAAGGGTGGCTCCGCCACTGGACAAGATAACTCGTTTATAATTAGGCTCGATTGAATGTACTCCGTAATATTTTTTATAGAATACGTACTATTTTTTTTCGCAAGTACTAAATACAGTACAAAATAACCTAAAAATTAATGATATGAAAATATTAAAATGACTTAAATACCCTTTTCTAAAATGAAAAAACTGATTCACAATTTCACCCGCCTTTTTGTTTTTACATTTTTAATTTTGCAATTCATTTTACTGGTCAATTTTTTTCATTTCAGTCACCATTTATTTTTTATTTTTTATTATTTTTTTTTTCGCAATTCATTTCATTTCACTATTTCCCTTAAAATTCTTCAATCTGAGCCCTAGAGACGAAAAAGTCGTTCACCCCTCATAAACCATCTGGTCTTAGGTTTTTTTTCGTTTAATTTTTTTTGTTGAATTATTGTAATTTTTCATTATAAGTACCACCGACTATGTTTTTCGAGGGTACTATATTTACCCCCAGAAATATTATCAGAGGGTATTAGAGACCCCCGGAAATCTTAGCCGGGGGGTACTGGAGACCCCCGGAAATCTTAGCCAGGGGGTAATAAAGACCCCCGGAAATCTTAGCCGGGGGGTACTTGAGACCCCCGGAAATCTTACCCGGGGGGTACTTGAGACCCCTGGAAATCGTATAGGGGGTTGCTAGAGACCTTCAAAAATCTTATCCGTATAAGATGGAAATTTTATTTCGTTTGATTGTTCATCTATTACAACAAAAAAATTTCATACCTCAAAAAAATGTCGTAGTGCATTTCATTATTGTCTATGAATTTATATAGTATTGAATATTAAATAGGATACAAGATTGAATACATTAGAATATGGTTGTAAATTAAACAGTTGGGATGATTATGTAGTTAGGAGTGTATAGGATTTAATTTTAATCATTTAAAAAAAAAAGTGTAAAATAATAAGTTAAAACAAGTACAAAATTGTAATATAATCTTTTTTTTAAAAAAATAACTTATTCTGCATTTAGTTAAAATTGGCCTGCATTTAGTAATCCCTTTTTTTTTTTGGTAAGGTAAGAAAAAGGAAAGAATTAGGACCCCCCCCCCCCTCACAAGGGGCAATCCTAAAGCATCTGAGGTGAGAATAGGGTATAAAGCTGAAGAGGTACAAAATGGAATATCCAATTTGTCGGTGACAATATGTGCAACATTTGCTATCCAATCTGCTGCTCTATTTGCTTCTCTGTGGACATGCCGGAGTTCCCAATGGGGGAATCTGCGAAGTAAGATCTTGATATCTTCTATAATGTGATCAATTTGCCATGGGGTCGACCAAATACTGTTTACTGCGTTGACAACTAGGAGGTTGATGTTGGGGTTTGGTGAGTCCGACTCACCGCGGAAACAAACCCCTACCCAAGGAACCACTCACAATAATTAAAATCATAAAGCATAAATAAATAATCACAAAGAAAAGATAACGAATCTTACCCTCGAAGCGAGCTTCGCCCAAAAACCGGAGCTCTTACTTGAAAGCTACGAGCACGTCAAGCGCCGCGCCTCCGACGGTATCCACCCACAAAAAGGGCGAACACAACTTTAAGGTCCGCTACCTTGGGGTTAGCAAGGTCCGACCAAAACCCGAGTGTTATGTGAGTTTAAGAGTTTTCCCAAAATTATGGAATGCTCTTTTTAACTCCCACTCAAGCATCATTTCCAATGCCCCAAGTTGGGTATTTATAGGGAATGATGGGAGTATGAAAATCTCTCCCATCAATGTGGGACAATGAGATTTTCACATTTTATTTTAAAGCTAAAATAAAATTATTAAGCAAACTAGTAATAAATCAACAAGTGTTAAGCATACATGAGAGAGTAGGTGAGGACCACTTGGAGATGGGGACCAAACTTGCTCCCCACTCTCTCCCTCACCTTGCGCCACATGGCAACCCACTTACTCCCATATTCCAAGCTTCCCCTTATTCACGGCCCTATGGCCCAAGCCAAGTCACGAGCCAAGCCCGAGCCCGGCCCGAGCCCAACCCGCACCAGCTGCTGCTGTGGCGCGGTGCGGCTGCGGTCGTGGCGCGGCGCGGCTGCTGCTGTGCCTAGCCGCGGCTGGCCGTGGCTGCCAGCACGGTGCGCCAGCTCGTCTTTCCCCTAGCATTCGGATGCTCGGGGCACTCCGATGCTAGGGGTATTTTCGGGAATATTGTCGATTTATTATTATTTTGCGTGTCTCGTCTTTTATCATTTAGACTCGACTTCCGGCGATCGGTTTCGACGCTCTAAGCTCAAATTACCGACGTCTAATTATTTAACACTCGGGCGACGAATTAATTTCTTCCGAATTAATTCGTCGAGTTGGTTCGCATATATTTGCTTGGGTGTGACCCGAAGGGTTCAGTCAAGATTAAGCTGTAATATTAATTATATTAATATTACTGATCGGAAGCGGCCTCCACCCAGGCATTCCGATCACTTGACCTTACTGAATATATTAGCTTTCTAATAATTTTGAACCCGCTATCAGAATAATACACTTGTTCGAAGGACACCATTCCTTTCAATCTCCCACTTGTCCTTCCGGACAAGTGTGCATTTAGTGTATAGCCCTTATCCTATGTCTCTTCATGAACTACAGAGTAAGATTACTAGTCATCTCTGTTACGTCCAAAAGTGTTTCTCGAAATCCGATTTTGACTGTCAATAAGCAGATGATTTCTAAAATCCATCTGAGCACGGCCATGCATTTTTCATAGTCTCGCTCTTCGAGAGGCCTTGTAAACAACAAGACATGTTCCCTATTGTTAGTAGGGGGACATTTCCAGTCTTGTAATGTAGCTTCTCTTACTAAGAGGACTCACCCGCCCGATATCTGTCTTTATAATCCCCAGTTACGGCAGACGTTTGGCGGATACCAAAGCGGACCAGTACTCAAACAAGAGATCTCCCACTACTCATGGTCAAAGGAAAAGAGTTCTGATAGTAATAATGAGGAAATACTTATGACGATTTTTAAATCTCTTAAAGTATCCTCATAGGTCGATCCAGTATGGTTCTAAACCAATACCTGTGCAAATGATTTATATCCTCATAGCACAAGAAACGGTGCTACAAATCATACTACACACTAATCTCTGATGGTCATCAATCGTCCACAAAATATGACCTTGATTAGGGATAATTTTCGATTAAAATATTCAATGTTCACTTAATAGGTGTTTCTTTATCCAAGCCATTGACTTGATACCCTATTCTGAATATTTATTAAAATCGAATGGACTCATTATTTAATTCTAAACCACAATTAAATAGAGACGGAGTGATTTAAATTGCATGAAAATTTTAATTACTCCAAAAACTGAATGGTTCATCATGGTGCTTTACATCAACATTGTTCAAAATTTGATTAAAACACTATAAAATGGAATTCAAAGCCAGTTCATGACATGCTTGATTCCCATTGCCTCAATGTGTTTTTTGTGCTTCACTTGAGGCAAAGGTTTAGTAAGTGGATCGGCTACATTGTCATCCGTTCCAACTTTGCAAATTCTGATTTCACCTTCTGACTTCCATTCTCGAATCATGTGAAATCGCCTCTGGACATGTTTGACCTTCTGATGTTCTCGTGGCTCTCTAGCCTGAGCAATAGCTCCATTGTTGTCACAATAGAGGTCTATTGGACCCTTGATGGAGGGTACAACACCAAGTTCATCAATGAACTTGCGAATCCAAACTGCCTCCTTGGCTGCCACAGATGCTGCCAAGTACTCGGCTTCAATTGAAGAATCAGCGGTTGTGCTTTGCTTTGCACTCTTCCAACTAAACGCTCCTCCATTGAGACAGAATATGTATCCTGATTGTGACTTAAAGTCGTCTCTGTCTGTCTGGAAGCTTGCGTCGGTATATCCCTCAACAACCAATTCATCTTTACCACCATAAACCAGGAATTTATCCTTGTTCCTTTTCAGGTACTTTAGAATATTCTTGGCCGCAGTCCAATGCGCCTCTCCTGGGTCTGATTGATATCGGCTCGTAGCACTTAAGGCATACGATACATCAGGCCTAGTACATATCATGGCATACATGATCGATCCAATAAGCGAAGCATATGGAATTCGACTCATCCTTTCTCGCTCATCAGGTGTCTTTGGACACTGCTTCTTGCTTAAGGTTATGCCATGTGACATGGGTAGGTGCCCTCTCTTGGCTCCTTCCATTTGGAATCGAGCCAGTACCTTATCGATGTAAGTACTCTGACTCATTCCAATCATCCTTTTTGATCTATCCCTATAGATCTTGATGCCTAATATGTACTGAGCCTCTCCCAAGTCTTTCATTGAAAAACATTTCCCGAGCCAAGTCTTTACAGACTCTAGCAATGGAATGCTATTTCCAATGAGCAAAATGTCATCGACATATAAGACTAGGAAGGCGATGTCACTCCCACTGACCTTCTTGTAGACACAAGACTCATCTGGATTCTTGATAAAACCAAACTCACTGATGGCTTCATCAAATCGCAGATTCCAACTTCTGCTTGCTTGCTTTAATCCATAAATGGACTTCTTAAGCTTGCATACCTTCTTAGGATTATTCTGGTCGACAAAACCTTCAGGCTGTGTCATATACACAGTTTCTTCCAAAATCCCATTGAGGAAGGCGGTTTTGACGTCCATCTGCCATACTTCATAATTGTAATATGCAGCAATCGCTAGAAGAATTCGAACGGACTTAAGCATAGCAACTGGAGAAAAGGTTTTATCATAATCAACGCCGTGAATTTGCCTGTAACCTTTTGCTACCAGCCTTGCTTTGTAAATAAATACATTTTCATCTTTATCGGTTTTCATCTTGAAAATCCATTTACATCCGATAGGTGTATAACCTGCGGGTAAATCAACCAAGTCCCATACTTGATTTTCAAACATGGAGTCCATTTCGTATTTCATGGCCTCTTGCCATTTTGCAGAGTCGGGGCTCGTCATAGCTTGCTTGTAGGTTGCCGGCTCATCTCCATCCACTACTAGGATGTCCAGATCTTCGGTTAATACAACACCGAGATATCTGTCAGGTTGAGATCTTGGCCGAGTCGACCTACGTAGGGTAATGGACTGAGCATTTGCATTGTCGGGTTGACTTTGCATATTTTGACTTTGACCAATGTCAACAGCTGCTTGGTAAGCACTTTGATTGTCAACTTGTTCTTGTTGCTCGTCCTCTCGAACTTCGTCGAGTTCGATTTTCCTCCCACTTGTCATTTTGGAGAGATGCTCCTTCTCCAAGAAGACACCATCACGAGCAACAAACACTTTGTTCTCGGATTTATTGTAGAAGTAATACCCTTTGGTTTCTTTTGGATAACCCACAAAGTAAACCTTGTCAGATTTCGGATGAAGTTTGTCAGAAATGAGTTTCTTGACATATGCTTCGCATCCCCAAATCTTGAGAAAAGACAAAATTGGCGGTTTGCTTGTCCATAATTCATATGGAGTCTTTTCCACTGCTTTTGACGGAGCACGATTTAGAGTGAGTGCCGCAGTTAAAAGTGCATGTCCCCAGAAAGAGATTGGAAGTTCACTAAGACCCATAGTAGATCGGACCATGTCTAACAGGGTTCGATTCCTCCTTTCAGATACTCCATTCCATTGAGGAGTTCCCGGAGGTGTCAACTCTGAAAGTATTCCATGTTCTTTCATATGGTCATCGAACTCTTGGCTCAAATATTCTCCACCTCGATCCGATCGAAGCGCTTTGATTTTCTTGCCGAGTTGGTTTTCAACTTCTTTCTGAAATTCTTTGAATTTATCAAACGATTCAGATTTGTGCGACATTAGATAGACATAACCATATCTACTAAAGTCGTCCGTGAAGGTTATGAAATACCGATAACCACTCCTTGCGGGTGTACTCATTGGTCCACATACATCGGTGTGTATTAGTCCCAACAAGTCACCGGCCCTTTCTCCTAACTTGGAGAATGGTTGCTTTATCATCTTGCCTAATAAACATCCTTCGCAATTCTCAAAGGATTCTAAATCAAATGAGTCAAGAATACCTTCTTGTAGAAGTTTCTTGATGCGTTTGATGTTAATGTGGCCAAGGCGACAATGCCACAAGTAAGTTTGACTAGACTGTGTAGTCTTAGCTTTCTTTGCAGGATTATTAACGTTATAAATTTCCTTGTCTAGTGATAACACATAAAGACCATTTTCTGAATGTGTCGTACCATATAAAACATTATCGAGATAAAATGAACATGATTGGTCTTTAACTCGAAATTCAAAACCTTTGGCGTCCAACGCCGAAATTGAAATGATGTTTTTGGTAATGTTGGGAACACAATAAACATTGTCAAGTTCCAAAACTAGCCCCGTGGGCAAAGACAAACTAAGAGATCCTATGGAAATAGCACCAATCCTTGCTCCATTTCCTACCCGGAGCTCGATCTCTCCCTTCGCTAGCTTCCTAGTGTTCCTTAGTGCCTGTGAATTGGAACAAAGGTGTGAGCCACATCCGGTATCTAATACCCATGAAGCCGAGCTAGTGAAGTTAAAGTCTATAACGTAAATACCTGATGTAGAAGCAACGGTTCCGTTCTTCTTATCTTCCTTGAATTTGAGGCAGTCTCTCTTCCAATGTCCCTTCTTCTTGCAATAGAAGCATTCGGAATCAGACTTAGAAGATGCTACCTTTTTCTCCTTGTTGTCTTTGGTAGCTTTCGGCTTAGGCGGAAAGTTCTTCTTCCTTTTCCCCTTGAAGCCCTTCTTCCTTTTGCCTGCCCTTTTGAACGGCTTACCCTTCTTAATCATGAGCATATCATGCTTTCCCTCATCCTTGAGCGTCTGCTCAGCTTGCTTTAACATCCCATGAAGCTCGGTGAGGGTTTTCTCCATGCTATGCATGTTGTAGTTCATCTTGAACTGGTCATAGCCTTTGTGAAGGGAATGGAGAATGATGTCAATAGCCATTTCAGTTGAATACCCCGCATCAAGCCTTCCCATGTTCTCAAATAATCCGATCATTTTGAGCACATGTGGGCTGACTGGCTCTCCTTTCTTGAGCTTAGTCTCAAGGATCTGCCTGTGGGTTTCAAACCTTTCAGTTCGAGCCTGCTCTTGAAACATATTCTGTAACTCAGAAATGATCTCATAGGCCGATTCCTTCTCGAAGAAGGTTTTTTGAAGTTCAGGAGACATAGTGGTTAGCATTACGCACTTGACATCCCGATCGGCTACTTGCCATCGGTTAAGGGCCGCTTGAGTTACATCCTCATTGGGAGCATCGGGCATTTCCTCATCAAGGACATACTCTTTCTGTTCTTGCATAAGAACGATGCGCAAATTCCTTTGCCAATCAAGGAAATTGGTACCACTCAACTTCTCCTTGTCGAGAATTGAGCGCAATGAAAACTGATTGTTTGGGGTTGAAGACATGATTCTACAATTGAAAGAATTTTAATGAAAAACCATTCAAAAATACTTAAATAAGATTGAATTTTATTCATGCAAATTTTCAATACTTATTTAACGTCTTATTCACACGTAAAATTTGTCCCTATTTTGTGAAAATAAGGCGATTCCAAGATCCGAAGAAACAAAGAGTGGTTAAGCATGCTTTGGCTTGTCTTAAACACTCAATCTTCTTGGGTAAGCATTGCCTTGCTAATGGCTCTAAGCCACTCTTGGTTAGATAATCGTCGCATCTAATGCATCTTTGACGATGTATCTCTTTTGCCACGGTATGTGAGGACTCCTCACTCATACCGATGAGTTAAACCAAAACCAACGTGCACACCCGGTGTGCCTTATGCCCCTTGGAGAAGTGATGGCACCTCGCTTTGGCGTAGCCTACCATCACTCTCGTTCGGTTAGTAAGTGTTATTTTGGAAAGGCAAGTTTGACTCAATATTATTAGGGACCTAGGATTTCTATGTTGGTTGATTTAAGTGAACTTAACTAATCATCGCAACATCAAGAAAACCTAAACATGCATCTAACGAATAATTCACACATATATATAAGCATAAAATATAAAGCGAAATTATAGATGCATATTGGCAACTAGCATGACCCCTTGAGATCTTCATATCTTCAAAAGGTCTTCATTTGCAATTCAAGGTTTTGTCTTCCAAGATACGCCGTCTTCAAGACTTACCCAAACTATGCAAAAACTAGTGTCTACAACTAGGAATGATCTAAATATTAAAGTACAAAAATACTTAACGGTGCGTAGACCGTATTTAGATTTACAAAAAATACATAACGGCACGTAGTCCGTATTTTCTATCCTAGTCGGGTCCCACTAGTTGCCATTTCATAAAACCTGTGAGAGAGAATATATATATTCCATTCATCCATTCACTATTTGTGAATGGCCCATGCAATTTACAAATTAAAACAAAATAAAATGCATTTAAACAACGCACGCACTAGTAACTGATCTAGGTGGTTAATCCGATTAACACACCTAATTAAAACTAGTCAAAGTTGTTGAACCAATTATATAATTTATGTCATTAATAATTGAAGCTCCCACTAAATTCCGCATTTCCTTAATTAATCTAATTAATTAAGTCGGTAGCACCCAAACTTGTCAAAATGAAATTTTGCCAATGCCGCTCAAAACCGAGGCCTAGCCTCCCAAAATTTTAATTAAAATAAACAAAATTAATTAAAATAAATAAAACGGCAAAATAAGCAACATCAAGCCCACTACGGCTGGCCACCTCACCGCACCAAGCATACGCACACGCCAAGACCACGAACACACGGCCCACGACACACGGCCGCGAGCTGCTGCCACGGCACAGCCGCGCGTGGCTGCTGCAGTGCGTGGCTGCTGCCGCGCGTGTGGCCGCAAGCAAGGCGGCGCTGCCACCTTGGCAGCCACATATGGGTTGCTATGCAGCCCGGCTCGCCAAGGTGATGCATTGCCTCGTTTTGCGTGCCACGGCCTCGGGATTTGATCCCTTTTCGCGAGACAACAATAATTAATTCTAAATTAATTTTAGAACTAATTTAGAGAGCAAAATAAAAATTTTAAACAAGTCTAACTTAATAAAATTTTCAAAGTGCAAATAACCAAAATAATTCCAAGAACCATTCTTAATTAAATTGGTTTAGCTTGGTGCAACATAAAATTGAGGCAATTTCTCACTTTCAATTTAATCAATTTAAATTAAACTTGAGAATTTGACAAAGTAAAGGGAAGTTGGAAAAATATGAACTTTAATGTTCAAATGAAAATTCCAACATCTAAATTTTGTGAATCCTTGAAAATTATATCTTCCAACATGAAGATAACCAAATTTCTATCACAAAAATCGAAACTTTATGTTTCCAATCAACTCAAAATGATTAAAACATCAAAGTTTAACACAAAATAACATGGAATTTAGTGGTTTTTAAAGTTTCAATCACTTATCACAAATAAAGATTGAATCTTTAACACTTAGGAAGCCTCAAAAATATAACTTTCACACTAAAAAGCAATTAGTTTACAATTATGTGAAAATAAATCAACCTTTAAGCATCAAATAATACCAAGTAAGTGTGCTTTAAGGGGACATAAAAATGCAGAAAATAATGCAAATAATCAACCATATAATCAACAATTTATGCCATTAATTTCAAGGTTAGAAAAGTCTTAAAATTTTTCGTCAAAAACGAAAAACCCCTCGAAAAAGGCATTTCTGGTCAGAATTTGGCTAAAATCACAGTTCCCTTGGGGGTAAAAACCTTTCCAGAACACGTTTTCCATCCAAAATTCACTAGTCTTGGGCGAAAATCTGGGTTCTGGGCCAAAATCGACATTAAAACGGGATTAAAATAAATAAAACCGAGCTACTAATCTAATTAGCAACTTAAACCAGAAAATTAAGCCAAAATAAACCTTGAAAAACATGATTATAAAAATAAACGAGCGGGGCTCCGATACCGCTGTTGGGGTTTGGTAAGTCTGACTCACCGCGGAAACAAACCCCTACCCGAGGAACCACTCGCAATAATTAAAATCATAAAGCATAAATAAATAGTCACAAAGAAAAGATAACGAATCTTACCCTCGAAGCGAGATTCGCCCAAAAACCGGGGCTCTTACTTGAAAGCTACGAGCACGTCAAGCGCCGCGCCTCCGACGGTATCCACCCACAAAAAGGGCGAACACAACTTTAAGGCCCGCTACCTTGGGGTTAGCAAGGTCCGACCAAAACCCGAGTGTTATGTGAGTTTAAGAGTTTTCCCAAAATTATGGAATGCTCTTTTTAACTCCCACTCAAGCATCATTTCCAATGCCCCAAGTTGGGTATTTATAGGGAATGATGGGAGTATGAAAATCTCTCCCATCAATGTGGGACAATGAGATTTTCACATTTTATTTTAAAGCTAAAATAAAATTATTAAGCAAACTAGTAATAAATCAACAAGTGTCAAGCTTACATGAGAGAGTAGGTGAGGACCACTTGGAGATGGGGACCAAACTTGCTCCCCACTCTCTCCCTCACCTTGCGCCACATGGCAACCCACTTACTCCCATATTCCAAGCTTCCCCTTATTCACGGCCCTATGGCCCGAGCCAAGTCACGAGCCAAGCCCGAGCCCGGCCCGAGCCCAGCCCGCACCTGGCCCGCACCCAGCCCGCACCAGCTGCTGCTGTGGCGCGGTGCGGCTGCGGCTGCTGCTGTGCCTAGCCGCGGCTGGCCGTGGCTGCCAGCACGGTGCGCCAGCTCGTCTTGCCCCTAGCATTCGGATGCTCGGGGCACTCCGATGCTAGGGGTATTTTCGGGAATATTGTCGATTTATTATTATTTTGCGCGTCTCGTCTTTTATCATTTAGACTCGACTTCCGACGATCGGTTTCGACGCTCTAAGCTCGAATTACCGACGTCTAATTATTTAACACTCGGGCGACGAATTAATTTCTTCCGAATTAATTCATCGAGTTGGTTCGCATATATTTGCTTGGGTGTGACCTGAAGGGTTCAGTCAAGATTAAGCTGTAATATTAATTATATTAATATTACTGATCGGAAGCGGCCTCCACCCAGGCATTCCGATCACTTGACCTTACTGAATATATTAGCTTTCTAATAATTTTGAACCCGCTATCAGAATAATACACTTGTTCGAAGGACACCATTCCTTTCAGTTGCCCCCTTCAATGTGAAGATTTTGTATTCCTTGTTGGAGGGCGATAATGATTCCCTTGTGGAGGCCAAAAGCTTCAGCGACGAAGACGTTGGTGGTTCCAAGGTTGAAAGCTTATGCTGTAATGGGTGTACCTTCACTGTCTTTGATGATGACTCCTGCTGCTGCTGAGTTGTTTTTTACCGAACCGTCGAAGTTGAGTTTGAAAGAATTGAGAGGAGGTGCCTCCCATGCAACCAACTAAGTGTTGGGGTGGTTTGGGTAATCTACAATTTCAATCACCAAAAAAAAATACTACGTATCTAGTCTACGGTACTATACAAAGAGAGAAAGGTATTTTGGTTGATAGACTTTTTTTGAAATGCACTTCTCAATTTATTTTTAATATATATATATATATATATATATATATATATATATATATATATATATATATATATATAGAGAGAGAGAGAGAGAGAGGTGTGTTCAGCAAAATGTAGTTGTAAGTAGGGTTGTTCACATTAGGTTAACCATACCCTTAAGGCTTAATGGTACAGTGAACCGCTAGACCAGGTAAAAACACGAAGTGTAACCGTACCGTTAAGGATCGGTTAACCGCAGTGGTTAACCATAAAACACGAAGTGTAGCTGTACCAATAAGGAACGGTTAACCACAGCGGTTAACCATTTCTTAGTGGTACGGTTACCGGTTAATTGCTAACCAATAAAAAAATAATAAACTAATAATTTTTTGTCCTTTTAAGAGTTTAAACTCTAATTAAAATTTTCATATACACAATAATAAGTTCCAATTAGTTGATTACAAATCAATAAAGATTCTTTTAAGGTTAACTTAACTAGAATGTATCCGTGTTAGCACACGATACACATGTAATATGTATATTTAGAAAGAAAAAATAATACTCCGCAGGAAAGATGGAAGTTTTTAAAAAAAACAATGATGGAAGTTTTTTTTTTTTTTTTTGAAGTTACTTAATGAGAGGTTATTATTATTATTATTATTATTATTATTATTATTATTATTATTATTATTATTATTATTATTATTATTATTATTATACTCCGTAGGAAAGATGGAAGTTTTTTTTTTAAAAAAGATGGAAGTTACTTAATGAGAGGTTATTTAAAAAAATAATTTAAAAAAATAAAATAAAATAAAAATAAAAAAGCTCATGAGAGTTGAGGATTGAGGTTTTGGAGAAACCTCATTAACTGACTTTGTAATTATAATATAGATTTATAATTTTTTTTATTTTAACGGTAAACCATCGTTTAACTGTTTACTCAAAAGTGTAACCATAACTGTAACCGTTAACCGCTATATTTAGCGGTTCGATTAATTAACCTATTAAATGAGTCGGTTATACCGGTTAACGGTTACTTTTTTTTTTGTTCACCCCTAGTTGTAGGCTGTGTAGGTAGCTGTTAGGTATCAATATGTTGTTAGCTGTGAAGATAGATAATTTAGGTATAATTATTTGGTAAAGTAACGGTTAACTAGCTGTTAAATATAAAAATCAATATTTTATTTTAAAAGCTATATTAAATTTTCGACAGCTACCTCAAAAACTACCTCTAACTTCAAAAGGTAATATTTTTAACTTTTCATAAAAGATACTTCCACCACTAAAAGCTACCACAACCACTATTTTGTCAAACACTCACATTTTTTGTGAAGTCGAGTCAAACCACTAAAAGCTACGCAAAAGCGAGTGCAGAACACGCCCTATAAGTATATAACCATAAACCATCATGTTCATCTTTTAACTGTAACATCACAAAAATAAATAAATAAAGGGTTATTCTATACAGTGCCCCTGAGGTATTGACTTTTCCAAGCTGTGCCCACCCATTTTCAAAATTCTACACTGTACCCTCAAGTTACCTTTAGCGTCTACGATGTAACCCTATCTTAATCCCTTCGTTAAATTTCCGTTAACTTCAAAGTAAATAAATTTTAAAAAAAACAAAAAAAAAAAAACCAAACACCTCTCTCTCCTCCCTCACGACTACCCACCACTACACCTCCACCGCACCACAGCCGCACCACCAAGCCGTGCGCGCTCCTCTCTTCTCGACCCACTACCACGCGCGTCACCCTCCTCTCTCCTCTCTCAACCGAGCCACGCTCCTCTCTCCTCGACCCACCAGCCGCACCACCGCGCGCGACAGCCCAAATTTCGTTCTTCATGCCCAAATTTTCGACCAATTGAACTATATTCTTGCAGATTTTTATTGGAAAAATCAATTAAAACAAGTTTTGTGTATTGAATCTCAATCTAATTGAACCAAAATTGATGATTTAACAATTAAAATCAAATTGGGGAAAAAAATTAGGGTTTTCTATTATTTTAAACCAAATTCTTTGATTTCAAAACAATAACAACAATTAACAACTTAATTTTGCAATTAGAATCCAATGAAATAAAAGCCCTAAACCAATTTGTCAAAATTTCACTTCGAATTCCTCCATTGCCTTGTCCAATAGTTTCTTTGGTGGTGCACTAGGTGGTGACGCGCGGTGGTGGGTCGAGGAGAGAGGAGTGCGGCTCGGTGGTGCGGCTGGGGGTGCGGCGGTGGTGCGGCTGGAGGTGCAGCGGTGGTGCGGCTGGAGGTGTAGTGGTGGCTGGTGGGTAGTTGTGAGGGAGGAGAGAGGTGTTTATGGTTTTTTGTTGTTTTTTAATTTATTTTTTTTAAGTTAACGGAAAGTTAACTTAAGTTAACGGAGGGATTAGGGCAGGGTTACATCGTAGACACTAAAGATACTTCGGGGGTACAGTGTAGAATTTTTAAAATGGGTGGGCACAACTTAGAAAAGTCAATACCTCAGGGGCACTGTATAGAAAAACCCATAAATAAATGAGAAAAAAAAAAAAACCCTTTTTTTATCTTACAGTTTCAATCACCACTATCATATTTTTTTTCATAAGACAATGAAGACATTGTTAATTTATTATGCTTGGATATGATAAACTTGCAAGAAATAATGAGAGTATGAACTATTGGATGGAGTGGAATTCTTAACAGTTGGTTTATTAGCAAAAAAAACTTGCCTTCTTTATTTTTATTTTAATTTTTTCAATAGTATTTATATCATTATCCATCAATAAAAGATTGATGAAAATTTCAAATTTTAAAAGAAAAAATAATTATAGCACAATTTAAATTTGTAACAAGTTATATTAATCATGTAAATCTAATTTTCTTTTTAAATTGTTAATAAAAAAAATATACAATCAATTTTTTCTATAAATACAATTATAATTATTATTATTCAAATATAATCTCGTGTTATTATTGCACATTGCACACGCACATATTGCGTATGTCTCTTAGCTTGTCATTAACTAAATATTAATGCCTCAAAGGTTAATCTATATGAAGTAGATTTTGAGAGACAATTATGGTAAGTGTCACAACCATCACTCACCAAAGACTAATGACTTCATGAGTTTATTTTCAAAAAAAAATAAATAAATAAAAAAAATTATCATCATCAAAACGACTAACAATCTGTTCTGCAGTATTGATTCTAATACAAGAACAAAATAGATATCTAATTAATGTAGAAATTATCATACCCTTAACACTTAGTTAAGGGTCGTTTATTATCGTTGTGGTTTTCTTTTTTGGTTTTTTGTTTTTCAAAATCATATGATATACTTCGTATGTCATAATAAATAAAAAATTAGTTTAACTTATTAAAATCATGATGATTTTGAAAGCTGAAAACAGAAAAGGTAAAACACCTTTTTATTGTTTTCTTTTTTAGTATTTTGTTTTTTTTAAAAAAAAATCAGAAAACAAAAAACAATGTCAAACAAGCCCTTAATCAAATATTTTTTTAGTCATGCAATTCACTTTTGAAAAAAGAACCCCCTCTATTTTATTACTTTTTGCTCCACTTTCCTTTTGTGGCCATATTGTATTACTTGTTCCATTTTCCGATTTGAAATAGCTTTGTCAAAAAAAAAAAAAGATTTGAAATAGTTAACAATATTATACTAATTGGTTTTTTACCACATGCCCCTGAGTTTTTAACTTAATCCACCATATACCACCAAAATTTTTCAAATTCGCCATATATAACCTTCAGTTTCATGAAAATGTCACAACATGCTCTTTCTGTTAACTTAGTTAGCCATTAACGTTAATAGTGTCACGTGGCGGCTTGTAATTGGTTCTTATTATAATATTTATTTAATTAATTAACTTTAGAAAAATTATTATTAAAAAAAAAAAAAAAAAAAAACACCACCAACTTAGCCGCCGCCGCCCTTTGCCCAGCAACGACCCCCACCCTCCGCTGACGATGCTTAAATTGGTCCACTTCCCGGCTGGCCTAAATTTTGTTCTTAGCACAGGGTCTCTAAATTTCCCGAGACGTCCTGTATAACCTTAACACCATTGCAATACTTGTTAATAATGTCGTTGTCTCTTTGTTAGGGGTATTCGTTCGGTTTTCAGTTTGCATTTAGGGCATGTTCACATTTACTTTTCCAATCAGTTCAGCACCTGATTTCCCTATCTCATAAAATATTCATTTCAGCTCAGTTCAATTTAGTTCAGTAAATGTGAACAGGCCCTTAGTCCAAACCCGAAATATAATTTGATTTTCAATTTTCCATTCCGATCCGATCCGAATCTCTCTCCTAACCTAATCCGAATTAAAAATTCGATTATTTGGATCCGATCCAAAAATCCAAATTATAGTACATTAGTTTTTAGCGCCTAATATGATTGTAAAAATAAAGCTTCGATATAAATAAAAGTCTTTAAAATCATGATTAAAATAAAACAGTTCAACATTTATTCATTAGTTAAGTAATACAAAGTCTCCCTAATTTATTTTATGTAGTAATAAGTATTTGTGCTAAACTTCAAAAAAACAAAGAAATTCACATTTATACAAGCTTAATTTTACAATTCGATTTTCGGTTTGGATTGGATCTAATAGGGTCAATCCGAAAATTCGAATTTTTAAAAATCTGAATTCGATCCGATTCAAATTAATAATTCGTTTTAGATTGTATTGGATTTCGATTTTGATTGATCCGAATCATGGATACCTCTACTCTTTGTTATGCTAGACCCAAGTGAGTGCGGTTACATATTCATTAGTACCATTAAAAAACTTGCACGTACATTAGTAGCTCGTAGGCCATCTAACATGTGATGTCATCTACTTATTTGTAAGTATATTGCATGTACCATATATATAAGAACTAAGAACTAATCTAGGCCCTTAGATCATGTTAGTCGGATGGTTCACATGCTTCTTGTATCATTAATGACATTTTGGTAATATTTTAACTTTGTGAAGTAGTTTTCAGTTTCATTTCTCAAAAGTAAATGAGAATTTAGTAAAAGTAAATGAAATCAGTCTTAAAGTAAATGAAATTGTCTTAAAAGTTAAGAAAGCTGGAAAAAAAAAGTTTGAAAACAGCAAAATTACGAGAATGCCATTAATGAGAGCGGGTGCAATATGAGCCATTAGATGGAGTGCGATCAATGGCTGAGATTAGTTTCTAGTTCCTATTATTCACCTTGGTTCTCACATGATCTCAATTCTATATATATATATATATATATATATATATATATATTGAGGAAGTATGTATGTCAACGTGTTGGTTTATTTGTAATAAAGAAGGAGGAAATACAAGTTTATCAATTTGATAAACAAGACATGTTTATCAAATGACAATTATGTAAATATTTGGTCTTGATATTTGAGCTTATATAATAAAAAAAACTCAGTGTAATACTTATGTACAACTGTCACTATTCACGGCGTTATTTGACGGAAGTGAAACTCACAAATAGGGATGGCAGTGGATCTGGACCCGACCCGGATCCGTGGATCCAGATCCTTTTTTACGGATCTGGGTCCTCAAATTTTAGACCCGACGGATCCGGGTCGGATCTGGGTCCTGCTGAAAAAAAACGAATCTGGGTCTGGGTCTAACCCTCGGACCCGGATCCGTATATATATATATATATTGGAAAAAAAAAAAACTGAAATTAGTAATGGTCACAATACTCACAAACTCACAACTTTCGGCCCAACCAAAGAGATTCATACAATTTACAATTTTACAAACCCTAACTTTCTCTCTCTAGTTTCCATCCTCCACCTCTTCACCCCGTACTCCCTGTCAAATCAGCGCGTGACCTCCAATGGCGGCGGCAAACGTTCTCCTGAAGCAGATCTACGAAACATACGGAGTAGAAAGCAAAGAAGCAGGCTCGTGAGTTCATGACTTCGTTCAGATCATCAATAAGTCTTATGGTCCTTTGTCTAGTTTTCATCTTTTGTTTTTTTTTTTTTTTGTTTTTAAAGTAAGATAGTAGTAGTTCATTTGTTTTTGATGTTTCTGTACAAGTTATTTTGTGGGTTAATTTGTGATGTTCTCTTTCTTATCTTTGTTTGGGTTGATTTTGTGGGTTAACATCGTACTTTTTTTTTAATGTTTGGAATTTTATTTTTACAAAGACAAAATGTGTTTTACTTGGTATTTTTAGCTGTATAACTCTAATTTACGTATTGAACTTGGTTGAAATGCGTATTTCTTTACATTTGTTTTAAAAAAGTGGGCAAAACGTGCAGGACCTGTTTTGGACCCGAATCCAGACCCGGATCCGTCGAATCTGGATCTGGGTCTTCATTTTCCAGACCCGACGGATCCGGGGCGGATCTGGATCCAAGGTTGGAAAACGAATCTGGATCTGGGTCCATCCAGACCCGGTCCAGATCCGACCTGTTGCCATTCCTACTCACAAACATCCACTTGTTCAGGAAGAAGGTTAGACCAACTTCAATGGAGATTTCAATGGGGGATGAAAAGCTCACAAGCAATCGATAAACACCTACCCTTAAGGGTTAACCATACCCTTAATTTCTCCCTTTTATCTTAGGGTTTTTGTTAATTCGGCGGCGAAGCCGCCGAACATGGTGGTCGAAAATGGAGGTACTTGAGGTTGGCGAAATCTCCATATTAGCAACTTGAAGAAGGAGGCAAAGAAGATGAAGGTGGGTGGGGAAGAGACAAAGTCTCCATTGTTGTGTAATGGCTGGAAATATACGAAGAAGATGAAGATGGAACAATAACAGCAGCTAGTTAACTGTGATTATTAAATTACATAAACACCCTTCATTATCAACTATTAAAAATGACGCTTTTACCCCTTGATAAACTTCAATTGTTTATCAAATTGATAAACCTGGGCAGCCCCATAAAGAAGCCTTCCAACCTTGAGTACAGATTATTTAATCTCTACCCTATTAGGGACACTTTAAAAATAAGAGGATTTCCTTACCCTTTCTCCTCACTCAGCTCTTATATACGAGTTACACCGTCTTACATTTCTCTAACTTCTTTGTTGGGAATATAATCCAAAGTTCTACATGGAAGAGATTGCAAGGGAAGGAGCTATTTATAATAGTGATGCTCAATACATCTGTACAAGAACTTTTGAAAAGAAGCACAAAAACAAAACTGTGCGGGCTTGACCCAAAGCGAACAATTTTATACTAGTTTGTATATGAGTAAGCATCGGCGACCTAACAAATTGTATTAGAGTCGGGCGGTTCAGACTAGGGTGGGTGACTACCGTAGAGTATGTGAGGTGTTCATGTGTGTCCTCGAAGTTTGGTGATATGTTCTCTTTGTTTCGAAAGTCCTCTTGATGGTGTTTAAGCTGGTGGGACCAGGGGTTGCCCTATAACTCGTGGTTGGAGTAGGTGGATATGGTCTGGTGATTTGCAAACCATGGTAGTTGAGGTAATCAGGCAGCAGGTTCCAATGGTGTATCGGCCTTACTAAAAAAAGGGGCGAGTAACAGATCGGGTTAATCGTTCGAGGGAAGGCCATGATGGTGATGTGATCTTTGATCTGAGGGAAGGATTGTTGGGAATTTCCTCTCAACTCCCACATGGAAGAAATAACAAGGAAAGAAGCTATTTATAATAGTGATGTTCAATACATTAGTAATTTAGTATAAGACCTTTTGGGAAGAAGCCCAAAAATAAAACCATGCGGACTTGGCCCAAAGTGTATAATATTGTACTAATGTTCATAATCTCTCTATTTTATCACCCATCTCATTTTCATGACTTTGGCCTATATTGGCACTCACCTTTGTAGTATATATCTAGGGTGGAAAGTTTGTTGCGTTGATTGCGCACTAATCTATGCACTTGAACTAACTTCAAAGCCAAGCAAGTCTTTCATATTATTGTCAATGCTAGTACACAATGATATGGCTAAGTCTCTCCAAGTTCAAAGATCTTCCTACACTCTTTAGGTCAATGCTTAAGTTCTTTTTAGTCTATTTGCCAACACTTTGTTATGGCATGGCATGGCATATGCATATTAGCAATGACGTCCTTGTAGTCATGATATAGTGAAAACATGTTAGATTATTGGAGTATGTGGAAGAATACTGAAAGCTAGCTCTATCTTTATTTGATTAATGGCAAGGTTGTTGGACTAGTTTAGGAAAATTTAATGCTGATATCTTTAAATGGTTAAAAGTTTATTTTAACTTAAAAACAATCCCAAACTGAGGTGGTAACTTGTAAGTATAGTTTGAGGTAATTTAATTTGATATTTTTATTTTATTTTTTATTTAGTGTTACATGTTACACTTTTATCTCTTCTTTAATTTTTCAACGTGTCCTTTAATTTTATATATCCCAATCTATCACAAAATAGTGTTAAAGTAATTCATTCATTATTCTGATGTATGTGCTGTGAGAGAGTCATAAATGAGATTGATATTCTCATGTTTATGTTAAATATTACATCAAAAATTTGAACCAATTAACTCAAATAACTCACATCCATAAAAAATTTGCATAAATAGTTGCTATATTACTTTCATACATTTGGCTAGTTTTCCTCAATATCTCTTCTCATGACAAAATCACATGACTCATTTTTATTATTGCCCCTCCTTGAAATTTATACATTCCTCACACTTGTGATTATTGTATGTTATTGTAGACACCCATTTGTGTCTCCCCAAAACCAAACCCAGTGATGAATACCTTTCACGTCATTTGATTATCGAATAAAGCGAAAGTGTGAAAAGTCTAGTGATGAGGATGTTTTTATTAAAATATCTCTTCTTTCTGTTTTTGAAAATATTTCTTTTCTTACCCTATTTTTGAAAAATATGCATTCCAGTTTAGTTTGGTCCATGATATGGGTCTAATAATAGTGTATTTGGATGGGGCTTGAAAATACCTTTCCAACGATATATTATAAGCCCAATTACGATGAATAATGAGGAAGTTATGACCAAAAAACTAAACTGGGCCCGATTTGGTTTTTATATACGGTTCAATGATCTCGAGGAGGGCCTATTATTAATTATCATTCCTAAATCTATTAGGATTGATTATAGTATTCTATAATACTCTAGAAGGTTCTTTTAAATCCTAATGGAGTTAGGATTGATAATTATGTATCAAAGAGTTTGAAATTGAATCAAACTACTTCTTTTTAGAATCCTTGTTTTGTACGAAGTGGAATATAGTCAGATATTATTTTCGTGCCTCATAATCTTTACCCAAATTTTATATGGTTGGATAGATCTTGAAATTATCTTTCCAATGATATATTATAATATTAAATCCGAGTTATAACGAAAAAGATATGAATAAGACATGAAACTCTATCCAAAACTGACACCCTTGCACTATTTCGCCCATATCTTTTTATTTACAAAATATTTTAATTTGATTCTAATTGGGTTGGAAAGTAGACTTCAATATCTCTCCAACGACATATTATATGCCTTATTTGGACTTCCGGATCAAAAGATATAATAAAAACAAAACGCGTGAAACTGATTATTAGCGCGTGGCGCTAAAACTTGGCGCCTGGCACTAACCTTCAGCGCATGGCACTAATGTTAGCGTCTGGCGCTAATTGCCAGCGTCGGCGCTAATCAAGTTTTATCCACGTCAGAACTCAGTTTTGATTTTTTATCTTTTTGACTGATTTTCTCTATAAATAGCCTTCTAAAAACTCCGTTTTAAATCATCAATTCTCATCAACTCTTATTCTTTCTAATTCTCACCAACTCTCATCAAGATTTTCTTGATTACTTTCTCTCTCTCTTTTCTAAACTAGCTTCTCTCAAATATAAAAATTCCACATACATTAGAACTAGACACCTAGCCATATTCGAAGTTGTCTTCGCCCTAGACGTGAAAGGTTTAATTTCTGAGGGTTTGGTCCCAAATCTCTCTTTCAATTATTTAATTTAATTGTTTTGTTTATTATTTTCCTTGAAGTTACTAACGTGTGTATTTTGTTATTAGAAAAAGGTACGAGGCATCCAAGTAAGTACTTTGATAGTTTTTATTGATGTTGTTATATAGAAATCATGCTTAGATTGTTATTTTGATTCCTAGTATCATGTTAGGGTGTTTTCCTTAATTTGATGTTTAGGGTGACAACAATAAATTCCTAGTATCATGTTTAGGGTAAAGAATATAATGTCAATTATGATCTTTATGATGCCTTTTATTGTCTTTCCTAATATTCATGTTAGTATCATGTTAGGGTTAAATATATGATTTTTATTGTTTAGTGACATGCTAGAGTTTGTTATTAATCTTGTTAGTATCATGCCTAGGATCTTGCTATTATGCTTTAACATGATTATTATTATAATTTTTATGATTGATTATGATGATTATGATCTTTATAATTGTTGTAATTATTTTTATGATTATATATATAATGTTGCTTGATATTTATTTATTGTTATTGCTTGATCACACCTTTTATGCATGTTTAAAGGGAATTTGTACTTGTAATCACGCTTAATAAGATAATTAATAATCTTGTTTAGGGTTAATTTGATTATAATTCAAGTGATCGCCAATAATAGATTTATTTGTGCATTAATATTCAATCAACATAGATAAACAAGTTTAGGGTTAAACCTATTGATTGCATGTTAGTCAGAAAGCGCACATGAATACGATCAGAATAAAGTAGAGGCCTATTATTAAGGCAGGTTCAATCTCTTTTAGGTTGGATTTGTTCCTTCATCCCCGAACCCTATTTGGTTCAAGACCTTATGGAGTTGACGATCTCTTAGATCGTTAAGGGGTGTAACCTTCACCTCGTGAACGGTTTACAAGTTCCTAAAAAACTTGTTGGCGACTCTTTTGCCCTAGCTTCTTTCCCTTTGGACGCCACCGTACTTTAGTGTATGATCACAGTGGGGTTCAAGCTAGGGATAACGCTTGAAATATTCCCTACAGTTATTTTAAAGAGGGACACTGCACAACAATTAATTGTGTTTGTAGAAACATTAGTTATTGACTCAAGTTAATTATACCTAACACATCATAAATTTATATGTTTGATCAAATTGATTAAGAAGGGTTAATGTTGAATAATATTAATAAGTGAATGAAAATAAAATCATTTATATATCTTTCATTAGTACTACCTCCGTTTCTTATTTGTTGTAACATTTGTCATTTTTTTGTTGCTTTATATTACTTGCAATAATTTTTTTTCCTTTTATAGTAAGTTTTTAAAGTCAAATTTACCAATTACCCTTATTATAATCTGATTAATTAATGGTTGGATTCACACTAACCTAAAATTAATCAACTTCCTAATATCTTATCATCAATTAATCCTTCCCACCTAAATAATCAGATTATTTCTCAAATTATCTCCTCGCTATCTTTCTAGTTCCTTCATTCATCTTCTCATTTTATCTTCTTCATCTCGCATAATCAAATTCTAGACCACCCTTTTAGTGGTTTTGGTTGGTTTCATTGGTGGTGATTTCACTTGTTGTTCTAGATCTAGTGGTGGTTTTGTTTGTCGTTCCAGATCTGGTATGGTAGCTTTTGCCTCTTTAGTGGTTTCGTACGTGGGTGGTGATTCTGGGTGGTGAGAGTTCCAAAAGGTGGTGGTTTCGCTGGGTGGATTTGGTGGTTTGGGGGGGGGGGGTTGTTGGTATGGTGGTTTTTGGTGATTTTGTGGATTGTCATTGACTTAGAATCGATTGTTTGGGTTTCGGTGGTGGTTTTGTAGGTATTGCGTGGGCTAGGGTCTTTGTCGACGTAGATCTGGCTTCGTAGGTAGTGGTTTTGGGTTTCGTAGGTCTAAATCTTGCTTCGTACACTAGTAGAAGAAAGCAAAAAGGCACCGCTCAATGGCCACCGGCAAAAATAGGGGAAAAAATGGGCGAGATTTTGAGGGATTAGTATTGCCACCGGTTCGGTTCGAACCGGCGGGAAAAATATT
This sequence comes from Chenopodium album, assembly GCF_948465745.1. NCBI lineage: Eukaryota > Viridiplantae > Streptophyta > Magnoliopsida > Caryophyllales > Amaranthaceae > Chenopodium > Chenopodium album. The sequence continues at coordinate 72,562,899 of NC_137839.1, read as the reverse complement.
AATCCCACCGGTTCAAACCGGTGGCTTTGTTAAAAAAAAAAAAAAAAAAAAAAAAAAACCCGGCCTTTTCTAAAACCCACCCCTTTTGTTCCTTCCTATATATTAACCCCTTTTACCAAACCCTAGCCCCCTCATCTTCTCTCTCCGCCCTTTTTCTTTCTGAACTTATCTCTCCTCACTCCTCACAGCTCCTCCATGCCCATTTTCTCATCTTCGTTCTCAGCTCAGTCCACCTTCATTCTCTTTTCTCTCGTCCCCTCATCCCCTCTGCTCTTCTTCTCTTATCTCCCTCGCCTCCTCCCTCCTCTTCACCTCTTTTGAAAACCGCCGCCGCCGCCACTAACTTTCGCCGCCTAAGGTTTTTTGGTCAAATTCGACCATGAAAACTCTAGATCTAGAGTTTTCATGGTCGAATTTGACCTTTATAACCCAAATTCTAGATAATTTCGCGGGATTTTTGGTGAAATTCGAGGTAATTTCTCTTTTTTCTTACTTTTATTTTGTTTTTTGTTTTTTTTTGGTGGAATTCGTGGGTTGTGGTGGTGGTTGTGGTTACGGTGGTTTAAGGTGGGTGGGTTTTGTTATTTATGGTGGAGTTCGAAATTGATTTTCTGGGTTTTAAAATTTAATTTATTTCGAAATTTTTTTGTAGTTAATAGATTTTCGAAATTTTTCTGAGTTTAAGTGATTTCGAAATTTTTCTGGGTTTAATTGATTTTCTAAATTTTTGGGGTTAATTGATTTTCAAAATATTTGGATCGTTTTTTGTCTAGGTACATGCATGAGTTCGTGAACTATTCTGGGTTTGTGAAATATTTGGGTTCGCGAATTTTTTTTTTATAATTTAGAGTTCGTGAATTTTTTGGGTACTTTTTTTTCGCATTTTTTTGGTAAGTTTTATTAATTCTGGGTTTAATTTATGCAGGTCTTAATTGATGCATCAAGATTCAAGACATGCAACAAGATTCAAGACTTTGATTTTGAAAAATTGTTTTAGACGTATTTTTTTTATTTATTATTTTTTATTGTATAATAATTTAAAGCTGAATTTCATTGTTTGATTATAATTCAATGTAATTTTTTAATTTTTTTTAGTATTGTACAATAACAATTTACAATAACAATTCTTTTGCGCTCATGTGATGTTGTTTGCCTTACATTGATTGTTTTTATATTATAGTATTAGTATTATAATTGCAGCAGAAATGAAAAAGGAAAAAAAAAATTATGTAGCTGTTATTGCCACCGGTTAACCGGTGGCAAAAATGTTTAATATCCAAAAAAAAAACCGGTGGCATAGGGGGGTTTTGAACCGGTGGCTAATTGCTTTTTTCTACTAGTGGTAGGTGGTGGGTTTGGGTGGCGTGGATATGGAATCTAAGTGGTGGTTCTGGCCTTCTGGGTGGCGAGAGTTCCAGAAGGTGGTGGCCCGTTCGTCGATGGTGGTGCTGGACGTTTGGTAGTTTATTTTTATTTTTTTAGATTAGTTATTCACCCTTAATCCTGCTTAATTATTGCTTTAAAAAAAATAAAAAATCCTGCTTAATTATATTATTTACTTGCCCTTGTTTTTAAACAATTATGCTTAAAAAGTTTTGACTTGAAAACCGTGTTTTCTCCCTTTATTGCAACAAATAAGAAACGGATGGAGTATATAATTCATATAATAAGAATAAGATGTATCAAATCTAAATAGGGAGGTTATAAGTATGATTAGTTTTTCAAGTAAATTAAACATTATTAATTTATTATACTCCGTAGATAACTAAGATTATTACACCAATAAAGAGGGTTTTTTTTTTTTTTTTTTATAAAGGCTACTAACCATATTAGTTTATTTACTACAATTCAATGTAGTGAGAAAAAGATGATGATAAAATAGGGTGACACATAGCGCATATATGACATCAAATTATATTAAAAAGGGCAGACACATGACATTATCATATTATCCATATGTGTTTTAATAATATACGATCTTGCTAACGAGCGTCTCGGGGCGTTAGATAAGGATAAATTATATTGGTTGAAATGGTATTAAGTTAGGAATTCATGACAAAATCACGCGTCGTTCGGTGTAATTAATGTTAATTTTACTCTAATATTTGCACTTTAATTCTCTTATCTAACGCCCCGGGGGCGCTCATTAGTTAATGCTTGCATAGAGTTTAAAGGACATGTACCATGAAATTGAGAGGTATCGATCCATTTCATAATTAATGCTTGCATAGAGTTTAAAGTTGTCTTATAATTGTGGCATTTGTGAGTCATTATTATTATTATTATTATTATTATTATTATTATTATTATTATTATTATTATTATTATTATTATTATTATTATTATTATTATTTATTATTATTATTATTTTTGAAAAAAATTATTATTATTATTATTATTATTATTATTATTATTATTATTATTATTATTATTATTTTTGAAAAAAATTATTATTATTATTATTATTATTATTATTATTATTATTATTATTATTATTATATGCTAACTCTCATACCTACTAATATACTGAGAAATCACTTCGTATGAATTTGCACCTAACTTACAAACTAAAATCAAATTAAAGCTAGCAATTAATCAACCAAATTAAATATATATTCCTTAATATAATTTAAGGGTATGTTCTTATTTATTGAACTAAACTGAACTGAATTGATCTGAGCTGAACTAAACTACTCCGTATTTATGAGATAAGGAAATTAGGAACTGAACTGAGTTGAACTGAAATTAAGCTAAAAGGAACACGCCCTAAGTCGCTATAAAGATAGTTCGATAATCTTTTAGGGATTCCGAATAACAATTACTTTTATGTCGCACTTTTGTTGACCCAAATCTAAAACTCTTGATACATGCTTAGTCGGACATCAATTTTTTTAATTTGATCTAGTTGGGCAATGGTTAATATTAATTTACATGTTTGTTTAAACGTTTTGAAAAAGAAAAAAATAAAACAATGTTGTAAAAGGACTAACTCAATCAAAAGTTTAAACTGATGGTTAAAGGTCAGGATCGGTTTATATACTTTATCATGCCCCCTCACATGAAAGAAGTCATTGGGGTTGAAGTGTAAATATAGCATGGGCCCCACCATACCCAACGTTTAATATTCATTTTTGAAAGGAGAGGTGGATGAGATTCAAACCCGTGACCTTTGTGTCACGCTGACTCTTAATACCATGTTAAATACTAGTTATTATTACCTACATCCTAGTGTAGCTATTAGCACCTACACCCCATCCCCACATACACTATACAACATATACCAACATCCTAGTGTAGGTATTTTCACCTTTTCTCTCTCCTCTTATAAATCAATTTCCCTGTAATTTTACCAATATTTAAAATTTTCTCTTCTCATAATTTTATCCCTTTCTCTCTCCATTTCCTCACTCCTAAGCTATCAAAATCTCCCAAATTTCTCTTACAAAAAATAAATAAATAAATAAATAAATAAATTCAAACACTCTTAGATCTCTACCAAAATATAGTATGTAAGAGATAAAATTGTAGAAAATTTCTACAAAAGAACGACCAACAATCAAATTGTAAGTTGATTTTTGTTTATTCTTGACTACTTTTTATTTGCCTTATTCTTCAATTACTTTCTCTAGGTATATGAAATTCCAGTATTACTTCATGATTTCTTATAAGTTTTATCATAACAATGGTTTTTTTTTATTTTTGTCACAACAAATATTTCTTATAATTATAGTAGAATGATGTCTGGTTTATTAATCCACTTTAAGTTGAATTAATTTGTGGTGTATTATTAGCTTATAAATTTATTACTGCACAAAATAAAATAAAATAGAATAGAGTTTAATTGCCCTAATTTTCTGGATTTGATCTATTTCGTATGATTATAGAAATATAAATTTAGCTCGTATATGAATGTTTATTTTCATTTTGATAAATGTTCATATGTGTACTAATATATGTTCATGCACATATTAATATACGCTCATTAGAATTACGATAAATGTCCTTATCTCCATTTTCTTCCTGTATTTTCTATTGATCTAATAAGGAATATCAGTCTATTGTATATATTCATTTTAGGTGGAACATTGATCATTTTAGATGGATTTCATGTTCATTTATATTCAATTAATTTTGATACATGTTCATTCTCTTTACATTATATGTTCATTCTTATATTAAAAGATGTTCATTTGCATCGCAATCTAATTCAATATTTATTTTCATATATAAATATGTTCATTTAGATTTATACTTATTCATTCATTCTCACGTTAAAAGACATTTGTTTCAATTTGAATACTTTTTTGTTATCATATTGAAAAATGTTCAATTAAATTTTAATATTTGTTCATTCTCGTATTGAAAAATGTTTATTTAGATTATGATATTACTTGTTCATCTTCATATTGAAGTATGTTCATTATTTTCTGGCAATATGTTAAAATTTTGTATTTTAAAATGTTTCTATCTTGTTTATAGGACGTGTGTTTTGATTGTTACTAACATTTTACTTTATAAAATTTTGATCTCTTATCACACAGGCCAATCAATGAAATACTTTTTAAAATTTTGAATACGATAATGTATGTATTGATGAAAAGATATGTACCAAGGAAAACACACACACATCATAAGAGTACGTAGAACGCTATCTATTACACAAGCACGATGACTCTACAAACTTTTTATGTATACCAAATGTTAAATTAGAGGCGATGTTCAATTTATTTTGTAAGACACATATATACATAGTATATGATATGTACATTTTTGAAGTTTAAGATTTTCACTTTTGTTTTTTTTATAAAAGTTTCTACGTTTAATCAATAAATTGAGCTTGTGTACATTTATACATTTGAAAAGATAAAAAAGTTATGCTTAAGAAACAATAAATATATAGTATCGCTGTATTAACAATATTGAACATTTAATGATACAAAACTGAACATTTATATCTACAAAAATGAACATTTATATATACCAAAATGAACATTTTACATATGATTCGAAATCAAAAAATTATTATATGACGTCATTATGATGAAGAGGGGGTACAGGTAGTGCTACTTACACAGGGGTGTAGGAAAAAATTTGTAGTTAAATACAGGTCTAGGTCACACCCGCAAATTAAGAAAGAAAGTCTACTTCACAAGTCCAAAGGAGGTTCCATTCTAAAAATGTATGGCGATAGAAGGAGTAGTCCCTTAGTCTTATTAAGTGATTAACTCTCTCTCTTCTTTAACCAATGTGGGACACTTATATGTGGTGATATTTGAGAGGTCTATTCTTCAACACTCCCCCTCACATGTAAGGTTCATTTTAACTTTGTCTCGTGTAATTTTTCTAGTTAGAGTGTTTTTTCACTCCCCTTCACATTTTTTTTAGGGGATCACTCCCCTTCACATTAATCTACCTCAATTTGGCTTAGTTAATTTTTAGACATATTTTTTTACTTTTAGGGTTCTGTATCGTGGGCCTGACTTTGATACCATGTTAAAAGACTAAATCAACTAAAAGTTTAAGCGGATGGTTGAAGCCCATGATTGGTTTATATACTGTATTAAATGTAAAAAATAAAATTGCTCTATAACAAAGTACTACAAATAATCAAATATTCGAGTAGTCAAAGAACTTATTAATGGCTGAAGTGACAAAACCAATACCTAAAATAACATTGTCAAATGTGACAAAAACAAAATAATGTTGATGCAAGATTTCAACCATTAATACTCTATCTTTAATTATGATTACGAAATAATTATATAAAGTTGATGAATTGAAAATTTCAAATTCTTTTCGTTTCTTCAAACTTTTGGCACGGTCTTAGGAGAAAATACAAGTTGAACTATTCTATTGACCAAATCTGTCAATCAACTGGTTATATTTGTCTTTTCATGCTATAAGTTAGGGGGTAAAATTGTAACACTAACTAAGTAGTGTCCTTCTTTATTGTCATCTTCCATTCTATATCCTTCAAAATCGTAATTCAAAGAGTTTCAATGGAGAAACTTAAGCTCTCGAGCACTTTTAATAGAGGAGGACGACTAATCCTTTCCCTTGGGATTAACCATATACCCTACTTTATTTTTCCATTTTCGATAGAGTTTTCTTTTAATTTGAAAATGATCGTTTTCAATAAAAGTACTTCGATGGAGGGGGAAAGAGGAACTAAAACCCAATATTTACAAAGCTATCATTTATGACCTGTTCTCATACGTTGAAATTCAGTTCAGTTTAGTTCAGCTCAATTCATTTCAGTTCAGTTCAGTTCAGCTCATGTGTAATGATATAAACCAAATTTCATTCTTTTAAGCTCTTATTACAACGACGATAATAATAATAATAATAATAATAATAATAATAATAATAATAATGATAATTAAATAATAATAATAATCAATAAATAATAATCAATAAATAATAATAATCAATAAATAATAATAATAATAATAATAATAATAATAATAATAATAATAATAATAATAATGATAATTAAATAATAATAATAATCAATAAATAATAATCAATAAATAATAATAATAATAAAATAACAATAATAATAATAATAATAATCAATAAATAATAATAATAATAATAATAATAATAATAATAGTATATTTTTCTTAAATATTTTAATATGTATATTTGTATATACACATATGTATAATAATAAATAATCAAAAATCACTAATCCGTAGTTAAAAATCACTAATTAATAAGTTCAGTTCAGTTCAGCCAATGAGAACAAACCCTTATTCATGTTAACTATTGATCTAGTACACCTTTGTTATTAGATTGACAAATTTCGTCAATCATAAAGATCAAGCGGAGCGGCTTGGGACATTAGTGCTCTTTAAGTCCACATCCGAACTCAACTTCCATTCCCACCCCAACATCCATCCAATGAATAACCCCATAAATGGGAAAAGGGACCTCCAACTCCAACGAAGAACCGCCGTAATTAAATGAAAACTTAGCACATTGCCAGTCACTTTCATTCACGGGTCAAAAGAAATTCGGACATAAAAACCAAATGTGTCATAAATCCTTGACTTCCTCCACTCAAACTAAAGATTAAAATAAGTTAATAACTCTCTATATTCTACTCTCTCCTTCCCTTTATACCGGCATCCACGTTTAAACCCAACACTTTCCTCATTCTAATCTTCAATCATTCATTTCAGAAAGATAAAACCCAGAAAATTTTGCACAGATTTCGAGATTTGGAAATGTGGGTTATGAAGATTTACAAGAAATAGTTGACAAAGAAAGACTTGTTGGGCATTTGATGCTTCTTCACGATGCTTATTAGCCGCCTTATTCTGCTGCTTCTGCTGCTCATATTCCTTTCTACTTGTTCTATTTCTCAAGCTAAAGCAAAAGGTAAAAACTTTTTCTTCATACTTTACCTTTTTTTTAAATTGGTATGAGTTTAGTAAGTTAAAGTTTGAATTTTTTTTGCAGTTTTTTTGTTGATTTATTGCATGCAAGATTCTAATTTTTTGTCTATTTTTTATGGGTGTTTTTTGAATTTTGGGTTTGATTGAGTAAAATTCACTTAATTTGCTTGATGGGTTTAGTTTGACTTCAGTTTAAGAGTAGTGTAGATCTAAAAAATTGACTAATTTCATTGGTTTTAGCTGAATTGACCAAATTTTGGTGTAGTTAGTAAAGGGCACATTGGTTTTCATTAAGAATTTTTCTGGTGCTTGATTTGTGCATTTTTGTGGATGCTTTCAATTTGGTTGTTTGTATATTTGCTCTGTTTTTTCTTAATTGAGACTTGAGAGTGTGGACTTTTTCGAATAATTTAAGTTTTCTTGGCAAAATTATGAATTATAGTAGCTCATTTAGTTGCTTTTGTTCTGTGTTCCTCCCATTTAATCGCCTACTGCAACTATGAGCAAGGTGCAAAGCAATTTGCCTCGTATTCGGTACTTTGATTGATCATTGTTGTTATCGATCACTTACTCTTGGTGAAGTAAACTGCCTTGGCCAATTATTAAGCATTTCTTTTCGGGCCAACTTATTGATGTAATTAGACGAACTTATTGATATGTTTTTGAAGTGTTGTGTTAGTGATTGAGTTTGTGACATTTTAAATGTGGATTTCCAACTTCATTTATCATGATTAAACTAATAGCATGTTTTTAGGTAAGAAGAAATACTAGATAAGATGGAATTAAGTGGGGGTGTGCTTTGATTAACCTCGAATTGTAATCGAAAAGTTGCATGTGTCTTGAAGAATAAGTTAGGACATTTCCTTACTTGCTATTTAATGTTATTTTGGATATCAGGGCCATATGCTCTTAGGATAAGTTGTGGATCGAGGAAGGACATCCGCTCTCCACCAACAAATACATTATGGTACAAAGATTTTGCATATACAGGAGGAATACCTGCCAATGCTACACGGCCTAGTTATATTACCCCTCCACTATCCACCCTTCGCTATTTCCCTTTATCCGAGGGTCCAGAAAATTGTTACAACATTAATCGCGTGCCCTCTGGGCATTATCTTGTGAGGATATTTTATGGTCTGGTAGATGATCCAAACTTTGACAATGAACCTCTATTTGATATATCTGTAGAGGGAACTCTGGTGGATTCTTTGGCCGCTGGATGGAGTAATGAAGATGATGAGCATGTGTTTACAGAAACCATTGTCTTTTTAACTGATGGTACTGTATCTCTTTGCTTCCACAGCACAGGTCACGGTAATCCAGCAATTCTTTCTATTGAAATTCAGCAGGTAAATGATAAAGCGTACAATTTTGGCCCACTATTTGGCAAAGGAACAATTCTAAAAACTGTAAAGAGGTTTAGCAGTGGGCAGGGGAGGCCAAAGTTTGGTGAAGACTATGGGGGTGACCCTTGGGGCGGAGATAGGTTTTTTAATTCACTGATGACTTTTGGCCAAAGTTCTGACAAGGCTATTTCTGTTGAAAGTCCTATCAAGAAAAGTTCAATTGCTCCAAACTTTTATCCACAAGGTCTTTATCAATCAGCTTTAGTTAGCACTGATGTTGAGCCTGAGTTAACTTATTCAATGGATGTGGAACCTAACAGTAACTATTCCATTTGGTTACATTTTGCCGAGATTGATCCTTCCATCACCAAGGCAGGACAAAGGGTCTTTGATATTCTGATAAATGGTGATGTTGTATTTAAAGCCGTAGATGTTGTTAACATGAGCGGGGATGTTAAAACTGCTTTAGTGTTAAATACAACTGTTGCAATCGATGGTCGGACTTTGACAATCAATTTGAAGCCCATCAGTGGAAGCCATGCAATAATCAGTGCCTTTGAAGTCTTTCTAGTTCTAACAGCGGAAGCAAAAACTTCATCTACTGAAGGTACATACCTAACTGTGTCATTTGGCTTCTCTTCTCAAGATTTTGACCTTGCCCTAATTACTAGTATGTTTTATTTTATTCTTCCTGGCATTACAGTAGGTGATGTTCTCTTATAGCTCTTGTTACTTATGGTTTTAACTCAACAAAACAATGATTGAAATGGCCTTTTAATAACTCTTCTATGTTTATCAGATACATGACTTAAGGTTGGTGCAAGAAGGCAAGAAGCACACTATGAAATAGAACTTGGGTAGTGATTAATTATTTGGTTGTACCCTAAACATGTTGTGGCAAAATTCTGTTTAGCCAACCCCACTTATGGGATTAAGGCTTTGATTGATTATTTCAAAATATTTTACATGCAAGATTGCAAGGTCCATAGCCTTCACTGTCACTGGAAATTTAATATGAGTATTACTAAGAGGGAAAGAGAACAGACAAAAAGTTAATGTGGCCTTCCTTCTGCACTAATGCATTTATGTGCATAGGAGCTAAACTAAATAACTAATATGTATCCTTTTCAGCATTTACTGAAAGCATTGACATAATATTTTTTTTTTCTTTCCATATATCTGCTATTATCGTTTTTTGGTTAAGACAAATGTAATCATGTAGACATCTAACTGTTCCTTTCTCTTTCCTTTAGTCAGTGGTTTGCAATCGCTAAAAAAGGCGCTTCAGCTTCCTCATCGCCTTGGGTGGAATGGTGATCCATGTGTCCCCCGGCAACATCCGTGGAATGGAGCAGACTGTCGTTACGATGGTGCTAATAAAAGATGGTACATTGACGGACTGTAAGTTTCAATCCTGCTTAGGAATTTAGGATTTATATTCTGCAAAACTGTTTTTTTTCAAGCCTCACATTTTAGCTGAATTGATTTTGCTATGCTGCAAAGAACTGCTATGTAATGATTTCAGTTGGGAGATTAGTAATAGTTGCAATAGCTGAATTTATACACAACCATTTTTGAGGTTCATCCTCTTCCGCAACTGTAGTGGTTAGCTCTCCCACCATATGAAATAGTTGCAAGTTGCAACCTAATTTTACCTCTAGAACTAAGCATAACAATGTATAACTCCACTTGTGTTACCCAATAACTCAACATAGAGGGTACTATTCTTTGTGTTCTTATCTCCATGAACTGGCTTTGGCAGTGTACCAGGGCTCTGCTTCCGGTTAAGTACTTTTTTTTTTTAATTTCTAGGTTGATCATAATTTACCAATCGATTGAATCAACCTCTCCAAGCCTCAATATGTTTGTTTTCTTCACAAGTATTTGTCTCTGAGTCAAAGAGCTAGTACTTGTGTATTTTAGTTTTCAAAATGTTATGCTGGTATCATATTGCAGGAACCCTTATACAGCTTGCAAAAAACCTAAATTTGTATTCCTATAAGAATATGAAGGTCGCAATGTAGGAACTCTTTTGTACTAAACAAACTAGTAGGTTTTGTTTAGGTCATTATGCCATTTCTCAATATAGATCTCGAACATAGCAAATTCATTTGCCCAAAAAGTTATAGCAATTATTATTCCAGTTAATCCCATTATTCATAAAACCAAACAGCATTGTTCTTTATGAATCTACAAGAATTTGGATGTCATCATTATTACAACCATCAAACAAATTCATGATATTCTAATGTGTCCCTTAAGAAATAAGATTCGCGTGAATGATATATGAAAGAAATCATATGACAACGAATAATTTAACTACAAAGAGTGGAGATGCAGGTACCTTTAATTGATATGATTTTGTATCTCAAAGTGTCTTTCTGTACACAACAGCGTGTATTGCTTAAAGTTTCATGACATCATTGTCTATCGACTCATTAAGCCTACTTACCAGAAAGGGATTAGCAATCTTAAATCATGGTTCATAACTCTCCATGCACATCAATTTCTTGGCATCTTCTTAGTTGTGTAAAATAGTCAACAAGATTGACTGTTAGTATCAAAAGAAAATTTCTAAAATCATCAATTAAATAACCTGAGTTTCTATCTTGACTTTTTGAGCTCAACATTTTGTCCCTCACCATATTCAGCTGCTATACGTCCCAATAATTTTAGTTTGCCTATTGGATGTTATGTTAATGTTTGTTAGAACAAAAAAATATAAATGGCATGACCTAGTTCCAAAATTGATTTTTGGTTGATTTTAGGATTCCTTAATAGGCTTTGGGTCATATGAGAAGCACGTAAAGGGTGAGATTAAGGTTCATATCAGAACTACATCAATGGTGAAAACCCATTTAGCCAACTATCCTTGTTCGTACATTTCCCTCCTGGTATATTCTGGAGGTGGATTTAAGATTTTATCTTACAGTAGCAAGGTGTTCAGAATGGTTGCAAGGAGGTAGCCTGTGGTTGTTGAAATAATTTCTTTCCTTTTTTGCAAGTAACAATATGTCATTAGTTTAATTGGTTGGCTATTCAAGATCCATCCAACTACTTATAATCTTGCCAATTCACCCTTAGGGTTATTCTTATCAACTCTGTATGTATGTTTATGTGCAATTGCATGTGCATGTGCCCTTATTTGTAGGTCTGTGCTTGACATATGGGTAATTGGGTGCTCGTGTGCATGTGGTTTTAAGAAGCCTTAGAATTTTATTTAATTTTGTAAATTAATTAATCTGCAGTAGGCATGACCGCATGATCATATAAACATATTGATGATATTACTTTTTCCTTTTGGTGATGAAGTTTCTCTTTTTGCATCCTCAGTGGTCTTGACAATCAGGGTTTACATGGTTTCCTCCCTCGAGATATATCAAAGTTGAGTCATTTGCAGAGCATGTAAGTTGCTGGTAACTACAATATATCGGTGTTCTTCTGGCTGACAACTGATGGATCACCTCATTTTAATGCAAATATGAGACTATGAGTTGTATTCAATATGTTATGTCTTTTGTAACTTTTTCCCTCTTACGTTGTGCATTTTTTACATAGTTCATCCATAACAAATTCGTCAAAAAGCACACTAATCCCTTTTTTATAATTTGTTCTTTATTGTGTTGGCAGTAACCTTAGTGGAAACAGTGTTCGTGGGACTATCCCTCCATCCTTGGGGACCATTACAACCTTGGAGATTTTGTAAGTGTGCTATTAGTACTTCAACTCAATTTTGCCAATAAAAAAATGCCTTCTCTTTATATCAGATTATGGTCTGTTCTGTTGTACTCTTTCCACTATCCTCACCCTTAACACTTTCCGTCACTGATTTTTGTATTGTGCGAAATGGTGGATGAGCAGTTTACTGATGCAACCGACCTTTACATCCAACACTTGCTATTGCATGAAGTACTGCTCATATCCATCTGCCTCTCCATGTATCTAACATGCATATTTTTAATTGGGTGTCAAATCTTTTCTAAATGTTTGAATCTCATGTGAATTTAAAACACAATTTCTGTATTAGCAGTAGTTATTGCTATTACTAAACTATAAGCTACATTTCTTAGCCACAACAGATGCACTTATGGACTAATTCTGAAACATGCACACATAGACACATAGCTTCTTTAAGGATCAAGATAAAGGACTAGGATTAACTTATTTTCTATCAACCTCACACCTTCCCTCTTATCTTGTGAAAGTTACAACACATATATACTAAGTCTATGGGCTTTTGCTTGTATGCTTGCTCTTGGCTATGACAGAAATTACGAAACAAAGCTCTTTCATTGTGGGATTGAGACCATTGGACTATTAGGCAGAATGTCCATAGACATTGATCTTTATTTTGGCTTAGAAAAATTAAGGAAATAGGAGATTAAACCAGATAATTTTCCCAGCAAATTTAAGCAATTAGCAGTAGAGTGACAAACATATAGAAAAAGGACAAGACACTGCTGTATTATCTAGTTGAATCCCTTCTCTGGATATATAATGTTTTGAATCGTATAAATCATGAATTGGTCATCTTGTTAATCGTTTATACTTCACAATTGTAAAGTGGATATCTGTATTGATGCTTGTAATACTTTTGGCAGGGATCTTTCTTATAACTTTCTGAATGGCTCGATTCCAGAGACTCTAGGACAATTACATTCGCTACAAATACTGTAAGGCAAAACTCTGTGGTTGCACCATAGGAATTTAATTGCCGTTGAGTCTAATAATAGAAAGTTGTCATAATGCAGAAATCTCAATGGAAACAAGCTGTACGGAAGAGTTCCAGCTGCACTTAGTGGAAGATTGTTACACAGAGCTAGCTTCAAGTAAGTTTGTTTAGTCATTTTACTGATTAACATGAATCATTCTTTGTTACCCCTTGTATGCTGCAAGATTAACTAAATTGGTTTCTGCAGTTTTACTGATAATGCAGGACTTTGTGGCATACCAGGCCTGCGTACATGTGGGCCTCATCTTTCTCTGGGCGCTAAAGTTGGCATTGCCATTGCCGTGTTCTTAGCATTGCTTTTAATTGTTGGCTGCTCAATCATTTGGTGGAAAAGACGGCAAAACATTCTTAGGGCTCAGAGACTGGCTGGTAAGAAAACTTATACGATGTAGGAATATTTGATGTTAAGACTGTTAGCTGCATGCTATATGATATGCCTCGTCTTTAAGTACTCAGGAGATTTGAAGTGTATATCACAGTTTAATAAGAAGCAATTGAGGGAACATTTTATGGTAAAGCTCTAAATGAAGCAGCAAAGTGTAGCAATAATAACCGACATGTCTCTCTCTCTTTTAAGTTATTCAGTATTTATATATGGGGACATAATTTCATTTTGAATTCAGTATTAGCATATGCTGTTATGTAATTATATTGATTTCTTTGGGTCATATTCTATGTGCACAGCTAGAGAAGCACCCTATGCAAAGAAGCGAACCCAATTTTCACGGGATGTGCAGATGACAATACATAATCAGAATTCAAGGACTGCTTCTGAAGACGGTCCTATATTATTATCTTGAATGGCAGGGTAGCAGCGTTCATGGACCTTAGACATGTCATTTGTCCATTCTTTTGCAAAAAGATTCAGAGATATGAAGCCACAGTTTTGTTGTTCGATTAACACCGGCAGCCATATTCTTTGGACTTTTGAGCAGCGCTCCTCTGAGACTACTCGTGAACATTTGATTTCGGAGGGTTTTCCAAGAAAATCTGATCTGTGAACATTGTAAATTTGGAGCATCTTGTATATTTTTTTCTATTTTTTTTCCATCTCATTTTTCCCATGGTTTTGGCAGGTTAAGTGTAACACTATAGAAACTGATTGGTATAGCAATCTGCAGGAAGATATTAGAAGGAGACCGTAAAATACATTACTCTCATGTTATAGTTCATAAATTTTCGATTAAGAGTCTCGTAATAGCTGTCTCACCCTGTAAGAATTAGGCCTCCTTTGTTGGAGTGACATAGCAGAAAATTGTACTCTCATAAACACAGTATAATTGATGCCTCTAAACAGATTTTGATCATTATTCAGTAGGAATTTGTCAATATGTAGGAAAAACTTCAGTCATTATTCTTAATTTCAATCAAAGCTTCCAAGAATAGAATGATTGAGGATAATTAACGAGTTAATTACTCACACGAATGCAGTAAGTTTCAAAGGAAGAGAGAATAGAATTGGATGTCGGAGATATTCTTATTTGCTTCGAATGTCTCTTTCAAGCCATTACATAAGCACATCGCCTTATATCCACAATTCCACACGCTGGACATAACTAGCTCTCTCAAATTATTTTGATCAATGGTCTTCGCTCAAAGTTGAGGAGTTTTATTTCAAAATTTAACATGGTGTAAGAACTAGTGTCATGCAAAGATCACGAGTTTAAATCTCATCCACTCCACTTTCAAGTGAAATATTTTGTGTTGGGTATGAGGGGATCCATGTTGTATCCACACCTCAAGCCTAAAGAGCTTCAACCAACCATCAGCTTAGAATTGATATACTCTATCAAGAGTGAATAAAGTTTAACATATGCTAACCACTAATTATTGTTGAAATCATGTCGTGACTAATGTTAAGACTTATGGTTACGTCCTCAAAATTATCCATTACATGATTAAACGAGTTAATTACTAGTATTTGTATAATGAAGCATAATATGGAAACGAGGTGTGCTAATATAAATAGTTTTAAATATCGAGTTAGGGCCTATTCATATTTACTGAACTGAGCTGAACTAATTGGAGCTGAACTGAACTACGTGGCACATTGACGTTTTTATAAACGCCTTTTAATATATTAGTATAGATGCTAGCTTGACTACTTTAAGCTCTAGAGAGGTGCTGGCCAAAATCTAGCTAGTACAATGAATGTACGTTTTTAGTTGGCCTTTTCAGTTTCATTATGTTTGAATGAAGTCAAATTTTAAAGCAATTGACAAATGCTTATAAGCAAGATCAATTATATATAATTTCTCCGTTTTTAATATTTTAAACACTTTTTTTCCACAATTTTTAAGAAAATTGGACCTCATATGATTCTACATACTCCGTATTTAAGAACTTCTTAGAAAAGTGTTATAAGTATTGTGACATGGAATATAGAACATGAGCATTAAATAAAGATAGAGTTGAGGGCTTGTTAGAAGAATGTTATAAGAGCATGCACAACAATGAGGAAAAAATATTTTCCTCATTCTCTCTCTACCCACTTTCTCTCTCCTTTATTTCATGAGGAAAATTGGTGAGGAAATTTTACCCCATCAATGATAAAAAAAAATTTCCTCACCTTTCTCTCTCCTACTTATTCCAATACTCCACTTACATTTCTCTCTCTTACACATCACCATATATTTGTTGATTTTTGTATAATTAAGTGTAAATATTACGATTTAGGTTTAGTAATCAAATTATTTTAATGAATTTAAAATATAAATTTCTAATTTAACGTGCATAAAATAAAACCTGAAAAAAAAATTTCGTAGTAATAAAACCGAATTTTTTTGGATAATAATAATAGAACGAAAAATAACGTACAATCGTTAACTATTCTACATACTAAAATAATATATTGTCGTACAATTATTATAAACTATTCTACAAACTTTAATATTTAATAACCTTACATTATTAAAATTACGCTTACTGAATTCGAACATTGTACGATATTTGATTTTTTTACTCATTAGTAGAACCATATTTTTGCCAAATGTGTTCCACTAAATCCGCCTTTAAAGAAACATGAGTGTCTCTATCACGTAAGGTCATTCTTCTCTGAACATACGTGTCAAAATCAACGTTAGGCGGTCGGCCAACATTGAATTCAAAAGGCTCGTTGTTGTTCACCGTGACACTTGTTGTTGCACTGTTGTGTTGTGGCCGATCTTGTTCGTAGTACTTTCTCAAAACTTCGGCCCGAGTATAGTTGTGTCGTTCATCTTCGACAATCATGTTGTGCATAATGATACAAGCTTTCATAATATCGCACAAAATGTCTTCGTTAAAGGCAAGTGCCGGTTGTCGTAGTATGGCGAACCTGGCCTGTAGTACCCCAAACGCTCGTTCAACGTCCTTCCGAGCAGCGGCTTGTTTATCAGCAAATAATTTATCCTTCTGAAGTTGAGGTAGAGTTATACCTTGAATGAAAGTAGGCCATTTAGGGTAAATGTCGTCTGCTAAATAATAGCCCAAGTTGTATTCATGGCCGTTCACAGAAAAATTAATTGGAGGTGCCCGGCCATGCAAAACATCATCAAACACCGGAGACCGATAGAGGACATTAAGATCATTACAAGCTCCAGGGATTCCAAAGAAGGCATGCCAAATCCATAAATCTTGATCTGCCACGGCTTCCAGAATAAGGGTAGCATTTTTACTTCGGCCTGCGTATTGCGCTTTCCATGCCATAGGACAATTCTTCCACTCCCAATGCATGCAATCAATGCTACCTATCATACCGGGAAAGCCACGCATTTCATTTTGATACAAGACTCTCCTTAAATCTTCGTCCGTGGGACTTCTAAGGTAATCAGCTTCAAAATGGGTGATAACCCCTTGGCAAAAGTGTTGCAATGCATTCCGAGCGGTAGTGTTACCAATGCGTAAGTATTCATCCACGGCATCCGGGGCGGTCCCATATGCCAACATCCTAATTGCTGCGGTGCATTTCTGTAACGGAGATAACCCAAGTCTGCCAGCTGCATTCCTACGTTGTTGGAAGAATTGATCTCCTTCAACGACCTTGTTCATAATCCTACAAAACAAAGGTCGTTGCATTCGAAATCTACGGCGAAACTGTTTTTCGTTGTATACTGAGTTACTTGCAAAATAATCATTAAACAACTGTACATGCCCCTTTTCCCTATCTCTCTTATCTGTATCGCCTCTAAGCTCTGGAACACGATCAATTTCGGTTATGGGTTGGGGTTGTGTTTGGTTAAGCAACATAGTTGGTAGCTGAGTAGTGAAAAAGTCATCAACTAATTGATCAAATTCCGCATATTGATCAGAATCAGATGAGCTTGATGTTGAGCTAATGGAAAACATTTTGTATGTGGGATAAGAAAGAATTTTTGGAGGGTTTATTATATTTTGGTGTGTTTGTGGGTGATTGTTTCAGTGGTATTTATAAACCATGGACTCAATGTGTGGTCATAAACTAGAGCGACAATTCAATTACTGACACGAGTGACAATTCAATGACACAAAGTTCACATGACTACTATCAATCCAAAAAGACACGAGTGACAATTCAATGAGACTTGTCTACTTTTCAATGACTACTGAAAATACATTAAAAGGGGATTGACATAAATGAGACAAGTGACTTTTCAATGCAACCCAAAACAAACAACTGATTACGACTAGTCATTGCTTAAAACAAATAAACTTCAGTACATACTTAGCTCATTACAAATATATAATCACAATACTTAAAAACCTACACGAGTCTTCGCCCGTAAACTAGTTCAATTAACTCTTCCTTGTGCGCCTCTTCAGCAGCAGTGAGTGGTGTTGTCTTACTCAAATACAATTGCAGCATATCAAAATTCATCTTCTTCTCTGCTAATTCAACTTGTTTTTGCTTCCTCTTTTCCTTTTCCCTATCAAGTTCCAACCTTTGTTGTCGTAGATTTGCTTCTCGTTCTCTAACCTCAGTACACGCCCTCATCTGTTCACCGATACTCAGAAATGCACTCTCGGAAGCCACTGCTTTGCCCTTACGCTTAGATTTCGTTTTTTTAACACCATCAGGTCGTCGTAGACCTCCCGACGAAAATCCATCAGTTCGAACGTCACTCTCACCCTCAGCCCTAGACCTCTTCCCACTTCCACTACTATTTTCTTCGTCATCAGCACCACAAGCCTTTCTTTCCTCTTTCGACAGACCCCATCTAAGCTTTGTCCTCCACTTCGGGTCTTGATTAACCATTTCCACTGCGTGGGGAAAAGCAAAATTATGTTGTGGATTAGTGGAGATATAAAACAACTTTGATGCATTTTTAATTCGATCAGCTTCGTTGTAACCACTTCCACTTTCTGGAAGTTTACCCGCTTCCTCATAGCAACTAGTCCACTGAAGCAAATCAGCTGCCATTCTTCGCCAATGTGTCTCTAAACTCTTCAAAGGTCTTGGCGGTAGTATATGCGGCTTCTCTGCTTGAGCTGCATTATAACCGTCACATACTTTTCGCCAAAGGTGAGATGCTTTTTGGTTCGTACCAACAAGCGCGTCTCCACTTATTTTCAGGTATAACCCAATTAGAGCTTCATCTTCAGCAACTGACCAAATGCGACTTGCTTTAGCTAGTGGTTGGTTGGTTGGTATTCTAGGAGGTGGTGGAGGGTATTGAGGTGTCTCCGGAACAACTTCTTCTTGGCTCTCATCATACTCAGAGTTGCTCCCTACAGTAACGGGAGGAGTTTGTTGTTCATAATAACTGTTTTGATTAGGAATTTGTGGAGGTGTTTGTTGGTGATCAGAATTTTGCAAAGACGGGTTGCCTAATCTTCCTAGGAATAGTTGAAAATTGGGATTAGTGATGAAATCTTCTCCTAAATCAGAAAAATGTTGAGAAAGATGATAGTAATTAGGGTTGTTGGGATCCATTAGATTGTATGTTAAAATAACAACAATAATAATTACTTTGTTTTTTTTAAAAAAAACCTCCGGAATTACAATAAAAAATTAAATAAACGATAACGTATTAATTAAATATTAGACTAATTAAAAAAACAAATTACTTAGGAACACAAAAAAATAACCCTTTATTAACTTAACAATAGAAATTAAAATTTTGTTTTTAAATAAACAACAATAATAATTACTTGACAACAAAATTGCTCCGAAATTATAATTAAAACAACGAAACAAAATTATAAATATTAGAGGGGGATTTTTTTTTTTTTTTAATTATAGCCTTTCTCAAATTTATATTAGAAAATAATATTTAGATGTAAGTAGATTTGGGAGAAAATTAGCAAAAGAAAAAATTTGTGCTTTTTAAAAGTTTGTCAAAATATGTCAAAATGGATGTCTATTTGTAGGGAAAAAAAATTTTATTACCGTTGGTGAAATTTTTTTTTTTTATTATTTATATTTAAACGAAAATAGCCGTTTAGATATGTGACCGTTTTAAAACGGTAGGAATTTTCTGATTGGCTGGTTCGGGCTGACAGGACGCGTGTCAGCGTTTCATTGGCGCTGCTGACGCGCCCTGTCAGCAGCTGCATTTATAATTTTTTTTTCTGAGCAACCATCAAAACGACGCGTTTTGATGGAAGCTTGTTCTTTCGGCTTCCCAAAACGCGTCGTTTTGGGGGTGGGCTCAGCAAAAAAAAAAGCTGCGATTATAAATTTTTGTGGGGCCCACTACACACTATTCATCATCAGATTTCCTCATCCTATGAGCATTTTTGGACTTCCTCATAAGCATATTTTTTTTTCATCATTTTTGCTCAACATTTTTGCTCATGAGAAAAATTTTCCTCATTGATGGCAATGCTCTAAGTATTGTGACATGGAACATGGAATATGAACATGAAATAAAAATAGAGTTGGGAGCTTGTTAGAATAGTGTTAAAATGGAACATAAACATTAAATAAAAATAATTGTACAACTCTGACAAAAAAAATCAAATTGTGACATTTTCTTTTAAAAAAATTATTTGAAGTACTAATTCCTCTATTTTTTTTTTATTCTTGTAACACACTTTTTTTTTGGTCAATAATGACATATAAATAGTGTTACAAGTAATTTCCAACTCTAACTTATATAAAAAAAAAAAAAGGGAGGGAGTATTAACCTAGCTAAGGCTATCGAAACTGAAAGAGACAATAGTTGAATAAAAGTAATTATGCGGATCATCGATTCTCACCCCGCCCTTGTGGCTCTCTAAACACCAAAAAAATATAGACAAATGCTTAGGGCTAGTAAGCCATAAACGGAATACAATTTTACTAAATATTGTACTAAAAAAGAAAAATTGTTCAAATTATGTTTTGACTACAGGAGAAGAATACAACAGCAGACAAAATATAACATGACTCAAACAGTATTTTCTTTTGCATGTTTTGTAAGGTCTATAGATATGGTGCTCTTTGTAAATTAAAGTATATCTTCAGTCCTATTTTGCAATTTATATATACCAAACCGTAATTAAATTCTTAAAATTTATACTAACTAGAACAAACAAACAAGGTATTACAATAGCATAATACTTCAATTAATTAATTTAATGTATTAGTAAAAGACAGATGGTTAATATTTAAAAAGTATATACTAGATCAGATTATCAAAATAATACTATCTATAAATCTATGGTAGATAGTAATTCAAAGATTACATATCAATCAAGTTATAACAAACTATTGATCAAAATGGTAAAACTACATATATGCTACTTAAGAGTACAATTTCCAGCAAAATTAATTTTAAAATGTTAAGAGTACAATTTCCAGCAAAATTAATTTTAAAATGTGAGTATTAATTCATGAAGGATCTAATTAATTTATTGTTCTTATCAAATCTTAATCTTATATATCATCGGAAAAAGTACACAATGATAACGGATAACCTGATCGAATTCAACGATAACTTGGGGCAATCATATGTAAAATATACTCCCTCTGTCCCTAAATTATATTTCTCCTTTCTATTTTTGGTATTCCAAAATTACATTCCTCCTTTCTATTTTTGGTAAGTTTTTTTGTTGTAAATCAACTCTCTTTTTCTGTTTTATATTTAATGCTTTCTCACTCATCCTTACCTAATCTCACTCATAATCCTTGTGCCAAATTACAATGAATATGATTGGTTAAAAATTTTCAATTAGAAGCATGTGATTGGTCCTTTTTTTTTTTTGCAAATGATTGATGACATGTCATGAGTAATAATTAATCTATATTTGTACTTCCCATTGTATTATCTAATTATTGTTATTTGTCTTATTCTTTCCTCCTTAATTCCCGTGTAAATTTCCAAAGAGGAATGTAATTTAGGGACGGAGGGAGTATTAAAGCTTTAATATCATATCATAATTCAAGAAAAGAAAAAGGAATATAGAAGTAACCTTTTTCAACAACAACAACAACAACAACAACAAAAAAAAAAAAAAAAAAAAAAAAAAAAAAAAAAAAAAAAAAAAGCAACGTTGAAGCAGAGTTCATATGAATTAATTTGTTTTCCAACTGGAATTGATCTGTATATTATATTATATATATATATATATATATATATATATATATATAGTTAATCAATAGGGTTTGCTGTGAGAATAATAAACCCTAAAATCTAGAAAGTTTTAGAACGATACAAGATGGACATCCACAAATATGTTTAGATAAGAATAAACCCTACATCATGAATATTCCGGAATGATAAAGGAGTATAATGGTCATCCACACAATATTTCATAACAACAAAGTTATTAAAAAAAAAAGGAAAATGCTATACATCGCCCTTAGGGCTACATATAAGCATTAAATTTACCCCTGAAAATCGTAAAAAGTTAAGAAATCATGAAAATATAAACACTAATTACACTGATTTACGCGTGTTTTTTTTTTTTTTTTTTTATTTTATGAATTCCTAATTTTATACAATTAGGAATTCATTTAAAAAAATCTCATAATCAATCCAATTATTTTTATTTTTTTTAACTTCATTAATATTACTAATTCTTAAATGGATCTGGTTCACATTAATTTATTGTGGACCACTATCATTAGGGAAAATATGGTTGTTTTATTAGTAAAAAAAAAGGGTCACTAGAAAAAAAAAAAAAAAAAAGGTCTCTGTTGAAATAAAAGTCATTTTGGTAATATATAGGTTATAAGAGATTAATTTTTTTAATGAAATATTTTATATACTGGTTAATATGAATAATAAGGTCTCTATGTTAAAATTAAGGTCATAACGTTGTACTTTAAGTTCACGATAATATTAAAAATTATACTAGTTTTAATACTCCCTATGTCCCTTAATTAGATGCCTACTTC
This sequence comes from Chenopodium album, assembly GCF_948465745.1. NCBI lineage: Eukaryota > Viridiplantae > Streptophyta > Magnoliopsida > Caryophyllales > Amaranthaceae > Chenopodium > Chenopodium album. The sequence goes on along the minus strand of NC_137839.1, from coordinate 72,540,138 downwards.
TCTTTATTATGTGAGTAATAAATGCTAGAAATAGACATCTAATAAAGGGATGGAGGGAGTAAAGGTTGGTAAAAAATAAGGTTACTATGTCAAAATTAAGAGTATGCTCAATATAATGTCAGTTGCGTGTGTATAAACCTCGGGTTCACAATAAGGTCCACGTAAGTCTTTCTGCATTAATATGATTTTGTTTGCATATACTTTCTACTAATAAATATCTAAATTGCTTTTTTTTTTTTTTTTTTTTTTTTTTTTTTTTACGTAAGTAATGTAAGAAGAAAATGAGAGGGAAGGGCAACTAAAAGAGATGACAAGTGTCAAATTTTAGAAAGAAGGTGAGGGGTCCACATTAGAGGAGTATGATAGGAGTACTACTACATTTCTGGAGTAATTTGGGCATATTACCCACAATAGGAGTATCCTCCCAATTTGAAGAAAAATGGGGGTGGAGTACTCCCACTGCAAATGATTTTAGTCAAATGACCTCATTTTATATGGTGGTATTTTTTAAAATTTTCCCTTTTTATTTTTCTAATTTTCGAATACAAGTATTTATTGTAGTTAACATGCCCATGCTGAAAACATTGCTCATGGTAGTTGGCATGTCTGAATTTGCAACTCCCACACATCATTTGGCACAAGACCACCGTATTGACTTTTGCCAACAATAAAAGTCAAATACACTTAGCTTTCCTTTTTCATTCAATGCTCAATCTAGATGGCTTCTCTTATTGGTTTATTTTCTTTAATGTTAATGAAATTGTACCATATCATATTCATATGAATGTAGAACATTTAATGTGCAAAGAATGGGAAGGAGATAACAGATAAGAGATGAGTAAGAAATCCAATATAATTCATCAATTTCGTGTATAAAGTCAAAGGGAGGGCGACTATGTTATTGGTGACTTGGGGCCTGTTCACATTTACTTAATTTCAGTTCAGTTCAGCTCTAATCAGTTCAGCTCCAATCAGTTCAGTTCAGTTCAGTTCAGTTCAGCTCTTAATTTTCCTCTCTCATAAAATATTCATTTCAGCTCAATTCAGTTCAGTTCAATTCAGTTTAGTTCAGTTCAGCTCCAATCAGTTCAGTTTAGCTCCAATCAGTTCAATTCAGTTCAGTTTAGCTCATTTCAGTAAATGTGAACAGGCCCTTAGTGAGTATGTATGTAATCAGTGTTACAAATCATAAAATATAAAATATTTTATCTGAAAATTGATAAATAGGATTGTTGAATTTAATTGTGTTGCAACGTGGCGAAGGCGTAGTGAACCTATTGTACAAATATAATTTCACTCGTATCTTTGTACAAGTTGAATAATTGTAGTGTAGAGATTTCATTCCCTCCATGATTTTGACTTGGACAATCTTTGTGTGATCTTACTTGATTTTGGCTACTTGCATCCTAGCTATTTGTATTTGGATTCTCGAGATTGTTGGATAAGCAGTCGTGGTCGCTTCATTCTCATCTAGAGTACTTGCTGCTCAACCTGTTTCTCAACACTACTACAAATTGGAAATGTAACTACAATAGATCCAAACATCGGATATTTGTATAACACATACAAAATCTCTTGTTTTAAACATTTTAAAAATATTTCTGAACCCTATAAACATATGCTACACCATCTTTACCTTCGTACTTAAGCCCCTTATTTATATAGTACTCCCTGGAACAAAAACAAAATTGCACTAAATAGAAAACTACGGCCCAAACCAATATAGTCGTGCGCCCAACTACAGGGTCATGTACTATGCATCGTGGAATAGCAGTATGGTACACGATCAAGTACAATGAAGTATTTGGTCGTGTACCTAATTGGTCACCGATTCAAGGCATTTTCTAAAACTTGATAATGAGACCATAAAGGTTTAGTATAAAACTACATGGCATTTAATTTTGTAAATTTGGGAAATGATATATATTAGACGAAGGCATTTTCAAGGGCTGCTTTGAAGAAGATGATCGAGGAGCTCATAATCAACAAAGAACATTTTGAAATCTTTGGACTTCTTCTAGTTAGACTAACACATGCCTTGTAATTTGAGTATAACAGGATAGGAAGTTCGTATAATTTGAGTATAACATCAGTGTTTGAGCATTCCACTTTACAGGATTTTAGCACTCAAGTGTGCATGTTCATTGTGCAAATTAACTTTCAATTTCAATTTTTTTTTTATTTTTTTAATTTAATATCAAACTTTAGAGAGTATTAGCAATAATCATAACCAAAATGTAAGGAGAAAGGAATCACCTTGTTGGAGACCCCTCAAAGGGATACTTCACCACAAACATAACCATTAGTGAAATTCTAGTAGAAAAATATTCAAATGTTTGAAGGTCATATAATTCAAATGTTTCTACATTTAATTTGAACATAGCCAAATATTTGAACACAAATAAACAAATAAACAGTATAGGAAGAAAGAGGATCCCTTTGTCAAATATAGCCAAATAAATAGTACGGAGTATAACATTTCTAACACAAATGTCCTTACATTTGAACACAAATAAATAATATAGGAAGAAAGAGAATCCCCTTTGTTTACACAAATTTCGAGTCTAAATAAATAAAGACGGGAAAATAAAGTAACAAATGAATTTATATTAATATGTGATTTTTGGGTAAAATCTCTGTATAAAAGTTTATAATAAACTAAGTCCTCTGATTCTGTTCCGCAGCTTGACGATGACACGTGTGTGACACCTGTAGGTTGACGTTTGATAACGTCGACTTGAGTTTGAATGCAGGGTGACGTTTGATGATGTCAACCTGTATTCAAGGGTTTTGTTTGAATACACCTGAACGAGGGCTTTGGAGCTTATTCCCGTTCAGATATGTTTGAGTGTGTCTGAACAAGTCGGCACGAGTTTGATATGCTTGATGACTTACTTCAGAGGGAATTCCGTTTGAGTTTTATGAGCTCTTGGAATAATGATTTCTGGATCCCTCCAACTGACGGAGGAATGGTGTATTTATAGGAGATGAGAACCCCTTGAGTGGACTTAGTAGGTTTGGGCCTGGCCCATTTTATGACTTAGAAGTCTTTTAACCTGGTCCATTTAATTTATTTTATAATCCGAATTGTATCTGATTAATTTGGATTATTTATTTGGGTGGGCCAAAAATAATTAAAATGGATCATTAACATGATTTTACCCAAATTAATTTTATTTAATTTAATGTATGACACTCATAAAATTTCTGTGTCTACACCCTTATCAAAGATCATACATTTGAGCTTATATTGATCGAGGTTTATCTCTTAAGAAAATTTTAAAAGACGTTGTTTAGATACATTATACCATTCACTATACACACTAAGGGCCTAAAGTAGGAAATTCCACTAAACTTTGTCCACTAAACTTTGTCATATGTCATAAGCCTTGCTCAACATATACATAGGTTTGAATCAATTACCTCTTTGGCTATTAGATTTTTATTTGGATTTTTTGGTTAGTGATAGCTGACACATTTTGAATTTTTTTCTTCTATTTTGTAAAATTCACGAAGTATTTAATACTCCCTCCGTCCCTAAATTACATTCCTGGTTTCTATTTTGGGTATTTCAAAATTACATTCCTCCTTTTCATTTTTAGTAAGTTTTTTTTCCAAATATCCCAAATCAACTCTCTTTTTCTGTTGTATATTTAATGCTTTCTCACTCTTATTTTCTCTCTCCATCGTTTTTTTCAATTAGAAGCATGTTATTGGTCCTTTTTTTTTTACATAGAATTGATGACATGACATCATTAATCTATATTTGTTTTAGTCAAAGACATCATTTAATGTTTTGTATTTCCTATTGAAATACTTTATTATTGTTATTTGTCTTATTCTTTTCTTCTTAATTCCCGTGTAATTTTACAAACAGGAATGTAATTTAGGGACGGATGGAGTATATGTGTTCGGGTATCTTCCCTGTATTTTGTTAGCATCTTTAAGTGCTGACCGTACATACATATGTGGCTGCACTAATATTATTTCCTTGTGGAATCGGTAACATTGACCGAACCACAAAAAATTCTCGTGTTAATCATCTTAATTGCTTTTCAATTGTTATCTATAATAAATTGTTGCCTATAGATGATAGAGAGATCTAGAGATATTGGAGGAGGTTGAGAAGCGAAATATAAAACGGCTGTAGGGGAGTGGGGGTGGATAGTTTATACGAGTAGTTTATAAGATTAATTAGGTTTTCAATTTTTTAATTTTTGTAAAAAAATTTAAATTTTTAATAAAGAATAAAATATTATAATATTATATAAAATCTAAGAAACCATATTCTAAAGACATACGTATCTTATTTTTACCTAAGAAACCAGATATCTCTAAAATAAGGTTTCTTTATCTAAGAAACCGGATTTTTGAATTACACGGTGCCTTTAGAGTGGTTCCTTAGGTCATTTTTATAGTAGTGTGATCGACCCATTGCATTAAAATACCCACCAATTTACAATAATTTTTGTGAAAATTTGCTTTTCCATATAAAATTTTGTTTTTTCATTTATTTTTCCAATATGTTTTTATTTCTCTTTATTAACCGCAAAATCAACTAGGGTAGAAGTTTTGGGGACGAAAGTAGTACTATTTATATATTTTCTACAACAGAAAGTGAAAAATTAGAAAGAGAGAAATTTTCTTAAAAAAAACAGAGACATGGAGAAAGAATACAATTCTCACTAGTTTAAGTCGTTTCCACCTCTAATTTCTACATTTGCATCATCATCCACATCAAAGCCGTTGTATTGACTCTAGAGTAGCAAGAAAACGGGCAACAAAAAACTACACAATCCCATAACTACTCAAGATTTTACCAAAAATGCCACAAAAAAATTATAAAATTCTAAAATGTAACACAAAAATAAAAACACTAATTTATCAACACAACAACACTGGTCATAAAAGAAATTCATTACCAACGAAAAGCAAATCTTAATGATTGAAATTTGCTATGACTTTTCTCCCTTATTTTTGTTTTTATAGTCTATTTAATTTTAAAAAAATAAAAATGGGAGAACATATATATGCCATCAAAAGAACATACTCCGTATTATCATGTATACTTGTATATAATATTTAGTATCCTTCTTACACAAAAGAGAAAAAGAACCCCATAAAAAATTGTATATAAAAAACTAATTTAATTTCAATGGTAAGACTTGAGAATTGATCCGCAAAAGGTACACATAATAGCTCGCCAAGACTTCCAATAAAATGGTATATGACAGAACCTTGTAGCAGTCTTCATATCAGCAACACTAGCACCACCACCACACCGCGAACACGTACCGGCAGCCGGTTTGCTCTTCCTAACTTGACGTTGTTGATCAACTAGGAAGCAAAAACACACCATTTTATTTATATCGGGGTAACTTTTGATTGATTATCGCTCGTATTCAGTGTTTATAAGTACTACAAGTAATGTATTTAGAGGCGTGTTTTGTGCTTTTCAACCTTCACTTAAATTTGTTTTTGGGTTAGTTGGAAGAAGAGGAGAGTTTGTTGGAAAGGATATTAATTCATATGGTTCGAAACAAAGAATAGAGAGGAAAGGGTATTTATAGAAACACAAGAATTTTGTTGGAGTAAAGAAGTTGGCAGTTGTTTTACTCAAAAATAAATGTATGAATAATAATAATAATAATAATATAAAGTTGGCAGTTGCTAGTCTTGCTACTTGATAAATAGCATTTGGCAAGTGGGTATGGGAACATTTTAAATTGATTGAGGTCAGCAATTAGTTGGGTGTAATTAATGAGCCCTTTCTACGTGAGTAGGAATTATAAATAGTGTTACAACTTGCAAGTAATTCCCAACTCTAACTTATAAAAAAAAACAAAACGGAGGGAGCATTAATCTAGCTGATATCGAAACTGAAAGAGACAATAGTTGAATAAAAGTAATTATGCGGATCAATATAGACAAATGCTTTTTGGCTTTTGACAAAATATAACATGATTCAAAACAATTAATTAATGTACAAATTAAACATAGTACTGTTTGGAAACTGAATTATTAATTACGGAGTATATTACAACTAATTAATACTACAATCATAATATTACTTCCACTCTCATTCTCTCTAAGCTCTAAAACTCTTTCCCAAAATAGCATAGGTTATACAAAAATTTATACTAATACTACTCTAGAATATCAGATTGACTAGTAGTAGTACAAAAATGGAGAGGCCTAAACATCTCAATCAACTACCTTAATCGCATAATTACCACTAATAATACTAATACTACATAGTTAGATTATTAATTAAACCCAATATTATTCATAGCCAAAGAGGAGGAGGCTCGTTCAAGTCAACACCAAGCCCACGCCCAGGCCCAGGCCCACTTCTCAAACCCAAATCCAACCCCAGCCCATCAACTCTAGGCCCAACATTACCGGACCCTCTCACAGCTGGACCGGACCCAGTTCTCAAATACTCAACGAACCCCCCTTGATGGGCCGAAACATTAACACCGGCCCAAGAGGTGGTATTGGGCCGGAGATTGAGGTCGAGAGAGACGGAAGAAGAAGGCGGCGGTGGCGGAGGCGGAGGCGGCGGTGGTAGCGGCGGAGAGAGAAGAGGGAAGTTGGTTTTAGCTTTGATGCCACGGAGAGCGCGGGCAGCGCCGTCGTAAGCGAGGGCGGCTTCTTCGGGTGTGTCGAATGTGCCTAACCAAACCCGGGTTTTTTTCCATGGGTCGCGTATTTCGGCCGCGTAGCGGCCCCAGGGCCGCTTGCGGACGCCGCGGTAGTGGGTTTCGGTTCGGGTGTTTGGGGTCGAAGTCATTGGGTTTTAGAGAGAGAGAGAGAGAGGGAGAGTGAGTGAGGGGAAAGGAGGAGACAGAAGACGAGGTAATGGGGAAATAGATTGACAGGGAAAAAAAGGGGGGAGAATAAGGTGGTATGTATAAAGTTGCTAAAGAATTGTCCTATAAAGTTGCTATTGCTACATTTAGGATTTACTTCATCCTTTGTCTTTTTTAAACTTTTATTACTCCCTTTTATCTTTGAAAGAATCATAGTCCTTTACGGTCAAAATCTAGTCTTAAATTGATTAATTTATTTGTGTGTATTAAAATACTCTTTAATTTACAATAATATTTGTATAAAGTTAGGGTTTTCATGTAATTTTGTTTTTTACGTGCTTTTTATTCTCTCTCTACTTTTTATAGAGTACTCCGTATAAAAAAACTTAACACTTCGGGAGTGTTCTGATTGACTAAAATAAGTTGAAATGAACTAAAATGAATATTTTATGAGAGAAGGAAATTAAGAACGGAACTGAAAATAATCTGAAGAGAACAGACTTTTAAAATTGGTTCACTTTACTTATGAAAAATAACATTCAATTAAAATAATTCCAATTCAATAAAAATCAATACATTAGCTTTAAAAAAGAAATATAATTATTTTTAGTTTACTAAAAATAAAGTTCAACAAAAATAATTCTAGCTAATTCAATAAAAATAATTTGATTTTATTTATTTTAATTTTTTTTTTTGAAATAAACGGTTGACAAGACCTAATTTATTACTAAGGGCCTGTTCTCATAGACTGAACTCAGCTGAAGTGAACTGAACTGAAATGCATATTCTATGAGAGAAGGAAATTAGGAGCTGAACTAAATAGAAGTGAACTGAACAAAATTGAATATTTTGTAAGAGAAGGAAATTAAGAGTTGAAGTGAACTGAAAATAAATATATTAGAACATGCCCTAGCTATCAATTTAAAAAATTTAATCATCTATACAAATTTAACAGGATTTTTATTTTGCAACTCATACATTACTCGCAAATGGTTAAAATACTATTTGTGAATATTACGAAGAGAGTTAGCATCGTTTTATGATTATATCCACTTTGGAGATGGTCAATGATCACAACTTCCTAGTAAAGTAAAAAGAGGTGAGACTTTAATTTGGTGTCTTTCATGCTGCCGTAATAGTCGGCTAGACTGCACATTCCACAAAACTAAAGTTAAGATTAAAGCTAATTAATTATTCTAAATACGGTTTATCCATTGGTGTCTGTACGTCAAATGTCACTGCCATTAGCATCTAATCAAACTTTTATTAAAAATGTTAAATCAGATTAAGGAATTTAATTGGTCTCACGTGGTAAGCATGAAAGGATCTTGAATTAATGTGCATTCTGCCTTAACCGCTTTATGTGTCAATTAACGGCTCCATATTGGGAAATGGGTTGTTTGTGAATTTTTTTTTTTTTTTTTTTTTTTTTTTTTTTTTTTTTTATTTTTTTTATCATATCCTTAAAGTTGTTGCTTCTTTAACTGAACTGAAATTATTTTAACTGAACTGAAATTAGTTTTGCTGAACTTAAATTAATTTTACTGAACTGAAATTAATTTTTAATAAAACTGAATTTTGCTAAATTGAACTTATTTTTACTGAACTGAAATTAATTTTACTGAACTGAAATTATTTTTACTTAATATTATTTTTTTAGAACAAGGCCTCATTTTCAGTTTAGTTCAGTCTCCAATTTTCCTCTCTTATAAAATACGGAGTATTTAATTCAGTTCAGTTCAGTTAATTTAATTAATTGTCAATGAGAACAGGCCCTAATTTACAACAAAATTTATCTTAAGCCAATATTCTTAATACTTTAAATTACGAGTATTTTTTTTATAGTTATTATTTAAATATATACGGAGTAACTATTAATTGTAACATGGCTTTAGATACGTGCGAGTTTATAATAAGGTGGTTGTAAATTTGGTACATGTATACGAGGATATTATTGAATAAAATATTACGTAGTACAAAGTATTTTATGATGATCTTATGGTCAACATTCTGATGCAAGGATTGTGATTCATGAGTATAACATCAAAACAAATTAATTACATAAATATAACAAATTGCCTCCTTCTTCAATACGGTATACTTTGACCAATTAATTAGGAGTACATAATTATAACAAACTAGTATTATTTGCTACATGCCTACATGGCTACATTAATGAGAAAGTGAGAGTCGTCGTCGTCGGTCATTTGGTTTCACATTCATTTTCTGCGTATTATTTCTGGGAAAATTTGCAAATTGCATCCATTTAAAATTCGTATTTTACAAATTGTAGCCATTTAAATTTTTTTTTGCAAATTGCAGCCTAAAAGTTCGTATAAATTGTAAATTGCAGCCCAATTCAACTTTTACAACGATTTTCATGTCAAAAAATCTTCGGTTAAGGTTTTATGGGCCATTTTAGTCCTTAAGGTTCCGAATTGAGCTCGAAATTAGCAAAAAAAATAACATAAGTGTCTCGTTTTGCGTAACAAAAATATGATTTGTGGGAAACTGTAAAAATGAGACACTTACGTTATTTTTTTGCTAATTCCGAGCTCAATTCGGACCTTTAAAAACTCAAATGACCCCTAAAACCTTAAACAAAAATTTATCGACATGTAAACCAATGAAAAAATTGAAGTGGGCTGCAATTTATAATTTATACGAACTTTTGGGATGCAATTTGCAAAAAAAACTTTAAATGGCTGCAATTTGCAAAATACGAACTTTAAATTGCTGCAATTTGCAAATTTTCCTTATTTCTGATATACTATTTTTTTTTTTTTTTTTTTTTTTTTTTTGCAACTTTAGAATATTATTTAATAGATACGGAGTATAAAATATTCTAAACTTACAACTAAAAAAAATCGGAAGTAGTATTAGATTTTCTAACACTATAGTGTAAAATAAAGCGTAAAATATGAGTAAAATAGTGAGGGCAATAATAGTACAACGGTAATTACCTGAGGTGGGGTCGGCATTATTTAAAAAAGAAAAAGGACAACACAGGTGGGAATTGAAAAATAAAAAGAGGTGGACTGATAGAGCCGCCGCATGAATTGATGTGTGGCGGAACCCAAACACAAACGCAAATAAAACCCCCTAATAAAACCAAATGAAGTTGTGCATTTCTGCTACTCAACTTCAAAATTCAAACCCCCATTCATGTGACTTTAATGACGCAAGCCCTACCATTTCCTTAACTCCTATCTTTGGTCACCACTCACTTGTACTTCACTTCTTCCTCTCTTTCTAAACTTCTTTATCTCTCTACAATTATTGCTTTCTTTTTTAGACTACTCCGTAATAAACTTAGCCATTATTTTAAGCAAACTTAAAATTATTGAACAACACATAGTAGTTGTGTACGTAGATCACATGCATTGATCCTTGTAACACTACATATACTCGTAGTTGTGTAGATCTATGCAGGAGTAAAACACAAATACAATCCCTAAATTTTTGTATTTGTTCACTTTTAGTCCCTCAACTTTCATTTAGACATCGGTCATTGTAAAGCTATGCATAGCTATGTAGATCTATGTAGTTTTTTGAGGGAAATGTAGATCTATGCAGTTTCAGTAAAACAACAATTACTCAGTATTATGGATGGTTATTGCCCTAAGAGCATCCACAATAAATAGCTACATCTGGATTATTATAACAACTGAATAGTGTTGAAAGCTAAAAAATGGTGAAGTTAGTTTACTTTATGTTGGTTTATATCATGAATTTTTAACATTGAAGTTTCAATTTCTATATTTTACTTCGTATTTTAGAGTATAAATGTATTTGCACACCGAATTATTATTATTATTTACAACAAAAGAATTTTTTTATCTTACAATAATACCACTTTGTTCCAAAAAAAAAAAAAAAAAAAAAAAAAAGTAATATAAAAGCTTAAAATTACAAAAATATACTACCTCTGTTTTTTTTTAGTTGATATGTATTCCTTTTTAGGAAAAAAAAATTTAGTTCACACGTTTTCTTTTGGGGTAAATTTTTTATATCAACATTACAACTAGGCGAACTAGCATATACGAAGTAATTAACTAGCTAGGCAAACTAGCTTATACGAAGAAATTAACTAATTTAAAAGGAGTAGAACCACCTAGTCCATATTAAAAGACGAATGTAGCCTGTTCAATTCCATTTACATTGTCTGGATAAATTTCTAATTACTCCGTAGACAATACTCCACAATACTATTCCTCTTATAAATTTTCGAATGAAGTACTGTTTTTATAATTATTTCTTTGATCAGTACTTGAGTTACTTAACTACATTTAAAGAAAAAAAAAAAAAAATAACATTAGAAGTCCTCCTACAATAAAATCAAAATATACATATTTTCAATCATCTCATACTCGCATATACTTGTACTACAAAGTATAGTGTAGTAAAAAGAGTATACGAGCCTAGTAGCTTAGAGTAGATAGGATAAAAAAAAAATCTTGGATTATCTTCAGAAAATAAATCTGTTTGCAGCAAAATAATCAAGACGTGTCACTTAACAATTGGATCAGAAGAGAGAGACAAAATATAGTACAGTATAGAGGTTGGTGTCAGTGAAACCTCAGGCTAGAATCACTTCACCTTTATTTATTTATTTTTTTAAAAAAAAGAAAAAGTAAGAAGAGTTGACAGATGGGTGGGGGGTGGGTCACGTGGGTGATGTTTCGGGGTACAATTACGTGGATGTCCAGTTGCAGGAGACAGCTCCGAGTTTCAGTTTCGTGACTCGCTCCGAGTTCTGATGAGTTATCTTCTGTCCTTTTGTGGGCTTGTGTGGGACCCAATTTATTACTCGTATGTTGTTTCAAACTTTGACTAATGTTTGAGCTACCAAATTAAATCATTTTAGTTATTGTGTGAATAATGAATGTATGTATGTACTGTTGGTTTTAAGGGTTATGTGAATTGAAAGATGTAATGACTAATGAAGATGTGATATGGTCAAAACTAGGAGTAGCTTAGCTTGTAGTTGGATCTTCATCAGTTAGTTCTGATCCGATCATCCAATTACATTCACTTCATTATTGTACTACAGTATTACTCCATATTATGATAAGTGTAAACTAGGATACATAATATAAATACTTCTTTAGTCTCAAAAATCAGTGTATAGTTTGCGTTGCATAATAGATGACTATTAGGTTAAACCTTATGCTATGTATAGATGTTAAATAATTATGATGACAATAATAATATAGAAAATATAATAAAGCGAGTCAACAAGTTAATAATAAGTTGAAGAGAGCACAACCTTAATAGAACAGATGATTTGTTAGCCTAATAAGGATGAACGGATTATGAGTCAATTCGCTTTGTACAGTTTAAGGTTAGTGCCAATCAATAAATCGGAGTAACGATACTCGATCATCTATTCCTTTTATAGGTTACAATTTAACAATTTTTTTTTTTACACAAAAAAGTTTTCAAACATAATACTCCATAGCAATAAGGGTTTGTTCGATTTACTGAAAACAGCTAAACTGAATTGGGTGGGGTAGAATTAAGCTGAACAAAGCTAAATAGAGCTTAATACAATTGTTTATGAGAGAAGGAAATTAAAAACTGTATGAACTAATTGGAGTTGAGCTGAACTGAACTAAAATAAAATTAAGCTGATAGGAACAAGCCTTAATTCACCGACGAGAAAAAAAAATATAGACATGGCTCTTGGGGTTCGTTGAAGAACCTTTCCTCATAACTACGGAATGCTTAATGTAAGTGGAAGTGATGTATCAAGAGGACAGTTGTATTTACATTGTTTAGGATTAGAATATTACGGCTTCTCTATTGATGCATGATGGTCTATAAAAAAAAAAATAAAAAAAAAAAAATAAATAAATAAAAAAAGGGTTTTGAACCTAGTGATTCCCACTATGTCGATCATGACCCATTAACATATTGATGCAAGGAGACTTATGATTTACATTTTGTTATGACATGTGGCAATCTACCAACAAAACATAGCATAGGCTAAGCATTAGGGCTGACCACAAGATGAGAATTTTTTTTTTTTTTTCAAAAAAAAAAAATTCAATTTGTTGACAACAGTTCAGATCCTATAATGAAAGAACGATTTTATAGTCTTTTTGTTTTCCACTGATCTACAATGAATTTAAATTGAGTAAACTATATATTGTGATCAACTTACATACTTCGCATTTAATAACAAAGTTTTTCCTTCTTTTAATACTTGTAATAATTTTTTACTCCGTAACATGTAATATTATTTCCTTCATCTCACAATATATATATATACTTAAAATGCTGTTTTTGTTTATATTTAGGATAGTATATAAATACTAATTTGAATAATACGGAGTATGTTGTTTCTGTTTTTATTTTGAATAGTAGGTAAATACGGAGTATGTTGTCCCTAAATTACATCCCTACTCCTCTTTATTATATGAGGTATAAATACTAGAAATAAGAATGTTATTTAAGAACGAAGAGTAGGGTGTACATAGATAGACGAAAGTTTGAAAGTTTCACTAAAAAAATAAAGTTTCTCTGCTTTTCTCAAATGTATAATAAGGCTTGTGTCAAAAAAAAAAACTAAAAAGGCGATAATTGGGTGAAACGTCAAAGTGCGGTGCAGAGTGCAGAGTGCGTAGGCGGAGGTCAGGGGGGCAGTCTCGCAGTAGCAGCGCAATGACTAAATCTGATGATGACGTTATTTGATGCTCACTTTGTTCTTTTCTTTTTTTTTTTTTGGAGAATCATATTATTCTGACCTTGCGTGTTTTCTTCATTACTTCACTGCATCTGTCTATACTCTTTATCCAGATGCTTGCCACTTTTCATACAAGTATTATCATCAATCACTTTTTTTTTTTTTTTTTTTTTTTTTTTTTTTTTTTTCAAGAAGTCTTATTTTTATTCTTAGTGATAGATATTATATTTAGGATAATATTTGTCACAAGTATAGGATATATTTAATGTATATTTTGTATATAATCCCAAGATCTAACCTAAGCTGTGATACCATGTCAGATAATATAAACTCCTTGATTAGAGTGATTTCCATTGATCAATATTTATAGGGTTACAATGAGAAACCTAATCATATTAGGTAACTATAAGATATGTACAGATATCAAAGATAATCTTATACAAAATATATCCTAAACCTAGGATGAGAATATTCTATGGATATTCTCTATCACACCCTCGCAGTCAGAGCGGGAGAAAATCGAATGCTCAGACTGGATCTGAATCACGCATCGAACAGTAAGGATAGTTCAGTAACCCATGATCAAAAGAGAAAGTAGTAGAAATGTGTCGGTGATGACGAGAGAAGCAACAGCCACGACCTACATAGAGTAGAGATAAGCACTGCTAGGCCGGAGGAGAAGGAGAAAAGCCGCACACAGGCTTGGGCTAAGTTGCAGATCCAGAGAAGAAGAAGCTAAGGGATCAAACCATCATCGGGAAGAAGACACTACACTACTACATGAAATCACAGTTGAAGAAAAATAAATAAAATTGCGCAAGAAAAGATTAAATCCCACCGCTTGAAATTAATCAATTCTCAGAAGAGAAACCGGGTAGCAAGAAGTAATACTCCACAAAGATTCCAAGTGCTGCAACAATAAAAGGAGCTAACTTGATAACAAAAGAGATGTGCAAACGTTGACCTTATTGTGATATACCACCACCCAAACAAAATCTATGTGATTATGTATTAAAAAAACCAATAAGGCAATGTAAGAATCATTGTTGGTCATGGGGAGGTGGAAATAGAGTGCGGCACATGGAGTAGGTTGGCAGATGTGGTTACTGCCAGAAGTGGGAGGCGGTAGTGTATGTGATTGCCAACAATGATGGAGGAGGCTTTCGCGATTGCTACTGTTGGTGGGAGGCGCAAGGTTACATAAAGATTCTAAAAAAAAAACTTTGAGAAAAGAAAAAAAAAATCTATATGTGTGTTTGCGGAAGCATAAAAAACTTTGTATATCCCTTTACTCTGATTTTGACACAGTGGCGACTGATGTGTCCGTTTTATATAGTATTTTACCCCCGTCCCTTGGTCATAATTAGTAGTGTTTTTGGCTCTTTAGAGCCACTTTTATTACTAATTGGTGTTTTCTAGTGTTTTCGTAGATTTGGTTGACTTTTGCAGGGATTTATGCTTTTGGAGTATTTTCCCGAGATATTTTGGAGCAATCACGAACATTGGAGAAGCACGACCAGAGTTTATAGCCCAGGGCCGGTTAGAGACATCGAACCGGTGATTAAGGGCTCGGTAGAGGTGATACCGGGGCGTTTGGACCGAGTATTCAAGACCCAAAGAGGAAACCCAGATTGGCCCGAAGAATTGGAGCCCAATCGAAGTCCAAATATTGGCCCAAATGATCCGCCCGGCCAAAAAGGCTGGCGCCCGGAGGCGCGCCCGGCCGGGCGGGAGGGGCGCCCGGTGACGCGCCCGGCCGGGCGCGAGATTGTTATTAGAGGTGAAAAAAGGCGCGCCCGATCGGGCGGTGCCTCGCCCGATCGGGCGCGTGTTTATTTAGGAAACAATTAGAGTCGTATTAATTTGTTTTAGTTTAGGATTTTTGTACGGAGTATAAATACTCCTCCGTAATACGTTTTTAGGTCGTCTCTTCTTTTGGGGAGATCTTCTTTTCTCTTCTTCTCCTCTTCTTCTTCCCTTATCTCCTCTCTTTTAGACTTTCTCTCTCTACTTAGTTTTCTCTCTCTAAACTTTTGTTCTTATTTCTTTGATTAATTCCAGATTTACTTTGGTGACGATTTCTCTTCCCTTAATCTTAGTTATTTATTTTATTCCTTTGATCATGATTTATTTTATTGCTTTGCTTAGTTTATATCTAATTATGTGTGAGTAGTTTAATTTCTAGGGTTTATGGGGATCTAATAAATAATATGAAGGGGTAAATTATTGTTGTTGATTATCAATGCTAGATTAATTTCCTATTGATTGATTTAATGCTCTGTGACTAGATTAGGCCTATCTTTTATGCATGAGTTTGACAATATTGATTCAAGAATCGAGAGATGAGAATTAATGTTTAGGTCTAGTTTCAATAGGCAAGTTAATTTATAAATGGTTAAATCAAGATTCGAGAGATGAGATTTAATACCGGTAATTTAATTGTGTGATTGTAATAAGTAGCGAGAGCCCTTTACAATCTGATTAATTGATGCATTGATGATTGACTATTATTGATTGTTGGTATTGCATGATGATTTCTTATTGGATTGTTTTAATGTTTTACAATTGCGGCTTGTAAAAGTATAGCAATATTAAATTGATGAATCGAGCAGATGTTAATTTGATATTAAAGGCCATTTTCGATAAGAACTTAGATCTAGTAAATTGCGAGAGCCTGTTAGATCTATGTTGATTAATAAATTGCGAGAGCCTGTTAATCATGTTATTTATGCCATGTCAATGATTGATTACCCTATTTTACCCCGGAATATTATTTATTGGTGAACCTATGCCCTAGATCCTTTTATATATTATTTTCTCCCTTTTCTTACTCTTTTTAGTTTAGTTTCATATTCAACTTTTAATATTGATCACTTAAATAATTTAGATTATAATATTTAATTAGGAGTAAAAAGACTTGTTTCCCTGTGGAGATCGACCCTACTTCCCTATCTACTTTAGTTAGTGAATTAGGTAATTATTTTTTATTAGGGGATACGACTTTACCCTGTCAAAATTTGGCGCCGTTGCCGGGGAAACGGTTTTATTTTTATTTCTAGTTATTATTAGAGTCTAGATTATTTTTAATTTATTATTATTATTATTATTATTTAATTTTTAATTTTTTTTTTATGAGTTGAAAATATCCATGCTTATGTCACTACAAGAATTATATAATTTTTATGCAGCACCTAACTACTGTAGTTGTCAACGTCTTTGTCATGAAAATCCTGAATGCCCTTATAGTGAGTTTTTTGTGCGTGCTCCGGATGATTTTAGAGTCTTTCCATATACATATGATCATATTCGGAAACGATTAGTTGCTAATGAAAGTTATTGGAAAGATCTTGATGAAAAAGTCTATGGACACTATAATAATATGAATGTTATTGAGGATGAAGAACCATCGGTTATAGAATTTGTGGTTGAAAAATCATTGGTTGACGAATCAGTGATTGAAAAATCATTAGTTGTAGAAACGGTGGTTGATAATTCCTTTGTTGATGATGAGGTTATTTGTGAGGGTAAAATTTTAAAGTCATTATTGGATGATAAAGACAATGACTACCTCCATGTTCGTTCTATTAATTCTAAATTTTTAGCGGAGGAAGTAGAAGGTTGTGGTATATTTTCATCTCCCTCTTTTCATTTTTCTTTCTACCTTGAGTTCTCTTTATGTACTCCTAAATTTTTCTTTATAGGGATAAATGTGCTTGCTATTAAGCCCTATATAGTGCTTAATGAAATGTTTGCAGGAGCGTTTGATAAGTTACTCAAGGCATTGAATTCTTCCGATTGAGAGAAGGAGTATGGTCGAGCGGGACCTTGATAAACTAGCGCTTTGCGGGAGGCAACCCGTATTTTGTTGATTTTTATTTAGTTTTTTTTTTATTTATTTATTTGTTTGTGTGTTTTCTTTTTGTTTTGTTTTAGAGAGGTAGAGGAGAGTATATCTTATATTTGTGGGAGTGTGATTTTGTGCACAGATACTAGAAAAGTTGAGAAAAGATCGAAGGGCTAAAGGAATCCCAGGGCAATTAGCAGCAGCAAGCTGCCCCGTCAAATCAGTAGCACGGGCCCGATCGGGCAGAGCTCGCCCGATCGGGCGCGCGTACGCGTCAGCAAACTACGTCAACTTTGACAGGCCATAACTTTTGCGTTTCTTATCCGATTTTTGCGTGTGACCTGTCGTTGGAAAGCTCTTCAAGTCTAGTTTCCAATGCAATTAAAATCATTGTATTATAATTTATACATCAAAATTTATGATCAGAATAGTGCACCTGACTCAAATTTGAACTTTTTCCCACTAACACTTTGTTTCTTTATTGCCCAATTTTGTTCCAAAGAGATGCATTGCAATCCTCGAGGCTTTGGTGACATTGATGTGGTGATGATGAAGAGTAGTCACCTTGACTACTAGCTTTCCTTTAAGACAATGAGGACATTGTCTGATTTAGCTTGGGGGGAGGTTCTCGTGTTCGTATGGTACATCTTTCACTCTCTCTTTTCTCTTTTTTTTTTTATTTTTATTTTTCTTAGTATAGATTTTATTACTTTCTTAGGTTAGTTTTGTTCCAATGAATTATAAATTATGCTTCCCTTTTCCCCTTAATTGAGAAATTTGTTTTGATCCTTGGTAATTGATGATAGGCATTGTGGATTAGTTGATCATGATTTGATGTTTGATTGTCTTGAAACCTTTACATGCGTCAATTTTGTCCAACTACTTGTGAATATAGTGCTTGACTAGTTGATTTGGTTAGGAAATGTGTGATAGTTCCATTTTTCCTGGTATGTCAATGAATTTGAGTATTGGTTTGCAACTATAAGTAATATTTATATGATTCATTATTATGCACATTGTGGAGGACGAAGGCATTTGTTCTTTTAGGTAGCCTCCAGATATTGTAGATACATTTGTTCCCTTCTTGCTACCCATGTTGTTGCCTTGACTTTTTATTGTTTATTAGCCACATTACAAGCCTATTTTGCCCCATTGGTTACTAGTCCCAAGCTTGGCTTGGGGGAGCTATTAGTGAGTGAGGTGAGGGAGTTTGTAGTGTGCTATTTATTTGCACAATTTGGGTGGGATTTTGAGAAGTAGTTTTGTTGATTGTTCATGTTTATTTTTGATGAATTTGAGAGTTATATTTTCTTGAAAAAATAAAGCATGATATTATGAAAAAAAAAAAGAGAAGTTCAAAGAAAAAAAAAATGTGAAAAAATAAGCGAACTTCAAAAGGAAAAAAATGTTCAAATGTTCTAGTTGGAGGTTTGTAAAGAATAATTTTGAGCCTCAATGGAAAAATTTCAAGTTTGGAAAATAAAGTTTGTTTATTCATTCTATTACTCCATTATTATATCTTATGAGTGAAATTGTAAGAGTTGGGTTTATTTATTATGATTGGAGTATATTTGGTTGATGTTAGAGTTGGTTATGTAGGAGATGTTGATCATTATTTATTTTTGATCATGAGTTTTATTAGGATATTGCTCCCTTAAGCATAGCTTTTCTCTCACGTATTTCCAAATTTATCCTACCCTTTACCTTAGCCTTACATTACAAGCTTTAAAGACCTTCCGACCTTTGTGCATAGAATTGTATGAATGTGAAAGTGTTGCTTATCAATGCAAGTTATGATTTGGCATATTTCGAGTCGACTAGTAGGATTGAGCGTTCATTGTTTTTATACACACGAGAGTGTGAGTTGGGAGGGCATTGTTCACATTAGAGGGGTGGTTGGAGAGCGATCGAGTACATCTTTTACTCGCCACATAAATGAGAGTCGAGTGTGTGAGCACTAGTCTTGAATTCTATATGCTCTTGTGGTTTGCTCTGTTTGACAATTGTTAGGGAAGAAAGGTAATTGGATGGACTTGATTGATCGACTCTGAAGCATGTTTATTTGATTTACCCTGAATCGTTTGTGCTTGATTTTACTTTCGGGGTGAAGCATATTTATTGATTCATTGATGAGATCTTTGCTTAGGGACAAGCAAACGTTTGGCTTGGGGGAGTTTGATGTGTCCGTTTTATATAGTATTTTACCCCCGTCCCTTGGTCATAATTAGTAGTGTTTTTGGCTCTTTAGAGCCACTTTTATTACTAATTGGTGTTTTCTAGTGTTTTCGTAGATTTGGTTGACTTTTGCAGGGATTTATGCTTTTGGAGTATTTTCCCGAGATATTTTGGAGCAATCACGAACATTGGAGAAGCACGACCAGAGTTTATAGCCCAGGGCCGGTTAGAGACATCGAACCGGTGATTAAGGGCTCGGTAGAGGTGATACCGGGGCGTTTGGACCGAGTATTCAAGACCCAAAGAGGAAACCCAGATTGGCCCGAAGAATTGGAGCCCAATCGAAGTCCAAATATTGGCCCAAATGATCCGCCCGGCCAAAAAGGCTGGCGCCCGGAGGCGCGCCCGGCCGGGCGGGAGGGGCGCCCGGTGACGCGCCCGGCCGGGCGCGAGATTGTTATTAGAGGTGAAAAAAGGCGCGCCCGATCGGGCGGTGCCTCGCCCGATCGGGCGCGTGTTTATTTAGGAAACAATTAGAGTCGTATTAATTTGTTTTAGTTTAGGATTTTTGTACGGAGTATAAATACTCCTCCGTAATACGTTTTTAGGTCGTCTCTTCTTTTGGGGAGATCTTCTTTTCTCTTCTTCTCCTCTTCTTCTTCCCTTATCTCCTCTCTTTTAGACTTTCTCTCTCTACTTAGTTTTCTCTCTCTAAACTTTTGTTCTTATTTCTTTGATTAATTCCAGATTTACTTTGGTGACGATTTCTCTTCCCTTAATCTTAGTTATTTATTTTATTCCTTTGATCATGATTTATTTTATTGCTTTGCTTAGTTTATATCTAATTATGTGTGAGTAGTTTAATTTCTAGGGTTTATGGGGATCTAATAAATAATATGAAGGGGTAAATTATTGTTGTTGATTATCAATGCTAGATTAATTTCCTATTGATTGATTTAATGCTCTGTGACTAGATTAGGCCTATCTTTTATGCATGAGTTTGACAATATTGATTCAAGAATCGAGAGATGAGAATTAATGTTTAGGTCTAGTTTCAATAGGCAAGTTAATTTATAAATGGTTAAATCAAGATTCGAGAGATGAGATTTAATACCGGTAATTTAATTGTGTGATTGTAATAAGTAGCGAGAGCCCTTTACAATCTGATTAATTGATGCATTGATGATTGACTATTATTGATTGTTGGTATTGCATGATGATTTCTTATTGGATTGTTTTAATGTTTTACAATTGCGGCTTGTAAAAGTATAGCAATATTAAATTGATGAATCGAGCAGATGTTAATTTGATATTAAAGGCCATTTTCGATAAGAACTTAGATCTAGTAAATTGCGAGAGCCTGTTAGATCTATGTTGATTAATAAATTGCGAGAGCCTGTTAATCATGTTATTTATGCCATGTCAATGATTGATTACCCTATTTTACCCCGGAATATTATTTATTGGTGAACCTATGCCCTAGATCCTTTTATATATTATTTTCTCCCTTTTCTTACTCTTTTTAGTTTAGTTTCATATTCAACTTTTAATATTGATCACTTAAATAATTTAGATTATAATATTTAATTAGGAGTAAAAAGACTTGTTTCCCTGTGGAGATCGACCCTACTTCCCTATCTACTTTAGTTAGTGAATTAGGTAATTATTTTTTATTAGGGGATACGACTTTACCCTGTCAAAATTTGGCGCCGTTGCCGGGGAAACGGTTTTATTTTTATTTCTAGTTATTATTAGAGTCTAGATTATTTTTAATTTATTATTATTATTATTATTATTTAATTTTTAATTTTTTTTTTATGAGTTGAAAATATCCATGCTTATGTCACTACAAGAATTATATAATTTTTATGCAGCACCTAACTACTGTAGTTGTCAACGTCTTTGTCATGAAAATCCTGAATGCCCTTATAGTGAGTTTTTTGTGCGTGCTCCGGATGATTTTAGAGTCTTTCCATATACATATGATCATATTCGGAAACGATTAGTTGCTAATGAAAGTTATTGGAAAGATCTTGATGAAAAAGTCTATGGACACTATAATAATATGAATGTTATTGAGGATGAAGAACCATCGGTTATAGAATTTGTGGTTGAAAAATCATTGGTTGACGAATCAGTGATTGAAAAATCATTAGTTGTAGAAACGGTGGTTGATAATTCCTTTGTTGATGATGA
The DNA here is from genome assembly GCF_948465745.1 of Chenopodium album. Classification (NCBI taxonomy): domain Eukaryota; kingdom Viridiplantae; phylum Streptophyta; class Magnoliopsida; order Caryophyllales; family Amaranthaceae; genus Chenopodium; species Chenopodium album. Next base: position 72,518,423 of record NC_137839.1, on the reverse strand, counting down.
GGTTATTTGTGAGGGTAAAATTTTAAAGTCATTATTGGATGATAAAGACAATGACTACCTCCATGTTCGTTCTATTAATTCTAAATTTTTAGCGGAGGAAGTAGAAGGTTGTGGTATATTTTCATCTCCCTCTTTTCATTTTTCTTTCTACCTTGAGTTCTCTTTATGTACTCCTAAATTTTTCTTTATAGGGATAAATGTGCTTGCTATTAAGCCCTATATAGTGCTTAATGAAATGTTTGCAGGAGCGTTTGATAAGTTACTCAAGGCATTGAATTCTTCCGATTGAGAGAAGGAGTATGGTCGAGCGGGACCTTGATAAACTAGCGCTTTGCGGGAGGCAACCCGTATTTTGTTGATTTTTATTTAGTTTTTTTTTTATTTATTTATTTGTTTGTGTGTTTTCTTTTTGTTTTGTTTTAGAGAGGTAGAGGAGAGTATATCTTATATTTGTGGGAGTGTGATTTTGTGCACAGATACTAGAAAAGTTGAGAAAAGATCGAAGGGCTAAAGGAATCCCAGGGCAATTAGCAGCAGCAAGCTGCCCCGTCAAATCAGTAGCACGGGCCCGATCGGGCAGAGCTCGCCCGATCGGGCGCGCGTACGCGTCAGCAAACTACGTCAACTTTGACAGGCCATAACTTTTGCGTTTCTTATCCGATTTTTGCGTGTGACCTGTCGTTGGAAAGCTCTTCAAGTCTAGTTTCCAATGCAATTAAAATCATTGTATTATAATTTATACATCAAAATTTATGATCAGAATAGTGCACCTGACTCAAATTTGAACTTTTTCCCACTAACACTTTGTTTCTTTATTGCCCAATTTTGTTCCAAAGAGATGCATTGCAATCCTCGAGGCTTTGGTGACATTGATGTGGTGATGATGAAGAGTAGTCACCTTGACTACTAGCTTTCCTTTAAGACAATGAGGACATTGTCTGATTTAGCTTGGGGGGAGGTTCTCGTGTTCGTATGGTACATCTTTCACTCTCTCTTTTCTCTTTTTTTTTTTATTTTTATTTTTCTTAGTATAGATTTTATTACTTTCTTAGGTTAGTTTTGTTCCAATGAATTATAAATTATGCTTCCCTTTTCCCCTTAATTGAGAAATTTGTTTTGATCCTTGGTAATTGATGATAGGCATTGTGGATTAGTTGATCATGATTTGATGTTTGATTGTCTTGAAACCTTTACATGCGTCAATTTTGTCCAACTACTTGTGAATATAGTGCTTGACTAGTTGATTTGGTTAGGAAATGTGTGATAGTTCCATTTTTCCTGGTATGTCAATGAATTTGAGTATTGGTTTGCAACTATAAGTAATATTTATATGATTCATTATTATGCACATTGTGGAGGACGAAGGCATTTGTTCTTTTAGGTAGCCTCCAGATATTGTAGATACATTTGTTCCCTTCTTGCTACCCATGTTGTTGCCTTGACTTTTTATTGTTTATTAGCCACATTACAAGCCTATTTTGCCCCATTGGTTACTAGTCCCAAGCTTGGCTTGGGGGAGCTATTAGTGAGTGAGGTGAGGGAGTTTGTAGTGTGCTATTTATTTGCACAATTTGGGTGGGATTTTGAGAAGTAGTTTTGTTGATTGTTCATGTTTATTTTTGATGAATTTGAGAGTTATATTTTCTTGAAAAAATAAAGCATGATATTATGAAAAAAAAAAAAGAGAAGTTCAAAGAAAAAAAAATGTGAAAAAATAAGCGAACTTCAAAAGGAAAAAAATGTTCAAATGTTCTAGTTGGAGGTTTGTAAAGAATAATTTTGAGCCTCAATGGAAAAATTTCAAGTTTGGAAAATAAAGTTTGTTTATTCATTCTATTACTCCATTATTATATCTTATGAGTGAAATTGTAAGAGTTGGGTTTATTTATTATGATTGGAGTATATTTGGTTGATGTTAGAGTTGGTTATGTAGGAGATGTTGATCATTATTTATTTTTGATCATGAGTTTTATTAGGATATTGCTCCCTTAAGCATAGCTTTTCTCTCACGTATTTCCAAATTTATCCTACCCTTTACCTTAGCCTTACATTACAAGCTTTAAAGACCTTCCGACCTTTGTGCATAGAATTGTATGAATGTGAAAGTGTTGCTTATCAATGCAAGTTATGATTTGGCATATTTCGAGTCGACTAGTAGGATTGAGCGTTCATTGTTTTTATACACACGAGAGTGTGAGTTGGGAGGGCATTGTTCACATTAGAGGGGTGGTTGGAGAGCGATCGAGTACATCTTTTACTCGCCACATAAATGAGAGTCGAGTGTGTGAGCACTAGTCTTGAATTCTATATGCTCTTGTGGTTTGCTCTGTTTGACAATTGTTAGGGAAGAAAGGTAATTGGATGGACTTGATTGATCGACTCTGAAGCATGTTTATTTGATTTACCCTGAATCGTTTGTGCTTGATTTTACTTTCGGGGTGAAGCATATTTATTGATTCATTGATGAGATCTTTGCTTAGGGACAAGCAAACGTTTGGCTTGGGGGAGTTTGATGTGTCCGTTTTATATAGTATTTTACCCCCGTCCCTTGGTCATAATTAGTAGTGTTTTTGGCTCTTTAGAGCCACTTTTATTACTAATTGGTGTTTTCTAGTGTTTTCGTAGATTTGGTTGACTTTTGCAGGGATTTATGCTTTTGGAGTATTTTCCCGAGATATTTTGGAGCAATCACGAACATTGGAGAAGCACGACCAGAGTTTATAGCCCAGGGCCGGTTAGAGACATCGAACCGGTGATTAAGGGCTCGGTAGAGGTGATACCGGGGCGTTTGGACCGAGTATTCAAGACCCAAAGAGGAAACCCAGATTGGCCCGAAGAATTGGAGCCCAATCGAAGTCCAAATATTGGCCCAAATGATCCGCCCGGCCAAAAAGGCTGGCGCCCGGAGGCGCGCCCGGCCGGGCGGGAGGGGCGCCCGGTGACGCGCCCGGCCGGGCGCGAGATTGTTATTAGAGGTGAAAAAAGGCGCGCCCGATCGGGCGGTGCCTCGCCCGATCGGGCGCGTGTTTATTTAGGAAACAATTAGAGTCGTATTAATTTGTTTTAGTTTAGGATTTTTGTACGGAGTATAAATACTCCTCCGTAATACGTTTTTAGGTCGTCTCTTCTTTTGGGGAGATCTTCTTTTCTCTTCTTCTCCTCTTCTTCTTCCCTTATCTCCTCTCTTTTAGACTTTCTCTCTCTACTTAGTTTTCTCTCTCTAAACTTTTGTTCTTATTTCTTTGATTAATTCCAGATTTACTTTGGTGACGATTTCTCTTCCCTTAATCTTAGTTATTTATTTTATTCCTTTGATCATGATTTATTTTATTGCTTTGCTTAGTTTATATCTAATTATGTGTGAGTAGTTTAATTTCTAGGGTTTATGGGGATCTAATAAATAATATGAAGGGGTAAATTATTGTTGTTGATTATCAATGCTAGATTAATTTCCTATTGATTGATTTAATGCTCTGTGACTAGATTAGGCCTATCTTTTATGCATGAGTTTGACAATATTGATTCAAGAATCGAGAGATGAGAATTAATGTTTAGGTCTAGTTTCAATAGGCAAGTTAATTTATAAATGGTTAAATCAAGATTCGAGAGATGAGATTTAATACCGGTAATTTAATTGTGTGATTGTAATAAGTAGCGAGAGCCCTTTACAATCTGATTAATTGATGCATTGATGATTGACTATTATTGATTGTTGGTATTGCATGATGATTTCTTATTGGATTGTTTTAATGTTTTACAATTGCGGCTTGTAAAAGTATAGCAATATTAAATTGATGAATCGAGCAGATGTTAATTTGATATTAAAGGCCATTTTCGATAAGAACTTAGATCTAGTAAATTGCGAGAGCCTGTTAGATCTATGTTGATTAATAAATTGCGAGAGCCTGTTAATCATGTTATTTATGCCATGTCAATGATTGATTACCCTATTTTACCCCGGAATATTATTTATTGGTGAACCTATGCCCTAGATCCTTTTATATATTATTTTCTCCCTTTTCTTACTCTTTTTAGTTTAGTTTCATATTCAACTTTTAATATTGATCACTTAAATAATTTAGATTATAATATTTAATTAGGAGTAAAAAGACTTGTTTCCCTGTGGAGATCGACCCTACTTCCCTATCTACTTTAGTTAGTGAATTAGGTAATTATTTTTTATTAGGGGATACGACTTTACCCTGTCAAAATTTGGCGCCGTTGCCGGGGAAACGGTTTTATTTTTATTTCTAGTTATTATTAGAGTCTAGATTATTTTTAATTTATTATTATTATTATTATTATTTAATTTTTAATTTTTTTTTTATGAGTTGAAAATATCCATGCTTATGTCACTACAAGAATTATATAATTTTTATGCAGCACCTAACTACTGTAGTTGTCAACGTCTTTGTCATGAAAATCCTGAATGCCCTTATAGTGAGTTTTTTGTGCGTGCTCCGGATGATTTTAGAGTCTTTCCATATACATATGATCATATTCGGAAACGATTAGTTGCTAATGAAAGTTATTGGAAAGATCTTGATGAAAAAGTCTATGGACACTATAATAATATGAATGTTATTGAGGATGAAGAACCATCGGTTATAGAATTTGTGGTTGAAAAATCATTGGTTGACGAATCAGTGATTGAAAAATCATTAGTTGTAGAAACGGTGGTTGATAATTCCTTTGTTGATGATGAGGTTATTTGTGAGGGTAAAATTTTAAAGTCATTATTGGATGATAAAGACAATGACTACCTCCATGTTCGTTCTATTAATTCTAAATTTTTAGCGGAGGAAGTAGAAGGTTGTGGTATATTTTCATCTCCCTCTTTTCATTTTTCTTTCTACCTTGAGTTCTCTTTATGTACTCCTAAATTTTTCTTTATAGGGATAAATGTGCTTGCTATTAAGCCCTATATAGTGCTTAATGAAATGTTTGCAGGAGCGTTTGATAAGTTACTCAAGGCATTGAATTCTTCCGATTGAGAGAAGGAGTATGGTCGAGCGGGACCTTGATAAACTAGCGCTTTGCGGGAGGCAACCCGTATTTTGTTGATTTTTATTTAGTTTTTTTTTTATTTATTTATTTGTTTGTGTGTTTTCTTTTTGTTTTGTTTTAGAGAGGTAGAGGAGAGTATATCTTATATTTGTGGGAGTGTGATTTTGTGCACAGATACTAGAAAAGTTGAGAAAAGATCGAAGGGCTAAAGGAATCCCAGGGCAATTAGCAGCAGCAAGCTGCCCCGTCAAATCAGTAGCACGGGCCCGATCGGGCAGAGCTCGCCCGATCGGGCGCGCGTACGCGTCAGCAAACTACGTCAACTTTGACAGGCCATAACTTTTGCGTTTCTTATCCGATTTTTGCGTGTGACCTGTCGTTGGAAAGCTCTTCAAGTCTAGTTTCCAATGCAATTAAAATCATTGTATTATAATTTATACATCAAAATTTATGATCAGAATAGTGCACCTGACTCAAATTTGAACTTTTTCCCACTAACACTTTGTTTCTTTATTGCCCAATTTTGTTCCAAAGAGATGCATTGCAATCCTCGAGGCTTTGGTGACATTGATGTGGTGATGATGAAGAGTAGTCACCTTGACTACTAGCTTTCCTTTAAGACAATGAGGACATTGTCTGATTTAGCTTGGGGGGAGGTTCTCGTGTTCGTATGGTACATCTTTCACTCTCTCTTTTCTCTTTTTTTTTTTATTTTTATTTTTCTTAGTATAGATTTTATTACTTTCTTAGGTTAGTTTTGTTCCAATGAATTATAAATTATGCTTCCCTTTTCCCCTTAATTGAGAAATTTGTTTTGATCCTTGGTAATTGATGATAGGCATTGTGGATTAGTTGATCATGATTTGATGTTTGATTGTCTTGAAACCTTTACATGCGTCAATTTTGTCCAACTACTTGTGAATATAGTGCTTGACTAGTTGATTTGGTTAGGAAATGTGTGATAGTTCCATTTTTCCTGGTATGTCAATGAATTTGAGTATTGGTTTGCAACTATAAGTAATATTTATATGATTCATTATTATGCACATTGTGGAGGACGAAGGCATTTGTTCTTTTAGGTAGCCTCCAGATATTGTAGATACATTTGTTCCCTTCTTGCTACCCATGTTGTTGCCTTGACTTTTTATTGTTTATTAGCCACATTACAAGCCTATTTTGCCCCATTGGTTACTAGTCCCAAGCTTGGCTTGGGGGAGCTATTAGTGAGTGAGGTGAGGGAGTTTGTAGTGTGCTATTTATTTGCACAATTTGGGTGGGATTTTGAGAAGTAGTTTTGTTGATTGTTCATGTTTATTTTTGATGAATTTGAGAGTTATATTTTCTTGAAAAAATAAAGCATGATATTATGAAAAAAAAAAAAGAGAAGTTCAAAGAAAAAAAAATGTGAAAAAATAAGCGAACTTCAAAAGGAAAAAAATGTTCAAATGTTCTAGTTGGAGGTTTGTAAAGAATAATTTTGAGCCTCAATGGAAAAATTTCAAGTTTGGAAAATAAAGTTTGTTTATTCATTCTATTACTCCATTATTATATCTTATGAGTGAAATTGTAAGAGTTGGGTTTATTTATTATGATTGGAGTATATTTGGTTGATGTTAGAGTTGGTTATGTAGGAGATGTTGATCATTATTTATTTTTGATCATGAGTTTTATTAGGATATTGCTCCCTTAAGCATAGCTTTTCTCTCACGTATTTCCAAATTTATCCTACCCTTTACCTTAGCCTTACATTACAAGCTTTAAAGACCTTCCGACCTTTGTGCATAGAATTGTATGAATGTGAAAGTGTTGCTTATCAATGCAAGTTATGATTTGGCATATTTCGAGTCGACTAGTAGGATTGAGCGTTCATTGTTTTTATACACACGAGAGTGTGAGTTGGGAGGGCATTGTTCACATTAGAGGGGTGGTTGGAGAGCGATCGAGTACATCTTTTACTCGCCACATAAATGAGAGTCGAGTGTGTGAGCACTAGTCTTGAATTCTATATGCTCTTGTGGTTTGCTCTGTTTGACAATTGTTAGGGAAGAAAGGTAATTGGATGGACTTGATTGATCGACTCTGAAGCATGTTTATTTGATTTACCCTGAATCGTTTGTGCTTGATTTTACTTTCGGGGTGAAGCATATTTATTGATTCATTGATGAGATCTTTGCTTAGGGACAAGCAAACGTTTGGCTTGGGGGAGTTTGATGTGTCCGTTTTATATAGTATTTTACCCCCGTCCCTTGGTCATAATTAGTAGTGTTTTTGGCTCTTTAGAGCCACTTTTATTACTAATTGGTGTTTTCTAGTGTTTTCGTAGATTTGGTTGACTTTTGCAGGGATTTATGCTTTTGGAGTATTTTCCCGAGATATTTTGGAGCAATCACGAACATTGGAGAAGCACGACCAGAGTTTATAGCCCAGGGCCGGTTAGAGACATCGAACCGGTGATTAAGGGCTCGGTAGAGGTGATACCGGGGCGTTTGGACCGAGTATTCAAGACCCAAAGAGGAAACCCAGATTGGCCCGAAGAATTGGAGCCCAATCGAAGTCCAAATATTGGCCCAAATGATCCGCCCGGCCAAAAAGGCTGGCGCCCGGAGGCGCGCCCGGCCGGGCGGGAGGGGCGCCCGGTGACGCGCCCGGCCGGGCGCGAGATTGTTATTAGAGGTGAAAAAAGGCGCGCCCGATCGGGCGGTGCCTCGCCCGATCGGGCGCGTGTTTATTTAGGAAACAATTAGAGTCGTATTAATTTGTTTTAGTTTAGGATTTTTGTACGGAGTATAAATACTCCTCCGTAATACGTTTTTAGGTCGTCTCTTCTTTTGGGGAGATCTTCTTTTCTCTTCTTCTCCTCTTCTTCTTCCCTTATCTCCTCTCTTTTAGACTTTCTCTCTCTACTTAGTTTTCTCTCTCTAAACTTTTGTTCTTATTTCTTTGATTAATTCCAGATTTACTTTGGTGACGATTTCTCTTCCCTTAATCTTAGTTATTTATTTTATTCCTTTGATCATGATTTATTTTATTGCTTTGCTTAGTTTATATCTAATTATGTGTGAGTAGTTTAATTTCTAGGGTTTATGGGGATCTAATAAATAATATGAAGGGGTAAATTATTGTTGTTGATTATCAATGCTAGATTAATTTCCTATTGATTGATTTAATGCTCTGTGACTAGATTAGGCCTATCTTTTATGCATGAGTTTGACAATATTGATTCAAGAATCGAGAGATGAGAATTAATGTTTAGGTCTAGTTTCAATAGGCAAGTTAATTTATAAATGGTTAAATCAAGATTCGAGAGATGAGATTTAATACCGGTAATTTAATTGTGTGATTGTAATAAGTAGCGAGAGCCCTTTACAATCTGATTAATTGATGCATTGATGATTGACTATTATTGATTGTTGGTATTGCATGATGATTTCTTATTGGATTGTTTTAATGTTTTACAATTGCGGCTTGTAAAAGTATAGCAATATTAAATTGATGAATCGAGCAGATGTTAATTTGATATTAAAGGCCATTTTCGATAAGAACTTAGATCTAGTAAATTGCGAGAGCCTGTTAGATCTATGTTGATTAATAAATTGCGAGAGCCTGTTAATCATGTTATTTATGCCATGTCAATGATTGATTACCCTATTTTACCCCGGAATATTATTTATTGGTGAACCTATGCCCTAGATCCTTTTATATATTATTTTCTCCCTTTTCTTACTCTTTTTAGTTTAGTTTCATATTCAACTTTTAATATTGATCACTTAAATAATTTAGATTATAATATTTAATTAGGAGTAAAAAGACTTGTTTCCCTGTGGAGATCGACCCTACTTCCCTATCTACTTTAGTTAGTGAATTAGGTAATTATTTTTTATTAGGGGATACGACTTTACCCTGTCAGCGACGTTGATTCAGCAAACTGACCCTTTACCGTCGTTTAATTCGGCCAGGTCTCGACTTCTCCTTGAAGAATCCCGTCGTGCTAATGACCATGGCCAATCAGCTCAATCAACCTTCGTGGCCCAGCAAGACGCTGCACCCAGCTCCAATTTCGGACAGCAGCAACAATCAGCCACTCATGGCGGTCGCGGCTCCGGTGGACGCAGACGTGGGGGCCGCACAGGTGCCAAAGGTGGTGGGGGAAAGGGTCGTGGAAAAAGGAAGAGGAAATAATTCCAACAAAGTGCCCAACAATTCCCAACAGCTACAAAGCCAACCTCAAGCACAACAGTGGCCCACGCCACAATTCTGGCCCGGATCATAGGCCCACCCGTGGCAGGCTCAGCAATGGCACGGATCTTGGGCCACCCCACCGTGTCCATATCCAACAACTCCAGGCCAAATTGGACAACCTAGACAGCGGGCTCCTAATGGGTTTTCACACCAGTCAGGCCCAACTCAGCAAGCCTATTTGGCAAATCCGTCTCCCCACGGCCAACTTTACACTCCCACGGAGCTAGGTTCGGCCTATTCGTCTATGACTTTGCCTAATCCAGACAACGGATGGTATATGGATTCGGGTGCCACATTCCATATGACTCATAACTCAGGTACTCTCATGCCCCTATTTAATTTAAGCACTAATAATAATATTTTAGTTGGAAACGGACACCGCATTCCTATTACAGGTTATGGTCATACTGCCCTCCCTAATAACAAATTAATCCTTCGTGATGTTCTCTTAGCCCCTCAAATCATTAAAAACTTAATTTCAGTCCGAAAATTCACATTTGATAATAATGTTTCTATTGAATTTGACCCTTATGACTTTTTTGTGAAGGACCTTCGAACGGGGAGGATAGTAACGAGATGCAATAGCTTGGGAGACCTCTATCCAGTCACCACCACACCACCTACTTCATGCCTAGCCTCTATTCTTATGGTCACTACCCCAACCACTTGGCATAGTCGCTTGGGTCACACTGAAGCTAGTTCTTTTAATTTTTTAAGGAGCAATAATTTAATTAATTGTAATAAGGAGTTAACCTCCAATTTTTGCAATTCTTGTCAATTAGGAAAACATGTTAGACAACCCTTTTATGATTCTACAAGTCATACTACTTGTGCCTTTGATATTATTCATGCCGATTTGTGGACTTCCCCAATTCGCACTGTTAATGGTCATAAATATTATTTAGTTCTTATTGATGATTTCACTCACTTTGTTTGGACTATTCCTATTGCTTATAAATCTCAAGTTTTTCCCACTTTTGTGAATTTCCGTACTTATGTGCAAACTCAATTTGAACGGCCCATTAAATCTTTTCAAAGTGATCATGGCCGAGAATTCGATAATGATCCTTTCAAAAAGCAATGCTTAGATATTGGAATGGTTTTTAGGTTCTCTTGCCCCCATACTTCTTCACAAAATGGAAAAGCTGAACGTATGATTAGAACCATTAACAATGTCAAACGCACACTTCTCTTTCATGCCTCCCTTCCACCTAATTTTTGGGTTTATTCTCTTGAGACCGCTACCTATCTCATAAATATTCTACCAACCAAAGCTCTCAAAAACATAATTCCAACTCAAGCGTTGTTTTAAAAACAACCTTCATATGATCACTTACGGGTGTTTGGGTGCCTTTGTTTTCCTAATTTATCCTCCACCGCTCCAAATAAATTAGCTCCTCGCTCTACTTCATGTGTCTTCTTAGGATACCCTTCGAATCACCGCGGCTATAGATGTCTAGATATTTCAACAAATAAAATTATTTTGTCTAGGCATGTGACCTTTGATGAACATACATTCCCGTACTCAAATTTGGGTAAATTCCGAATTACGGACTATGATTTTCTGGGTTATGATGAAGCCTCACCTCTTCTTACCCACTACTTGATGCGCCACTTTCCCAAGCCCACATATCAGGCCCATCAACCAACCCCTCAAAGTCCACTACCATATGCTGGCCCACAAACTCCAACACACCAACATAGCCCACAAACTCCCATTGTAACACCCCAATAATTCTCTCTTAAAAACCTGTGAGAAACCTGTATATAACCTGAACAATTTTCAAGAGAATTACTGGTGTGCTACCGCCACGTGTTCAAACGTTAAGGCTATCTCAGAAATTAGCAGCGGAAAACCAAAACAGTTTTAAATAAACCTCAAAACAAAGGAATTAAATCAAAATAAGTATTACAAGATGGAACCATTAAGGCCTTTATTCAAAACCCAATAAAAGTAGTAAGTGTTTAAATTCAGAGTCCTAATAACTTCAAACTCAAAAGAATTAGCGTCAACTAAAAACAAATTAAATTAAATTCAAACTTTGCAAAATAAATAATATGGAAACCACCAACTCTCTACTCAAGATCCCACAACCCTGATGAATGCTGCATGTGTGAGAACCTGTGGTTATTCTGCTCCCCAATATTACAAGTGTAAAAATTAGATCGTCACAGGGTCATTGAAAGGCGAAGGCCATGACCAAAGAAAGACACACACAAAAGCACGCAGTCAGCAAAGCTGAGTACATACAAGCTGCGAAAACGAATTGAGAAAATACCTAACATGCTACCAATATTCAAGCACAAGCATCATTAAATATAGACTCAATTCACGACTCGATTCACAAATTTATTAAGACCTCACTATTTAATATTAACTGACTCGTTTATTTATTTCATTGGATTTAGCAATAGACAAGGTTGTCCAACCCATGTCCCATTTGGAACATCAATAAAGAAAATCCCCATGCCTCCTTTCGGAAACATCAATAAACATCCAACGACCACGGGCGCGACTCCGTGACCGTAGTTAGTATGAGATCTCACCTAACTCCTAGTTTTAGAAAAATAATATTTGAAAGAAGAGACTCGTAGATCAGACGGCCTCGAGAAAAGTACACGGCTAATACCCCATGTACCCCAACCCCTGATTGTCATTACTCCAGAAGTGCACCAATCTAGAGTTTTATTGCTCATCCATCTTGCACTTTACGTGATTTACAGGTTTAAACTTGGTGATGACTCATATGCATAACAATACAATTAATCCAATATCAATTCAATCAAGAAAAACAACTTTCCAATTTCAATTCTTGATTTATTAGTGGTAAGCAACATTTATTATTTATTCCATTACTACCTCGGTGTATAAACACCTTGAGTGCATAAGGCACCCCAAAACCTTAATCTCGTCTTACAAGACTTGCATTTCTCCTTTACTCATCCTGTTTACATAATCCTGAACGAGTAATTATTTGATCTTTACACCAATCACATACCTTTGCCTTTAAGCGCACCTTGCATTAATAAAGCACACATAATACTTGCATTATAAACTAGTGCACATCATTTGAAATTCACAATGTATAACCAGACAATTTAACCCAGTCAATCCTATACATGATACTAAGTTCTCGATCCGTCCTTAAACATGCACCTACAAGCAAGGTTTCGTATCTTGTACGTACCTTGTGTAAACAATCCGGTTGGCCACTTTAAAACTAGAAGTCGCCTTCTACAAAGTCCTCTCCTAAACCAAACAATTAGGAATAAATCAATACCAAAGCAATTAAAATTACAGCAATACTAAACTACTTTAAAACCTCTTAAATTACCAAAACAAAGTCTTTAGATTGTCCCCAAAAATCAAGGTTAGTAATATAACATCCCAACTTTAAGTTTACATGTTAGAATTATGAAAACATAGTGTTTTATATCAAATTACAGCAACTTTAAAGTAGGTAATTAAATCTGAAATTTTGTTTTAAATATATAAAATAACCCCATAAGCATAATTACTTGAAATAGTCATTATATAGCAAGTTAGTGTGTTAAAAACCCAAGAATATATCAATTCAATGCAATTAGAGGCTTCAAAATAAAAGGTATAAAATCTGAAAATTTTTATTAAGGTTAGAATATAAAGTTCAAAGCTTTTTCAATCACAAAATACCCACAATAAATATTTTATAGGCTTAGAAGCATAAAAACATGAAATTAACACTACTAATCCATAAAAATTGAAACTTTATTAAATCTGAAAATTTATACCACCAAAATAATCATATTTTGACATACTTTGAACATAGAATAATTAAGTAATTTGTTTAGTACGTTATTAAGCCTTAAAACATGAAAAATCAACACTTTAAACCCTAAATTTATACATACTCAAATCTGAAAATTAATATAATACTTTAAACATGTTAAAACCCATAAATTTATAATCTTTTGTAATTTACACATAATATCAAAGCCTAATATCAACAATTTCATAATTGAAAACGAATAAAAATTGAAGCTTTAATTAAAAATAACAAGAATAAGAGAAGGAGAAATAAGGGGAAGGAGAAAGGGAGGAGTCGAACTGCTGGGCTGCTGGCGGCGCGCGGTGGCTACTGGGCGGCAGGGGCGGTGGCTGCTGGGCGGCAGGGGCGGCAGCAGTTAGCAGGTTTGTTTTTTTTTTTTTCTTCTCTTCGTGAAAACAGTAGGAAAGGAGGAGAAAAAAAAAATATGAAAGCTTTTCTTTTTTTTTTTTACGTGAGAAGGAGGAGGAAAGTGAGGGTTTTTGAGGGTTTTATTTGGGCTTTGGGTTTCTTAATTAGATTAGGAGTAGTATTTGGGTTTTGGGCTATGTTAGAATTACTTGTAAATTAATAAAAATACACTAGTTTATTTTAAATCCTTTCATAAAAATAATTTATTTAATGAAATTGCCATAAATATAATTGTAAGAATAATATATAAATAAATTATAATTAAATTAAAATATGGGGGATTACACCCATCAGCCCACCAAACTCACGCAACCCACCTTCTCCAAGTTCACCTTCAAATCAGAGAACTTCACAGGCAGGCTGCGGCTCACCTCCTGCACCCGCGGCAACCCCGCAGCCTACCCCTGCTCCATACACTCCACCATCTCAGCGTGGTGTCCCACCAATTCAACCCACACGCCCACCACCGCCATCCCCACGTGTTACTCGTAGTCAACGAGGCATATTTAAGCCCAACCCAAAGTACACTCAAACCTCTTTGATCACTTCGGATCCTTCTCTTCACAAATCACCACTTCCAAAAAGCTATAAAAAGGCCTTACATGACCCTAATTGGAATGCGGCGATGTTTGATGAGTACAGTGCTTTAATTAAAACGGGGACATGGGAGTTGGTGCCTAAGCCTACGGGGGTGAATGTGGTTAATTGTATGTGGCTCTTTAAACATAAATTCAAGTCTAATGGTGACCTTGAAAGACACAAAGCTCGTCTTGTTTGTGATGGCAGGTCGCAGGAGGTGGGTGTAGATTGTGATGAGACATTCAGTCCGGTAGTTAAACCGGCCACTATAAGAACTGTTTTGAGCTTAGCTATGGCTAAGAAGTGGTCGATACATCAACTAGATGTCAAAAATTCTTTCTTACATGGTGATTTGCAGGAAACAGTTTACATGCATCAACCTCCGGGTTTTGTTGATCGGAGGGCTCCCTCTCATGTTTGTCGGCTCCGCAAGGCTCTATATGGTTTGAAACAAGCTCCAAGAGCTTGGTACCAACGCTTTGCAAATTTTCTTATTAAATTGGGATTTGTCATTACTAAAAGTGACACTTCCCTCTTTACTTTCCGGCAGGGAGATGATATGGCATATTTGCTCTTATATGTTGATGATATTATTTTAGCCACCTCTTCTGACAGGTTATGCACATGGATCATTTCTCAGTTGCAAAATGAGTTTCCCATGTCTGATTTGGGGTCTCTGAGTTATTTTTTGGGTATAGCAGTAACCCGAAAACCTTCTTACATGCTGCTTTCGCAGGAAAAGTATGCACAGGAGATTTTAGAGCGTGCAGGGATGGCCTCTTGTAAGCCTGCCGCTACTCCAGTTGACACTAAGTCCAAACTTAGTGCAGATGCAAGGCCACCCTTTCGGGATCCTACTTTGTATCGCAGTTTAGCAGGTGCTCTTCAGTACCTCACTTTTACCAGGCCAGATATTTCCTATGCGGTGCAACAGGTGTGTCTTTTTATGCATGATCCTCGGGATCCTCATTATGAGGCATTGAAACGCATTCTGCGTTATGTTCAGGGTACCATTGATCACGGTCTACATTTATATCCTACTGTTTCACATCGACTGATTACTTACACTGACGCTGACTGGGGAGGTTGTCCCGACACCCGACGTTCCACATCGGGCTACTGTTGTTACCTTGGGGACAACCTCGTATCCTGGTCATCTAAGCGTCAACATACATTATCCAAGTCGAGTGCAGAGGCATAATATCGAGGCGTCGCAAATGTTGTCTCTGAGGCGTGTTGGCTCCGTAATCTTCTCCTAGAGTTACATTGTCCTCTACGGCAGGCTACTATTGTTTATTGTGATAATGTCAATGCTATCTACCTTTCAGGCAACCCCGTACAGCACCAACGCACCAAACATGTGGAGATGGATATTCATTTTAATTTGTTCGAGAAAAGGTTGCGTTGGGACAAGTTCGGGTTCTCCATGTTCCTACTAGATATCAGTTCGCAGACATTTTCACTAAAGGCCTACCGCGGGAATTATTTCTGGAATTTCGATCCAGTCTTAGCGTACGTCCTCCTCTCGCTACGACTGCGGGGGTGTGATAGATATTATATTTAGGATAATATTTGTCACAGGTATAGGATATATTTAATGTATATTTTGTATGTTTATCGTATCTAGGAGTCCTTATCCTAGCGTTGTAAACTCTATATATTTGATCAATGGTACACACTCCAGATTGAGGAGTTTTCCCGAAATCTAACACTTAGAATGAGAAAGACGTTGATCAGACATCAGTTTTCATGGTTTTAATGTCTTTGTTTATGAATTGAGTTATTAAGAGTTTGAGATTTTGATAAGATAATTTCGGAAATTGATTTTAACATATCATTAATTAATTTTAATATATTCTTATGTGAGAGAATATAGAAAACTGTGATCTCACGTAAAAAAAAAAAAAAAAAGTGTCGAAATACGTCAAAATTATCTCCGACAACATCCACTCACACAAGCATTATCATTTGACAAAACTCGAATTTCATCCGTGTGAGTTTTGAGATCAGAGGTTTAGAAACTTAATGAGCGGATCAAGCCTTATTTGATAACCCTTAGTTCTAATGGAGGGGCCCCTCCTTTACATTAGTAGAAGTACTAGTAGTGCATTTGATTTGTCCATGGATTGACCCCTAAATTGGGTCACTAGTAACCCACTAACGTGGCAAGACTTTAGTTATTGGTCAAATTTTGGGACCTTTTATTTTTCGTTTTCTCTTTTTATGGTATGGTTGTTGGGACCTTTCATGTGCCTCCATCTTTATTTATACTTTTTCACCCATTAACAAATGTCCTCTTCATTTTGCTTTTCTTTGTCTTCTAGATTATAGATACTTTTTGCTAATTGCTACGAGTAAAATTTAGGGGTTTATGTCTTTATGGTGACATATAGCCGGCGCAATATTTTATTTGAAGTACGTACAAGCACAAAGGGGGTGTATCCAAATTCCAAACTCCCTTTTTTTTTTTTTTTTTTTTCAAGTGTTCTATTAGAAATTGTTTTGGTATTATTCACTAAACATATTTTGACCAATGCTTAGCTTAAAAAATGTACGAAATACATAAGAAAGAAAGGAGTAATTCTACCTTCGGTTCTTATTACTCGCAACAAAGGGGTATTATTTGTGAGACATAAAATATTCCTTTGTTGCGAATAATAAGAACCGGAGGTATTATTTGTTTTCTCCAAATTAAAAGAGGTATTATTTGATTTGTTTGCCATAAACAATTAGATATGGTGATGAAAGATACTCCAATGTTTAAAATTAGAGAAATACTACTGAGTAAAGGATAAGGATGGTCCTCCACTTTGAAAATGGTACATCCCCCAACCCCACCTCCATAAAATCAAGTGATACGCTGACGATTCTCTCTTTTGAATTTTGATGGCCAACCCAACCTTTATTTCAATACGTAGTGTGTTACATGACTTTTACATCCCCTACCCGCCAGCTCCCCACCTCCGTCATTTCTTTACTTCGTTTTTTATAAAATAAAATAAAATAAAATAAATCGTGGAATGTCTTTATTTATTCATAAATTTCTTCGGTTAGTGGTAATTTGATATTGAATTTCTTACACTAGAGTGGATATGGCATTATTAAAACTAAAATAAATGAATACTAAGGGCATGTTCTCATTGACCGAATTCAACTGAATTGAACTGAACTGAACTGAACTGAATTTCAACGTAAGAGAACAGACCCTAAGTCCTTGTTCATTCACTTTTCAGTTTGCTTTTAAATTTATTTTGGTAGATTGAAATTATTTTTATTGATTTCATATTTTATTTTTTCTTTAAACTTATTGATTTACCTCACTTACAATAATATTTATAATGTGAGAGAGAGAAACATTATAAAATGATAGTGGAATCAAAGAAAAGAAAGAGAAATTATATACTACTTGTATATATTTTCCCTCACAGAGTACCTCTTTCATGGTCCACAATGTATTTTTGTCACAAATTCATAATACATTAATCATCCACTTATCCCACATGCACGATATAATATTAGAGCGAATTATTTTCCTAAAATTCTTTGAACATGCAACTATGCAGATGATACCGAAGGAATAAAATTACTTGAATGTGTTTGTAAAAGAAATAAAATTACTACATAGGGGAGGCTCTCGTGAGAATTTTTATTATGTGAAAACACTCTTTATGTTCTAAATTTTTACTCATATGTTCTAAACTTTTTCTTAAGTGTTCTAAAATAAATCAAATGTTCTAAACCATAAACTAATTAAGTCTAATATCATAAATTTTATTTTAAATAACTTGTTCCAAAATTTTAACTTATATGTTCTAAATTTTAAAATGTGTTCTAAGATTTTTAATTATATGTTCTAAATTTTAAAGCGTATGTTCTAAATTTTTTACTCACACTTTCTATATTCTATATCTGTTTGTTCTAAATTTTTATTCACATGTTCATAATCTTAAATCAGATGTTCTAATTTTACTCATATGTTTAATTTCATAAAGTAGATTTTATAAATTTTTAATCACTTGTTCTAATTCTTAAATAAAATGTTCTAAACATATTACTCACATAGATGTTCTAAATTATTACTCAGATGTTCTAAATTTTAATTTCAGACACATGTTCTAAATTTTTACTTATATGTTCTAAACTTTACTCACATGTTTTAAATTTAACATCAGTTCTCATATAAGTATGAATTCTCACATATGAATTTATTCTCACCGGATCCCTCCCCAATATATATATAAAGATGAGAAAAGAGAAGAGGATCGTATTTCATGGTAAAATACGTATTTTTACGAGTACCACAGTATAAAAAAAAATTACAAGTATTTGGCAGAGGCATAAATGCATAATGGATGGTCCCAAAGGAAGGCCACGCGCGACTACTGCGTCGAGTTTTGTTAATGTAAAAGGTGAGCACGTGGCAAGTAGGTTGAGTATGAAACCCTTTTTTAGGGAATTTTGTCGGCAGCTCAGCCGTCACTCCGTCATCTTTATTTTCTACTCGGCTTGTGTGCTTATTGTTTGCCCTTAACTAACGGACTACCGAGTTTTTTGTGAGTAAAATTTTAAAAGAATGACATTGATTAAAAATTAATAACTCGTATTAACTCCATTTCGTAATAGTAGCTTTTTACATAGTTCTAGAAAATTTAAAATATAGGCATTATAGGGTGAATTTTATATGGAATACTCCGTAGTACATTTCCATCTATTTTTAGTTGTTATACTTTTTATTTTAGAAATTTCTAATTAGTTGCAACACTTTTTATTTTTCAGAAATATTGAAATCGTGAGGGAGTTCTAAATACTTGAGTTATCCTTCTCTCTCAGAAATATTAAGATAGTAGTTGGTCTTTATAAAAATAGAAAGTGTTACAATTATTATAAAACGGATGTAAAAGAAAAATATATTGATTATTACAAAATGGAGAGAGTAGTTTTTTCGGCTTATAGATATTTAAAAGTTACTCAAACTTACTTAAACTAATGTGCAAATGATATCGTGAATAAAACATGACGCGATTTAATATCTTCATTTTTTAAAATGGGGGTTACTAAATGCCGCAATAAAATTACTTATGTTGCGGTATTGAATAACCCATCTGCTCTTGCTTGTTTTTTTGGCAAATTTGTTATTTGTTTAAGCCCATAAATAAATTTACTAATTTTTTTTAATCCATAAATTTTACTAATTAAATTAAGTGTATTTTATTATTTTTAATAATTATTAAAAGTTAATTAATATAAATTAAACGGTTTGCTTAAAAAAAAATTAAAATAGTACCCGGTCGCATGCTATATGTAACTACACCACGGTGTAGTCGCACCGCGGTATAGCCGCATGCTATATGTAGGACAAATTTGCACATTAGTAGTCGCATATTTGACTTAATTGTGGAGCTGATAGTCAATGTGGAGCTAAGGCTTGAGTATGGTCAAGGTAGGACAAATTTAGTAGTTAGTAATGGTTGGATTGTTATGTTGTTTTCAAAATAATAAGGGGCATAAAAGTCTTTTAATACTATACCTTGAGTAATTTCATTGTGGCAAAAAACAATTCACTTTTAAATACATCATTTTGACTTTTGCATGCTATATTTGATTTAATTTTTCTGCTCTTACTCCCTCCGTTTTTAAATGCTTGCTCCACTTCTCTTAAACACGTATGTCAATGCTAATCTTTGATCAATAATATATTTAATTATTAATAAATATAAATTATAACAATTGAACATTAATAATCTATTCATTGAGACAGTTTCAATAAGTATTCACGCTAGACATATTTTTTCTTATGTATAAATTACAAATATTAGTCAAAGTAAGACAAATAAATAGTACAAAAAGTAGAAATGGAACAAGTTTTTAAACACCAAAGAAGTATAAAACAAATAAATGTTATTATATTATACTCACCATTAGATTCGTTATAATGTATGTCTTTTTTCATAATATAATTTTGTTATAATTTTGTCAGTAGTTAATGAAAAATATTAATGGTCAACGTTACGTTACGCCAAATATACTGGTCAAATTGATGTATTTTAAAAAAAAAAACGCAAGGATTAGCTTCAAGCTAACAATCGAATTCTTCAATACTCTCTATATAATCTTTAGCTAAATTCTTAACGATATTAAAACTCAAAACTTCTATAGACTATTAATTAAGAGATTAACAAATAAAATAATAACCGACTAATGTATTGATAAAAAATAAATAAAATTAGAAATAAAATAAAAAAAGAATACATATTATATTGATACATCATAGGTCTTCACTTCTTTGTTGTAATAGTATACAATGATACATCATAGGTCTTATCTCGGGTGTGCTCCGGTAACTTAAGTCTTGGGATTCGCAAAGGTTTGTCGGTCAATTAAGTACCTGCACAGTCAATGCAAATTAGCTAATTCGAAGGATTATTCGGGAATAATTGCTCCGATGTTAAAGTTAGCAATTTGATGAGAAGAGATAAGAGAGAGAGAGACAAAGAGAGATTGTTCCTTGAATTATGCTTGGGTATTTATAGGTAAACAACCAAGCTGATTTCATCTATCGACATAGATGGTGGGTTGACTTCAATTCGTAAGCAACATTTGTCTACGTGGTCGAAGCAGCTCTCTACGTGGCTATGATTAAGGCTTTTATGAAACGTACGCCGATATGCGTAATAATAGAGAACTAACAACGTCATGTATTTTAATAAACAAATCTTAACGGTGTTGGCACTATCCCGTACAGATGTTGCACGATAATTCACGGGGTAAATCAAAATAATAGTGAGAGTTTAAACCCCTAAGCTAGAACCCATGTTATAAAATAGTTTAAAGACATTTTAACAAAACAACATAAGTCAAAGGATAAAAAAAAAGACTAATAACTTTACTCTTATTTATTAAAAGGATCTTGCTAACGAACGGGGCGTTGAATAAGCATTCGAACATTGCCTAAAATGGTATTAATTTGGGAAAACATGACAAAATCATGCGTCGATCGGTGTAATTAATGTTCATTTTAATTTATTTTTTTACTTTTAGATTACTTATTCAATACCTCAAGGACGTTCGTTAGTTTTTGCCTACTCCCTCCGTGTTTTTTTAAGTGATACATTTTCCATTTTCGGCCGTGTTTTTTTAAGTGATACATTTCCTTTTTTGGCAAAACAATACATTAAAATATTATATATCTCTCCTCTCATGCCCCCAACCCAAACCCACTACTACTTTTTTATTATATCTTTCCTCTCACATTCATTACTTTTCAATAAACTATTAACCCTACTATCTTTCTTTAACAATTTTTTAATACTCCACTACCCCACTTACCTCTTATTTTATTTAAGTCAATTAAATTGCCTAAAACTATATGCCGGTCAATATGTATCACTTAAAAAAACACGGAGGGAGTAATTAAAAAAGGAATATATTCTTTGTAAAAAATAAATAAAAGGAGTGATATTCTTTATTGAAAGCAAAATTGAAATTGCCGTCATCCTGTCGGCGACGGCGGCTGCGATGATTTCGTTTGACGATTTTAATTAGTTTGTGGTCTGTACCCCGCAATCATTGCTGGCCGTCTAACGGCGCCGTTACCATTCACTCTTTTTATGATTTCATTTGACGGCCTAGGAACTTCCTTTCTACTCGTAAAATATACGGTTGATACTTAAATTATACGGCCCATAAAAAACAAATTGTGCATTAATTATAAATGTAAGTGCCGTTAGACGGACGAAATTATCTACTACTTCCGTTACAGGTTATGTGCAACGATTTGACATAAAGTAGAGAGGGAAAAATATCTCATCGTTACATATAACCTGTAACGGAGGTAGTACATAATTATACTCGTGTTTATCAAAAGAAACAGTGCAAGCATCGTTCCTTAAAAAAATGTAAACCTCCTTGCTCCGTCTAATTACACCACCAAGTGGTACATTTAAAATAAAAATGAAGGGAGTAAGGTCTTGTTTTGTTTAATTCAACTTATTTTTTTAAAAAATAAGTTCAGATCAAATTAGATCGGAAAAATAAATTCAAATTAGATTATCGTTTTATAAACAATTTTTTATCGCTAAATATTTTTAATTTCTTAATGAAAATAGTTATAAACTTACGTATTAATAAAATACACATTATTACAAATCTAATAAGATTCTACCTAATATATTTTTCCCTTACAGATTATCATATACTAAAAGTTAAAGTTTGGTCAAATCAGACAATAAAATAAATTAAAATCAGATAAGATCATACTAGACAAGATTAAATAAGTTCAAATAAACAAAAATAAGGCAAACTATATAAGCCCTAAAGGCTTGTTCTGATTTACTAAAGTGAACTGAGTTGAGCCGAATTGTTTATGAAAGAAGAAAATTAAGAATTAAACTGAAATTAAGTTGTCCTAAACTTTTTTTAAAAAACGGTGATATTAGCATGGTGAGAAAAGTAAAAGATGGATGCATGTACAGTACTAGTATGATATGAATGTCATGTAAAGTGATGGTAAGATGTGCATGCATGGATGTACTCCGTAATAAAGAAGATGAGTTGATAGTACTCAAATATGTGGAGTGTTTGACTGGCTATTGACTGACTTACGCATAAAAATGTCAGATGTAGTCACCAACACCATGCGTCATTTTATGTCTTCTAACTTTTTAATTTCCATTTTTATTTTATAAATTCATAACTCAAATTTATTTTATTTTTTTAAAATTTCAAAACAAGTACTAAAAATTAACCTTTTACTCTTTGGCAGGCCAGATAGACCGCAGGAGCTATTCTAGCAAGTTCAGGCATTAAGCCATTAACCTTTATTCTGTATTTTTATACTCCGTACTCAGTATAGATTATTCATCTACTTACAATATTGGAGTATTACCTTCCTACAACTTTATGCATTACTAATTGATGCATTTAAAAGTGTACTGTAAAATTTATTCAATTCAACTTTCTACTACTCCATATCACTGAGGGCCTGTTTATATTTACTTATTTTCAGTTCAGCTCCAATCAGTTCAGTTCAGCTCAGTTGTTAATTTTCATAAACATTTTCATATATTTTTATACATTTTAATTTTTCAGTTCAGTTCATTTCAGCTCCAATCAGTTCAGTTCAATAAATATGAACAGGCCCTGAGTACCTAACTAACTTAAATTGATGACCAAATTGGTAATAATAATAATAATTTTTTTTTTAAAAAAAGACCCTTGATGATAGATTGGTAAAAAAAATTACTCCGGCGATAAATTGGTAAAAAAAATTATCTTAGACAGCATTTATACTAAAAAAATCTTTTTTTTTTTTCTAGTTTTTTAAAATCTTCAAAAACGCTAATTAAAGTGTTTTTTTTTTTTAGTTTTTTAAAATTTAAATTATTATGTCATCTTTTTATTTTACTAAATTTTAAATTACATAACTTTATTTCCAATTCCTTTAAAAAAAATGTTATTAATGGGTAAGGAAAATTTAGTGAAAATTAGTATTTAAATTATTTTTTTTCCTTCAAAATTTTATTTCCTTATAAAGAGTTGAAAATATAGATTTTTTTAATGAAAAAAACACGAAAACAATAGCAATGGCAAGTAGTTTGCTCGAAAATTTGTATTTTTTGGCTTAATTGTCACCTGAGATTATTTTTTTTTACCAAATTTTTTTTTTTAGCCAATCTTACTGACTTTTACTGGAGTAACGACGTATTTTCATTCATTTTTTTATTTTTTTACCATGGGCATAAAGACGGTAAAACTTCTGTCTGTAGGAAAAATATAACAAAATAATTGCATGAATATTCACTTATTGGTTAATGAGAACAATTATTAGACAATCCAATATAAAGGTAAACGATAAAAGAAAGGATTAAATTAACATCATTTAACTAACTAGAGGTAAAAGAAAATTGTAACACCTCTGTGTTGCAAATACACAAATATTTACAATGACCGCCCGATCGCCACCCTTCTTTTCTTTTTTCTCCATTTTCTTTTGCAATTCAACTATGAAAGTTATACTAAGGATATTCTGACTCACTTGAGTTTTGACGAGCATCGAGATTAAACTCCTCACCTGAATCCTCAGTTATCCTCCATCTGTTTGACAGAAATGAAATAGGTATTAACAGACAGGGTTAACAGCTAAATTAACAAACCTCCAATTAATCACTGCTTTTTTTTTTTACCTTTCAAGAACCACCTTCCCTTCTTTGTACTTTTGGCTTTTCTCACGAGCTAACATCTAAGGAAACAAACAGAAACAGAAACATAATTATAATCATCAACCGAACTCGAATAGTAACCGTTTACATGTCTGCCAATACAAATATACAATCATCCGTTCGTATGGTAACCAGGGGTAACTTGTTCTCCTAGTAGCTATACATATTTTATATCATTATCGGTTCAATAACATAATGCTTATTCTAATGCAATTGATTGATATAGCAAGAGCATATTTTTGTTCAAACGGCCTTTAAACAGACTCCATTTATAATATAGCTCAAGTCGCATTGTGGGGTACGGTTAGGTTGTCCTTCATTTACATCATCTATAAGGCTCTAATGAAATGTTTTTCTTCAATATCTCCAAAAGAATTAATGATATGATAGAATTTTGGGGAAATTTCTCACTTGAAATCACAAAAACATGTTACACATAAAGCTTATGGATTCAGGAATCTTACATATTTCCAACCAAGAAGTTGACCACAGCCACAACAAAATACATCTGCAACAGTGTGCATTCCAGACATCATAAGCCTGTCTTCTTCGGGTCCAACTGTCACATTTACTCTGTAAAACAATGCCAAAAAGAAGAAGCCAAAATGAACACAAATATTAGTCTTGCATGTGTAATTCAAGTTCCTTGTGCGAGTAGAGGAAAAGAACAAATGAAACAAAATTAGATGCCTCTTATCCTTAAAGAGACCATTTTGTGTGATGTCAACCAAGCAGCAAACATCTGATATCAGAATGTGTTTGCGCGGAAGTCATTAACAGGTGCCTATTATACTCTTTGAATTTGCTCCTCTCGTATTTTAGGAACATCCTCTCATGTTTCTTATACATTCATATCTCGTTATATCTGCATATGCATACATTGACAAAATAAGCGAGCAGTCAACGCACTAGGCTAACTTAAGCTTCAGGTGTGGTTGCAAGCATCTTTTTCTAATTCACACAAGATAAGTAGCTAGTGCTGAACTGCTGATCAGAAATTATAAGCAAAAGTCGCTATGTAACCATACAAGACCCTAAAATTATAAAAAGCACAAAATAGATCGTCACCTTCAAGAGTATAAATGTTATACAGTGCAAAGTTATAGGCTTGTAGCACGTGTCTAAACTCAACTTTAAAGCAAACTATAGGGTACATACTACATAACCACGCGTACTATATCAATCTAAATACCCAATGCAGGCATGTGAATTTCATCTATTTACTCAGTTGGGATAGAAGTCTCATAAATAGTATGTCTACCAAAGTATTAGCTAGGTTCGTTAGTCGATTTTCAAGGATCTCAGCATGTCTAATTTAAACTTTTAAAGTGTTCAAGAGACTTCAAGTACCCTGAGTTGGATCCTCAACACTTGGACATGGAAACTTCAAGTAGTCAAGTACAAATGCATAATCACCCTAATTCTTGGAATGAGGGGAAGGATTAAGGGGTAACTAAAACTAATAAAATGAAAAAAATAAGGGAGTGATGGATGAGTGAAGGAGATAATGACAGTCAGGACTTGGTGAAAGAGAGAAGTCGAAGGGCGGAAATGTTGAGTACTTTATGAGCGGGTAGAGGGAACCTTTATCCCCATTATGGGACAGTTCACCTCCCTAAAGGCCTAAAATTTATCATAGTTACTCTCTCCCATACAAGATTGTCCTGTCCTTCGACTTTATGTCCCTACCAAAACCTTTCTGTGATATACTAATGTGCAGTGAAAAAAGAACTAACAAGTACGATCAAATTGAGCGAATGACAGGCAATGCTTCAAGTGTTCAACAGCAGACAGACCAACTAAAGGATAAGAGTGCATAGCTAAGATGAAAGTTCAAATGGCAAATCCAAATCAAACACTTTAAACATTCTGCAAAAAATATTGGATCACAATCTAACTATTATTTAATAGATTCTCCCAAGATTCAACCACTGTCTTTGCAGGTTAGAAACCCAATTAACATAAGGTTGTGTTTGGGAAGATAGATTTCATTTCAAATGCATCATTTGAATTATTGAATTTGAGTATTTCAAATGACATGGTTTACCTTGTCATTTGAAATCCTTACCTTCATGGGTTATTACTTGGTAGTTGTATAATTTGGGCAAATTCCTCATTTGAAATTCTTGGACATCCAAACACTATAATTGTCCCAATTCCGGAATTTCAAATGAAATTCTAGAATCCAAACACACCATAAGATACTTTTCTTACATTACATCAATAGAGCATGGAATTTTGAGACCAACTTTGAAAAGAATAGACGGTTTTAAATATCATTGTCATAAAAGGCATTGTGTATTGCAGTATATTCTTCATATTCTAATTTTCTTAGGTGTAAAATGATGTTATATACAGATGAGGGAACATCGAGTCCTCTGTTCTAGTTCATCTCTTATGCTAAATTAGTTGCTCCCTCAACAAACAAAGATATCAAACCAAAATACTAAAAGAAAAAAGAATCCATTAATGTTGATCTTTTCTACAATAACAAGGCTTTAGTTTGGATTTCCAATTCATTTATTTTCTGTTTCAATTATTAGTTTTGCATGTGCTACTCTCCAATACCCTGATTCAGACCCTCAAATACAGCTAATTTTTGTAACTATAGAATTAGGAGGAAGATAGCACATATGAAGTCATTTAATAGAGAATGGAAAATTTTTAAGAACTTACGCATTTTCAAAAAGATAAGCTCTCCCTTGGCGACAACTGAATGACTGACAAAACAAGGCAAGAATGTGAATCAGTAGAAAATATTAGAATCAACCTTCTCCAATTATATTTTATTTTTAAAAAGAATTACAAAGTAGGAGGAACAATCTCAACTCCCAGAAGAATGACGATGATCACAAGATATCAATCAAAGCCTTAGTAACATGACGATGAATCACAAGATATTTATGTAAAAAATACGAGCTGAGCAAAAAAATTGAAATCACCACGATTGGGTAATATAAGCCAGAAGCAAAGACCTCTATAATAGGTTATATGACTATAAGTAGAAATAGCATTTCAGTTTGCAAAGTCTGCACTTGTGAGTGGCTAATGCCTTTGAATCTCAGCTACACACTAGTAAATAGACAACAGCTCCGATATGTGATGCCACGCAGTCATCTATAAAATGCAAGCCATGAGTGTTGATGAATCGATATGATATTGAAGAACCCCCCCCCCCCCCCCCCCAAAATTTGGAGAAACATTTTGATCTTGATGATGTTAGTAATATGAATAAAGAGATAGTTTAATTGGAATAATTGATTTTATCCGAGTTCTAGTCCAGAAACAAGAGATTGAGTTACAATTCTGCAAGATGGGAGTGCAACTCACAAAAACATTCACTAATGCAATTCCAACTTAGAAGATAACTCAAAGATAACATACAAAATCAAGAGTATTAATATCTTAGAATGCTCTTAGAAAAAATTTACTCCATAGTGAGACCTTACAAAATCTAGCCAGAGACCATCCTATGCAAGAAGATAGCTCTAAAGAATTGTTATTACAAATTGGTGAAGCTAAGGTAATTGACATTACGCTCTATAAATATGTGCTGTAGCTGTATGATGTAATGTATGTAAACAAAAGCACTATCCAATTCTAAGTCAGCAATTCACAAATATTCTCCCTTTATTCTTCTTCTTACCATCACGATTAATCTTTTTCGATCAACATTACCCCCATCAAAATATTAAAGCCCACTATAACTTACACCTATATATCCAACAGGATCTTCTCTGGTGGCAGCTACTCAATGCAGGAAGTTTAAATTGTCAAATTGTCCATTTAAATTGGGTAACCTTGAATGACTGCAATTATCCTCACATACTTTACCTTAATCATGGTCCTGAAACAATTAAGAGTTGTATATCCTTCATCATTATGTCCCCTAGTAACTCAAACAGATTGACAGCAACTAGGCATTCACCGGATGATCACATTCTTAATCACTTGCATATCTCAGCCTCAATCCATGGCGCCGTCAATAAGAAGTATTGAAAAAAATGTATTACACATACAGCTATCTCATACCACAACAACAACAAAGCCTTAGTCCCAAAATGATTTGAGGTCGGCTCTCATGAATTGTATGAACAAGTTCAAGCATACCTAAAATTAAAATTACAATCACAGAATAATATGTAATCAAAACATTTTCTCCATTAAAGACAAAAGGTCCCCTTACAGCAAAACAAGCACCCACTTCATTAATTAATAAATTCAGTCCACTAAATTGTTGAGAATGATCAAGTGATTTCTGATTCACTCAAATTCTCAAAATCCAGAGAATATCCCCCTTTTTACACAATAACAAATCATTCATTGAAACATTGTTGCAAATTGCAAAGGTTGGGCTCTAATTATATCATATAATCCACCAACAAATTGTTTGATTATAAAATTCGCGGTATTGCAACATGAGAACATCAATTATTATTACAAATATGATATAATTCATTGCATGCAACAACATCATCTCAAATTGAAGCTCATTTCACACCATATATCACCAGATGAACTTATATTTTCTCCATTTATATAAACACCCAATTAATTACCCCACCATGATCACCAAAAAAAATCTAAAATTTACAGAAAAATACAACAAATTAAAAGGAACCCAGTTGAGAATCAATCAAATACTTCAAAACTAAAGCAACAAACACAAAATAAAGAACAAGTCCATAAGAAATTAATTTGATAAATTGAAATTTAAAGAGGGTAAATAAAAAATGTACCCGAGAAAGAACATCTTCAGTAAGTGCTAAAGGGGTATCACAGCATCTACAGCGATAAGCTTTGCCATCCAACTCCACCAGAAAGACTCTACCCATCCCCTTCTCTTGCTTTCTCTCTCTCCACTCTTTCTCTCTCTATCTCTATGACTGACTATCTCACCAACTCAAACATTTATTCAATTCTTTTTTTTTTTTTTTTTTTTTTTTTTTTTTTTTTTTTTTTTTTTTTGTCTAAATGTTAGAAATCAGAATCAGTTTCAACTTTCAAGGATCCGGTAGTAGATAGACAATACTCCAAACAAAGTCAAGAATATGTTGGTAACATCAAGTTGACCTAGATTCTTACACAAATGTGACTAGTCATATGGTGTGTCACTTTATATAATCACATACTGTCTGAATATAACGTAATTAATTAAGTAATAAGGGTCCGGTAATGAGTAAATGGGATTACCTTAACGTATATAGGTTACTTAAATTGAAAAAAAACGGTTATTCTATTAAATATGTGGAATTATTTCTTCATTTTTTAAAACAAAAAAAATAAGGTTACTCGAATGAACAAATGGGGTTATTTATTTTTTCAAGCTGTTATATCAAGCAAGGATTTTGACCCCTCCGAGTTAATCGTCCAGGCTGATAATGTTTCAAAGGGATGACGCAAGACGGTGAAGATCACTACGCCAAGCGGAGAGAAGTTGGAAATAATCGCTGGCGAAGGTCCTATGTTTGATGAATCTGAGTCGTCTGGGTCCGAGTCCGAGTCTGAGTCTAAGTTTGTAGACGAGTCTGTAAGATCTGAGGCCGACCCTCTTTCTGCTATAGAGTCCAATCCTGAGTCTCTTGTTGAGTCTTCTCTTCTTATCCCAAATAATTCCTCCATCCCTTTGAAACATTATCAGCCTGGACGATTAACTCGGAGGGGTCAAAATCCTTGCTTGATATAACAAATGGGGTTATTTACTTGATTTTACTCGTATAATAAATTTGGGTTACTTTTGTGGACAATATAGGTTTACTCTTATGAAAAAATGAGATTACTCCTATATTTAAACGAAGATTACTCTTATAAATCAATGTAGTCGCATTGTATGACTAGCCACATTCAAGACCTTTCCGATCAACATAGGCCCAACCCGACTCGACTTTTGGAAGGTTATGAACATAATAAATGGGCTCAAAGTTGGGTCAGTCAACACAACAGAAAAGGGGTAAAAAAAAAAAAAAAAAAAGTTTTGGTCAAAATTCTGAAGGTGAGAGAGTAAGGAATAGCTTAAGTAGTTTCAACTTCAGCCACAGATTGGGAAGTTCTTTATTTCCGAAGTTGAAAATCTTGAAACTTCAACTTCAGCTCTTTGGTGTTTTAGCTTATGTAATTCAAGTTGAAGTTCCAAAGTTGTTTTTTTTTATCTTGAAACTTGACACAGATATGCAGATGGGCTTACTTCTTTGATGTTTGGGCCTCTAGGTTGGGCCAAAAAATTTAGCCTTTGTGTCATATTTTTTTTTTTTATTAAACCTTATTCGGTCTCCAAAGTCAGTCAACACAAAAATGTATAGCAGAGAAAAAACATACGAAAGAACGTTGGTCTTTGGATCAAGTTTGGCAGAGAATTTCCATGTGTCCACTTTTATGTCCTCCTTGTAACTTGTCATTTGTTTGTGATCTTATTAATCACTTTCACAATATTCAAATATATTCTTGTAGAGAATACTGACAAAATATATACAAGTAGATTTTAAAGTTGAAGGATATACTCCTTGTTCTAACTCCATCAATCATTCACCCAAATGTATCAAATCTTTTAAAACAATCATATTTTGAAGAAGATTTGCTCGTTTGAATCATTAGAAAGAACACAAAACACACAAACTTTGAGCATTTGTCTACCTAATAATACGCCCACATCTTATGAAACTATATTTAGTCTTTACTCTTTATCCGGGTGCTTACGATTATAAATCGTTTTCATTTTCAATATTTTTGATGATTATTGTAAAGCTGCCTCAAATAGGGTATTTTGGTTAAACATAATAAGGTATTGTGGATTACAAAGATAAATTATACATTATCTCAATTTCCTAGACGGCCTTAATTCATGAACCTTAGTCTAATTCGTCCTGTTAATCTATTTTTCTGTAAATCCTATTTTTTTTTTAAAAAATTAAATCCATGTTCAAGGTCTTAATTAAAATTTATGATTGTAAACCCATTTTCATAAATATAATAAGGATTTTGGGTCTTGCAAGTTGCAATACTCTTAATTAAAAATAATTTATAATCTCTTTTGGCAAATGGTGGAATTGAGAATATGTATGAATTTGTATATAAAATTGTGTTGTACACATATTGACAACAAAACATAAAAATGGTGGAATTGAGAATACATGGAGGATTTCAATTTTTTTTCAAAACATGAAAATTAAATTACCAATCACCTTTAATAATTTGAATTTTTCATATTGTAAGTTTCTTCACAGAAATCAAACTAGATATAAAATTTCCATACACGAAATACGGTGTAGAAATTTCTATTACCTCTATTTCATATTAATTACAACTTTAAAATATTTTATAATTCACCTATAATACCCCAAAAAAACTTTGAAAGCGGAAATAGTTTTAAATTTTTGTGTAAATCAAATGAGGACTAATTAGTGCAAAAAAAACTGCCGACTTGATACTTGGGTCTCTACTCTCTACCCGTTCGTACGAGTATTTTTTAATCACGATTAATTTTTTATTTTTTTTTTAAAAAAAAACTATAATTACAAAATCCACGAGTAAAAGGGCCCACAAAGATCCCTTGCAACCAAATAGTAGCTCGAGCTAGTTGAAAGACACACGTAGAAAACACTTTACATGGTGGTCGTCTAATTAAGGGTAGGAAAATTAAGCCTAAAAAAGCAAACTAATTAGGAAAATTAATTAGCAAATGAAAGCTTAAAGTAAAAAAAAAAAAAAAAGGGTTAAGAAGAGACAAAGTTGATAAAATGTGTCACCTCAAAAGGCAACAAATTCCCACTAAAAAAGGGCGTAACAAAGAGTGTGGATGGAAAACAAGCAGCCGCCCCACACTCTTTTTCATTTTTATTTATTTTTATTTTAATTTTGTTGGCGGTTGCTTTTATTTTCTCTCTCAAAAAAATAATGAATAATGAATAATGAAAAATGAAAATAGTCCTATCTCTTTCTTTTCTCATATACGTGGCGAATCACGAGAGCGTGGGGCCCAAATCTCCACCCTCTAATTTTGGTGGGGGCCCACAGTGAGTAAAAATACAGCCCACGCAACGCAGTGACGCCGACTTGCCGGCGTAACTGTCTGTCTTTTTCTATACTCACACGTCACCTTCCTTTGCGCCGTACACTCCTATTCTTCATCAAATTTTTTTTATACGCGTCCCTCTGTACCGTGGGTTAGGCCCTGTTTTTTAGAACAGCGCTGCACTGCTCGCTCCGTTGAAATCTACTATGTTCCGTTCTATCCTGCTCTACCGCTTTGCAGTATGTAGAAGTCTAATCCTGCTCTATTATGTTCTGCTTTGTCCTGCTCAGAAGCTCAAAAGAACAGGGCCTAGTTTTTCATTTTGATTTGATGATTAAATGTAAAACAATTATTAAAATAAGAACAAAATATTGATGAGTATATTATATACATTTGTATAAATCTGTTAGAATTTATAGTTATTGATAATTAAAGATATTATTGATCAAAGATTAACATCAGTATATACATTTAAGAAAAATAGAACAAGTACTTAAAAACAAAGATTATACATTTAATTCAAAGAATTTTTATTTTTCATTATCCGTGGTGTATGACAAATTAAAATGAACAAAGTAATTAAAATGGAGAGGGTGATATACAAACAAATGAATGGTCCAAGTGAAGGAATGTTGCAATAGCCAAATACGTTGAATATTTTGTAGACGATGAAATGACTGAATATTTATGATGAGAAAGTTATCATGTGTATGCTATCATACATAAAGGTCATGATAATATGACAAGCATGCATCATGCATGCATGCATAAATAAATAATTGATGTACAGTGGATAGAAATAGGAAATAGGCGTATTCAAAGAATTAATTACGTGTGCAAATATGCACGGTTTGTTTTGTATGATGATGGAGATGAAGAAAAAGATATGCACGGGTCTACAATAGATCATAAAAGTGGCCTAAATTTGGTCAATTTTTAGTATTTATATTCGCCCTAAAGTACAACACCAACTATATATGTATGTATGGCGTAACTACTTGACAAATTAAATAATGCAAGGGTAAAATTTTTAAATGAACTATTTGAATTTTTATTATTTCCTAGCATATTTTACTTTTTTTGAAATCAAATACTTGTATAAAAACAAACATTATGTTCAAGTATGGTAAATATAATTTTGATAAATGAAGGTTGAGAAGTTTGAGTACGTTGGAAATTTTAGTAAAAGCAATGCGCGCGGTTGGAGCTAAATCTTGTAGTATTTTTTTTCCCTAAAAAAAAAAAAAAAAAAAAAAAATATTCTTACAGTATTTTTTATCCCTTTATATGTGTCAAATTAAATGTCTTTAAAAAAATCAATTAAATGTCAAATTAAATGTATATCAAACTTTGTAATTAGTAACCTACTTTTAATACCAAAATTGATCAAGTCAAGCCCTCTAATAGTCTAATTAGGACGTGGATTAACGGTGGAAAGCATGACTTGATAGTCCAAGTCTCCAAGAGTATGTTATCTTTGGTTTTTTAGCAAGAATGAGGTAAGATAAAGAAAATTAAATGTAGTTTAATAGAAAAATGTGAGTAAATTCAGCAAAAAGGGTTAAGCTGGACATATCAAAATATGTCAGTAAAAAATTAAGCAAAATTAGTTAGATTTAACAAACATACAAATAAAAAAATAGCCAAAATATACATATACTCAGTATGTCCTCAAAATATAGGAAGTGTATAGCTTAAAGAAGTTAAGTTAAAGAGCAAGTACAAAGTTCTAACTCCTAAGTGTAGTAATCTCTTGTACATTATGATTATTTTTTTTTAATAATTTGATGAATCTCCCTAAAAAATTGAAAAGTGTATAATTACTCACAACCCACAAATGTAAGAACAAAGTGGAGTTGATAATTGTAAGATTAATCACAAATGAAAATGTATAGAGAGGTCCCAACGAACAATAATTGAAGAGAAAGTGTATATAATTTAAAAATAAGTTGGAGGGATTTTGGTGAGTTCCTACATATAATAGCCAATATAATTATCCCATTACTTATTTGTCGTTTTGTACGTTGCCGGACAGATGGAGCACACAACAAGCACAACCATTCTTTGTCACTCTTCAATTCCCACCTAGCTTCTTCATGCGTTTAACTAAGCCAACCAAACATTTCATTAAAACTTTATTATTTAATACAAGTATAATATAATGCATATCATTTTAAACAAATAATGCCACTTCTAATTTCCATATCCAAAAAGTATAATTATTTTGATTTGTGTACTTGATCTCTTCATCTAGAACAAATCATATGAGTGTGTGCACCGATATTATATAATTGTAGGTTAAATGTATGCTACGTATGAAGGGAGAAAAAAAAAATTAAATTTAGAGTGCTACAAAGGAATATTTTATGTATCATATATAATACTCATTTGTTGCACATAATAATTAATGGAGGTAGTACATGAAATTTGTAGAGAAGAGATGACAAGTCACCTTAATTTTTTTTTGCTTATCTAATCCGTTTGTCATATTTGATCAAACTTTAACCTTATGTGTACGATAATCTATGAAGAAGAAATATATAAAGTGAGATTTTATTAGATTCGTATTGATGTATATTTTATTAAGTGGGATCTTGTTACGAAGTATGTAATTTTTTATAATTTTTTTTTTCATTATGTAATTACAGATATTTAGTAATAAAAATTTGCACATATAATGATGATTGCAATTTCATATACTAAGGGTCTGTTCTCATACGTTGAAGTTCAGTTCAGCTCAGCTCAATTCAGTTCAACTCCTAATTTCCTTCTCCTATAAAATATTCATTTCACTTCAGTTCAGTTCAGCTGAGTTCAGTCAATGAGAACAGGGCCTAAGAGCATGTTCTCTTGAGATTATTTTCAGTTCAGCCCCAATAAGTTCTGTTCAATTCAGTCAATCAGAACATAACCTAAGATTTAATAAACTACAGTATCTATCAAATGCTCTTATACAACCAGCTAGTCAAAACAGTTAATATAATCAGCTAATACAATAGTTATTAACTAAAGGTTTGCTCTCTTCAGCTTATGTTCAGTTCAGTTCAGTTCAATTCAGTTCCTAATTTCTTCATCTCATAAAATATTCAGTTCAATTCAGCAAATCAGAAATAGACCCTAATTATAATACAAAATCATAATCTTTATCATTAGATCAAGTTTTACTAATCAAACGTTATTCAAAAACCATGTATACTAAACCTACTTTGCATCCAATTATCAGATATAAAATCTAGTACGGAGTAATATTTATTTACCGCTCTAACTTCTTCGGTAAATACTCTCTCCGACTTACACTATAATTCCTTTTTTTTTTTTTTTTTTTTTTTTTTTCATTTTGGAGTATTGAAATGTTATTCATGTTTATATTTTCGAATACTATGTTAAAACAATTATATCTTCATTTTTTTTGGCTTTATTCATTAAACTTCCTAAATTGCCTATAAATTATCCACATACTTCTTACTTTATTTCACTTTTCCTCTTTAACTATTGTCTATAATTGTTTTTTTTTTTACATTTTTATATATATACTTCATCCATTTTCTCTTCTCATTTTTTAAATACCGAAAAAAAAAATAATACAAACACAAATTATAAACCGGGGCAAAGGGCCCATTATCTTCAACTTAATTTCAGCTCTAATCAGTTCAGTTTAGCTTGATCATTTCTATGAAACAAAACGGACCCCGTGCGGTGGGTTTGTATTTATAAAGGATTTTTATATATATACTTTATCCATTTTCTATTCTCATTTTTTAAAAAAAAAATACAAACACGAATTATAAACTGAGACAAAGGGCACATTCTCTTCAACTTAACTTTAGCATTTTCTTCTCTCATAAAATATGTATTTCAACTCTATTCAATTCAGCTCGGATCATTTCAATTCATTTAAGTCAAAACAGACCCGGCATGGTAGGTTTGTATTTATAAAGTTGTCAATTCGTTGTACTCGTAGATTGATTTTATTACAATGGGTGTATTAAAATATGATGCCAATATGGAGACAAGGAGTACTGCGCCTAAAAAACAAAATAAAAAAATGGCGAAGAAAAAAAAGAAAAAAAAAAGGAGGCAGCAAATCTTTGGCAATAGATATCGACGACCAAAGTTAGAGGACCCACACGAAAAGTGGGCAGCCGCGCTTTCTCTCTCCTCAAAAAACAAGGTCCGCGTTAGAAATGGGTCCCACTATTTTCTGTCCGTCAACGTCATCCTTCTTTTTCGGCCACCATTCATTATTATTATTTACTCCGTATGTTTTTATTTTTTAGTCTTCTTCTTAGGGTCAAGCACCTATTTTGAATAATTATTACACTAAAGAGTAATCATGTAACATTATTAAGGGTAGTTAGGGTTATATATAATCATTAAATACATTTAAAAAATTTGTATAAAATTATAAATTTATGATAAAAACACGGGTAAATTAGTGTAATTAATGTTTATATTTTTTATGATTTCCTAACTTTGCACGTTTTTTAGTGTGTATTAAAACATACGATTACATTATTTATTTGATCAAGTGATAAAGTTTGCATTTTATAGCCAAGAGATTATTGAATTAAACCTTATTCCGTTAAAAAATAAATAAATAAATTAAACCTTATTAAAGGGTACTTTAAAGTGGAAATTTCCTTATTTTTATACCTAGTTAAAAATTATCTAGCCTATTAATTTGGACAAAATTGACCTGATTAAATAATGTTACATATGAGTAATAATTAAATAATGTTATAAATGTGCGTATGATCCTTTTAAGGTAGTCACGCCACCTCTCTGTGTTCTGGCACAGCCCTATTTTTTTAGCTTATGTAATTCAATCACTTTCGTATTTGATTATCCTCGAGATTTGTTGTTGATGCACGAGCTACTTGGATTCTTTTTTTTATTTTTTTTTGGTTCTTCTTTAATATTAATGCATTGTATTTACCTAATCCATGTATGTATATTTTTTAAAAGGATAATTGAATTCTCCATTTTATACTTTGAATTTGTGTAAATTCTTTTTTAGAATATTATTTGACCTTTAAGTTACGTGAAGTAGCAATTATCATTACAGAATTGGATACTGGTATATGCTTTACTTTATTACTTGTATTTTGAAGGCATATCAAATCATAATTGTAGAACATTCGTTTGAGGTAAAATACGTTGGTTGGATTGAGGAACAACGTGTTTCACGTACAGAGTATACACTAAATAGTAAATATGTTTTTTGTTTTTGTTTTTTTTTTTTTTTTTTTTAAGGCATCCGAACAATGGATTTTACAATAGTGTACCAACATTAAAAAAAAAAAAAAAAGAAAAAGAAAAAGTAAATGAAAAGCAATATATTGAAAATTAATACTCTGTACTAGTATGAGTATTAAAAGTCAAGATTTGTGCAATATATAATTTTACTAAGGATAGATCTTGCTAACGAACACCCCGGGACGTTGGATAAGCTTTTAAAATATTACTCCGTACGTAAAATGGTAGTATTAGTTTGAGAAAACATGATAAAATCACGCGTCGATCAGTGTAATAAATGTTTATTTTAATTTAATTTTACTATTTTTAGCTAGCTTATATAACGTCCTCGGAACATTCGTTAGCTTTTGCCTTTTATTAACAATAATAAATATAGAGTATGTGTAAATAAAACCTTAAGTTAAAGGATTAAATCCGTGTTAGGAAAAAAAAAAGTCATATTTGTGTCAAATCAATAAATTATATTCAGACACATTAAAAAAAAAAAAAAAAAAAAAAGAAAAAAGAAGAAGTAGGTTGTGAAATGTGAAGACGGCGTAAGGTAGAAGAAAGTAAAGTCGCATCCGTGTGTAAGCAAAAACTCCGTAAAAGAAAATGAAAGGACAAGAACGTATTAACAGAAATGTCTAAAATGCATTCACATTTCCCACTAATAAATAAATAAATCCAATAATTAATTAACACTAATGCGTTTCCACTAGTACCGAGCTCAGTCCTCACCTGAACAAGTCATTGGTCTATTTTTTCTATCTCTGATAACTACATTTGTCTTCTTCACATGATACATTATTTCTTTATTATTATCATTTTTCATTCATTTGCTTTTTTTTTTTTTTTTTTTAATATACCGTCCTTCTCCGTAGCCTAATTTTTAGATACTTATTAGCAACTTCCAGGGTGCTTCTCTTGATGTTAATTTTTAATTGATTTGTATTATTCTGAAAAAATAAATTAAAATTATTTAAATATACTAGACAAGATACAATGAATTTAAAATCAAGATATTCCGTAATCTTGTGCGAATTGGTCACTTCTATAGTGATTGGTGTGCTTAATCCAAATACATAATCAGCTAACTTTCGGTCTTCTGGTGGAAAAGGTTTAAAAATTAACGAGTATAGTCGTTCAAAAGATAACTCCGGGCGTTTTGTGTGCGGTTGGTCAGGTTAAATTATGTAGTCTCTTGTAAAAGAACAAAATAATTCATATAGTTAAAATTAGGGTTGTACAGAGTTTGGTCTGGACCGTAACCAAACCAGACTAAACCGCATTTTAGCGGTTTGGTTTGGTTTACGGTTTGAAAAAATACGGTTTGGTTTCGATTTTTTGGGAAATACGGTTTGCGGTTTGATTTGGTTTTTCAAAAATTATAAATCAAACCAAACCGTAAACCAGTAAACCGCATTTCAATATTCAATATAATATTTATAAAAATTAAAATAGTTATTATATATTTTTAAAAAGTAAAAAATAATAAAAAAAACATGAAAAATCATTAGAAGACGGTCAGTAATTATGTATACTACTATACTCCAAGATCAGTTTAGCTCCAGCAATCATTGATATCGCATAATGTAGCCCCTGATGTTGTCAAGTTGCTGCCAATTATTAAAAACTATAATGTAGTATGAATTTTTTTTTTTGGACAAATGTATTATGTTTTTTTCCACTGTTAGTTTGTTATTTATTATTTTTATTATTTAGCACTTGATTAGTTGGTTGTTATTTTTATTAAAACTTTGTAGTATAATTTAATCCGTTTGGGCTAATTATTTGAACTTTATTATAAATTTATTAATATTTCACAATTTTTAAGGAAAAAATGTCGTCTCATCATAAACCGCAAACCAAACCGCACCATACCGCATTATTACGGTTTGGTTTGGTTTCAATATTAATATGGTTTGGTTTGGTTTGGAAAATTGACCAAACCGTATTTTGCGGTTTGGTTTGGTTTATACTCAAACCGCACCAAACCAGAACATGTTCACCCCTAGTTTAAATTTACCGAGTAACCTCTATATACTGATGTCTGGTAGAGTTTCTTATATAACATAGATTAAGTACCACTATGACCAATCACAAATAAAAGTTGGTGATTTTTTTTTTTTTTTTATATATATCAAGTAGTTAATTGATTTGTAATATAATGATTGGTAGAAACAAGTATATGCTTTGACAATTGTCATCACACAAACTCAGAAAACAAGTCTTGTTAACAACACCAGGAATGACGTGTGATTTGAAAAACATTTATAAAGATACTTGTAAACTCCATATCATTACTTAGTATTTTCTATGCAATTCTATTTTACAAGTTTGCAATCACACCTCAAAAGGGTTAAGATTTATTCATATAATATAAGAATGATCAAAATCTATACATTTGAACAATTTACCAAAAAAATGGTAAACAAAGTACAAATCAGAAAATAATTATCTAATTATCTGTAAATAAATTATTCAAAAAAGACTTTGTAGGAAAGTCACAAGAAGAGCACTACTTAAAATGAGAAGTATAGGACGTTCTATGTACTTAATTGACCAACACTTCTTTGTCACTACTTAATTTCATTTTTTTTGTTTGTTCTTAGAAGTTTTCAAGCCTACTCAAACATATCCATATATTTTTTATTCCTAGTAGTCTCACCTTTTGACTTCTTAGCTTTCACAATACATCTCGTTACCGTCGGTTGATTTAGGCGCAATGCTCTAAGACACTCCATTTTATACTTTTAGACGGCAAACCCAATCATCTCATTACAGGATTTTTTTTTTTGAGGGCAACATTTTTTTTGAGGGCAACATTACAGGAATTATTTAAACTTACTTTCTTAATTTAAACTTTTTAACCTCTTATAAAAATTAAAAATAAATTCCAAAATTGTACGGAGTAATTAATACTCCCTCTGTTTAAAAAAGAACGACCCATTTGGGTTGATTACGCGGGTATTAAGGAAGTTAAGTAAAAAGAAGTAAAAGTATATTGGAAAGATAAATTTACATGGGGTTTGAAAAAAAATAGAGAGAGAAAGTAATAAAATAACATGGAAAATGAAATTTTTATATGAGGAAGCTAATTTTACACAAATATTGTTGCAAATTGGTGGTGTTTTAATGCAAATGGGTCATTCTTTTTGGGACAAAGTTTTGGCCAAATAGGTCGTTCTTTTTGGGACGGAGGGAGTACAATTAATAAATTTGACAATTAATTAAGTGTACAAATAACAGTTATCATAATCTCATTTACGGTAACAAGTAAAATTTGAACAAAGAAAGTAAGAGCTTGACTTTTGTTTAGAGTTCATAATTAGAGTTCACAGACAAGCTATTTTTAGAAAGCTGCAAGGTTGGATGATGAAAATCGATCCAGTATCAGATATCACTAATAATCGAGAACGGAACTCTAACCGATTGTAAAAAAAATGCAACTTCTAAAATTTATATTAGAGTAAATTTAAAAATTACTCAAAGAATAGTACAAGTAATAATAATTGAATGTTCGTACTAAACTACTAATCAAAAATGAATCCAGAGCATGCAGACAAATAGTTCCAAAATTAAGTATGTATGGACGCCAGATGTCAGCAAGTCTACTACATTGAAACTCACCTATTCAGTCTTCTCACATTACTCCATTATTATTTTATTTTCCAATTTTATTTTTTTTTACCAATTTATAACAACAAAAAGATCCAAAACTCGTGCATCAATCTTATCCGTTTGCATTCCACTATAATTAATTTTAAAACCTAAAAGAATTAATCAAAATATGCACAGAACAATTAATATCGAATATTAAAATATTATATATGGGTAATCGATTATATCTGATCCAAAATAGTACGAAAATTACACTGTATTTTTCATGAAACAACAGAGAATTCGAAATTCAAAGATTACATCACTTTCTTCTCTATTCTCTGCCGCAAAAATGGATCTTTTAACTTAAGTAATATACTTAATTAAGCTAAATCTAATTAAATCGATAATTAAAAAAACTATACAAAAAAACCCCAGAAAATTCGGTGATCCAAATCCAAATCGGAGCTCCATGGATCCACCCTCATTTTTTCTTTTTCTTCTTTCCTAAAAATAGGAAGACTATTCAATGGCTACAATAAAATTGTAGCTATTGTAATTAGTTTTAATCTTGACCCTTTAT
This sequence comes from Chenopodium album, assembly GCF_948465745.1. NCBI lineage: Eukaryota > Viridiplantae > Streptophyta > Magnoliopsida > Caryophyllales > Amaranthaceae > Chenopodium > Chenopodium album. The sequence goes on along the minus strand of NC_137839.1, from coordinate 72,476,735 downwards.
TATTAATGTTCAATCTTGTCCATTCATTCAATTGACTTTAATTTTTATTTTTATTTTTTTTTTAAAAAAAAGTTTCTTGATTACAAGTAAAAAATAAAAAAAATAAAAATAAAATAAAAATAAAAACCTGTTTTACAGTTTCTAAAGCGAAAATTATGAAATTTGCCATGTATGCATATTCTTGAAATTTCTTAGTTCAAATGATTCTCCCATCTCAATTAAAAATCAACATTTGATTATAGTTTATCAACAATATAAACCTAATTACCGCATTATATATTTTATAGCTCTACAAGGCCCATAATTTTGCATCAAAATTATCAAAAAAATGAATCATCCTCCGATTCATTGAAGAAAACCAGAAAAAGGGAGGAAAAAGAAGAAGATGATGATTAAAAAAAAAAAATTGTGAAATTTGTCTATAATTTTCCAGAAACCAATCATATGATATCAAAGATGGAAAAATTGAAAACATCAAGTAAGATAAATTAGAAATTTCATCCTTCTTTCGACCAAAATTTTTGATATTAAAAAAGTTTTTTTTTTATTTATTTTTTTTTTTTATTATTTTAAAGTCAACTAAATGGATGGGTATGATGAATTTTATTAATCTCAGGGTTGTGATTCACTCAGTTATAATGGCCACAATTTTATTGTAGCCATTTAAAAACTGTCCCCTAAAAATAATACCGAGGAAATTCAAAAAAACAAAAACTTCCTTTTTTTTTTCAATTTTTTTTTTCTTCCTCTCATCCCATCGTAATTATAGCTAAGATCCTGAAAAACACCACTAATTAAAGCGGCGCAAAAAAATAATTAAAAAGGATCAAGCTAAATCGGACGGTGGAGGTTGGTTGAGATCGATCTCGAGACCTCTGGGAGTTACACTGTTAAGATCGTGGTTCAAATCAACGACGGATGACGAGTCGGAATCGCTCTGAACACCGCACGCCAGCGGCGCGTGACGTTCACTCGCCGGCACGTGATGGAACATGAACTGTTGTTGTTGGTTATTGTTGTTGTATTGTTGAAGAAAGTGGTGTTGAGGTTGATTTTGCCTCGCAATGGCGTCAAAATAGAAAAACTGATTCATATTCGCCGGAAAACCAACCGCCGGCGCAACCCTCACTTGTTGAAACGGAAATCTGACTCCAACCGCCGTAGCTCCGGCGAAGTTTCCGGCGAGGTTAAGATCCAACGGTAGGGATTCAACCATCATCCCCGCCGCCGCCGCCGACACCGCCGTGGGTACCGGCTTCTCATGGCTAGAGGACTCAACAGTACTACTCTGACTCGGACTTCGGTTGTTGTTATTATTATTACTACTCAAATTGTTTGTGTTGTGTTGGAGGTGGTGGTGGTGGTGGTTAAGGTTATTCAAAGGAGTATTGTTGTTGTGTATCTCAGAAGGAAGTGGGAAATTGGTTTTAGCCTTAGCACCGCGAAAAGCGCGTGCAGCATCATCATAAGCACGCGCGGCCTCCTCAGCAGTATCAAACGTTCCGAGCCAGACACGGCTCTTCTTCGTTGGGTCACGAATCTCGGCGGCGTATCTCCCCCACGGCCGCTTTCGAACACCTCTAAAATGGGTCTCCTTAACATTAACCCCACCATTAGCCGAATTAACCTTGACACCAATACCACCGCCAGCAGCACCGCCGATAATCTTCGGGGCCATGATAAAAATGTGGGAATTTAAGTGATTTTGTTTTGTTTACCAATGAGAAAGGAAAGAAGAAAATAGATGGAAAAAAAAGTAGGAAGGGAAAGATGAGAAATGGGTAAGGGAGGAAGGGGTGGTTATATAGGAGGAGAGAGTGCGGCACAGTCAGCAAGGGATTTGACCGATCTTTGGTTAGCCGCCCACGTAGGAAGGGAAAAGACGGAAATAGGCTTGAATATGTTACGTGGCATTGGAGGCTGTTTCTTAAAACCCGTCAATCGCCTGTAACTCCGCTTTATTTAATATAATATTAATATTAATTAATTAATTAATTTAATTGATTAGGATTGAAATAAAATCACAGCCGTTGGGAGATTCTTTTGGTCTGGTAGTGTTGTGAGGTGGTCTGCTCAATTTGTGCATCATTTTATGTTGCGTGCTCTACGATTTTTACAGTAATTTATTTAATGCTAAAGTCACGGTCTTTTTTATTTATTTACCGTGTGTTTTACTGTTGTCCCGAAATTTTTACTGTTTTGTACGCATGCGCCGCTACGAATTTGCTGCCTTTATTTTTTCTGTCTTTACATTTTAATTTGGGAAATTTGGTGTGAATAATCCCATGTTTTTGGCATAACTTATGGAGAATTAACAGAAATGTAACTGCGTCTATTATTAGTCTATCCGTGTAACAATTTAACACATTTGATTTGGTTTGAAGAAATTTGTCAATGTTGAATTATTAATTGGGCAATATTTGGATTTACTCTCTTTGGAATTTATTTAATGTTTAATCATAACAGCCGTATTAATCTATTTTTCCCCCACAAAACTAAAAGTTAATCAATTTTTTTAAAAATATAAAACGATTAAGTTAATCAATCATACTTTATTGTTTTACAAGCAGATTTTTTTTAATGAAAGTTTATATATTTAATTTCGATGAATGAAAAATAATTATGAATTTTATATAAATGAAAAATATACATTAATATTAATACAATTTTAATAACTAAAACCCTACCTGATTTATTCTTTAGTTATAAATAAATGTCAATCAAAATTTGGTCAAACTAGATAAATGGAACAAATAAGAACATAATAAAAAATAAAGCTCAAGCCATGTTTAATGCACCTTTTTTTTATAATTAGTATTGTTATTTCACAATAAAAAATTATAAAGGTTATGTACTAACAATTAAAGTTTAGTCAAATTACACAATTAGATCAGATTAAGGGCATATTCTCATACAATTATTTTCAGTTCAGTTCAACTTCTAATTTCCTTCTATTATAAAATATTTAGTTCAGCTAAGTTCAATCAATGAGAACAAACCCTAAATCAAAAATAAAAAAATAAGTTCACATTAAAAAAAATCATATTATATCAGATAAGCAAAAGTAAGTGAACTAAACATATTTTAAGATTACAATTATTTAATATTTAGTCGTTTATGATTAATTATCTAGTTAGTTAAATTAATATGTAAATACAATTATTGAGTATGTAGTCCAAAATTTATAAGTAAAAAAAGTTTGTAAAGACATTGTAAATTCTTCTTTGAAAATACAAGGTTTGTAAGATTTTCATTTATACCTTGATACTCCTTAACTCTTGAAATAAGTTAGATAAATTGTTAAAACAAAAATACCTACATTGTTAAATTGAGCGATAAAAAGTCCAATTTTATTTCTTCATTTATCCATTTACAGCTCAACCTATATAATGGTCCTGTTTGGCAATAATAGCGGTAGCGGGTAGCTTTTAGCGGTCGAGTAACGGGGTAGTTGTTAAGATAACCAGTAGCAGTCAATTAGTAGTCGGTAGAGGTTAGCTGTTAAAGTAACGGTTGATAGTATGAGTGCTTGGCAAAAGTAGCAATTGCAATATCAAAATATATCAAAGTTCATAAAAATATTGTTTTAAAAGTAATAAAATTTTGCCAAACGCTACCCACTACTTCTAAACGTTACTATTTTTAACGTTAGAGAAAAGATACTTGTACGCTACCTTTATCGCTAACCGCTACTAGAATCACTACTTTGCCAAACACTCCTAAATTTTTTCTAGTAATGTTTTGACTGGTCAAAATGCTACCACCAAGGCACCAATCAGGGCCAATAACTCATGGATACACATTTTTGAACTATTTTCATTATTATAAATGTCTAATAGATTATTTCTTTATCTTCCTCATACAACATTCAAGTAAATTACATGATCAGAGTTGACTAGTCACAAGTCCTTAATGACAATTTTTTTAGGTTTTATTAAAAAAAATAGGTTAACTAGAATATTATTTTATTGTGATCATTATATAACTTTTTTTTTTTGACAACTATTATACGGAGTATTACTTAGGCCCCGTTCTTTAGAGCTGCTTTGCTCTGCTCTGCTCTGCTGAAATCTGATTTGCTCTGCTCTGCTCTGCTGAAATCTGCTCTGCTCTACTTAAAATTAATACTTAATATTAAATTGTTATAATAATAATAATTAATATTTAATAATAATAAATAATTAATATTTAATATTTAATAATAATAATAATAATTAATATTTTATTATAATAATAATAATAAATAAATAATATTTAATAATAATAAATAATTAATATTTAATTATAATAATAATTAATACTTAATAATAATAATAATAACAATAATTAATTATTGATATTTAATAAAAAAATAAAAAATAATTATTAATATTTAATAATAATAATAATAATAATAATAATAATAATAATAAAAAATTATTAATAATTAATAATAATAATAATAATAATAATAACAATAATAATTAATATTTAATAATAATAATAGTAATAATAATAGTAATTATACTAACAGTAATAATAATATTTGTAACTAATAATATTAATTATAATAACAATAATTGATTTTTATAATAGCAATTAATATTAAGATAATGACTAATATTTAAAGATAATACTAATTATTAATTTTTAATAATAATAATTAAATAATATTTAATAATAATTATAATTAATATAATAATAATTAATATTTAACTTTAAAAATTTAATGATTATAATAATAATGCGATAATATTAGTAGTAGTAGTAGTAGTAATAATAATAATAATAATAATAATAATAATTAATATTTAATAATAATAATAATAATAGTAGTAGTAGTAGTAATAATAATAGTAGTAGTAGTAGTAGTAGTAGTAGTAGTAGTAGTAGTAGTAGTAGTAGTAGTAGTAATAATAATAATAATAATAATAATAATAATAATAATAATAATAATAATAATAATAATAATAATAATTAATATTTAATAATAATAATAATTAATATTTAATAATAATAATAATAATAGTAGTAGTAATAATAATAATAATAATAATAATAATAATGATAATAATAATAATAATAATAAAATAATAATAATAATAATAAAAAAATCTGCTCTGCTCTGCTCTGCTCGGCTCGGCTGAAATCTGCTCTGCTCTGCTGAAATCTGCTTTGCTCTGCTCTGCTCTGCTCTGCTGAAATCTGCTCTGCTCTGCCCTGCCCAGAAGCTCAAAAGAACAGGGCCTTATTGATCTAACCCCTTTATATTTAAAGAGGAAAACGTGGAATTTATAATGAAAAATATATAACCAAGATTTAAAAATTATAGAGACTTACCAAAAATTTTATACTCCCTTTGACCTACAATATACTTGGTAGTCAATAGTCATTGTCATACTGTCATATTTATAGGTGGATACTTAAAACGTAAAAGTAGTTGAAAATGGACATAAACAAGGTCGTATAAAAGTGTTGACGAAAGTAAGAAAGAAGTGGAGAAAGTAGAGTAAAGATGAGAAGAGCGGTGGGAGAAGTTGTCGGCAATTAAAACTCATAAATCAAAAATTCTTTTTTTTTTTTTATTTTTATTTTTATTTTTTAATCTTAATAAAAAAAATAGACAGCAGAAGAAAGAGGAAAGAAGTCCGCGTGAGAAGGATCGAAATTGATGTGATTTGATAGGCTGATGGCCTGCGATGAGAGAGAGAATTGAACCGCTCCATTGACCGAGTCCTACTGCCCTATCTTACGTTTACACGTGTTTAGACCTTGTTTTTCCCACTATTTATTATTTCTTTAGGAAATTTTAAAAAAGTGGCTATTTTTCTTGGTTTAGGCCGCAATACCAATTGTATTTCTCAATACGGACAGCGGTATCAATTTTTTCCGACATCTTATTTGCGGCCACTCTCTTTTTATTTGCGTGAATCACACTTACCTATTTTGTAGGGTAGTGCTTTTTGTTTTGTTTTGTTTTTTTTTTTTTTAATTTTTTTGTTTTTTTAGCTTTTCTATTTTCCACCTAACTAGTACTTTAACCAGGCTACATTCACTTTGTACAAGAGGTGGTAAAGGATGACGAGGGCATTTTTTCTCTCTTTTCCAAACTTACCAATTTCAAATTATAATTACTCTCTTAAATACTACAGTAATCTCCTTATGTTTTACTTCATCTATTGATTCTATTCCTTTTTATTTGACCTACTTTAATTTTTATTTTGCTTACATATCATTTTTTTTCACCGTCTTTTGCAAGTCATATGCACAGGAAAAACATATATTATTGATTGTTAAAGTTATGTATTGACAGGACGGAGTGATTATTAGTATGTTATAATATTAATTTTTATGTATAATTTTGACTATTAGTATGTGCATATCTAGTTATCCTTAAATTTAATGAATACAAAAATTTATAACTCCTACGTTTATTACCCCATTATATTTTTGTAATTCAAGTTTTAAATTTTTTAATAAATGATTAATTTATTAAAAATAATAGTTATGTAGGATTTTGTTAGTTTATATTAAAGGTAATTTTTATTGGAATATGTCTTGAATTGATGACCGAGTAGGTACACAACATTATAGTTTATGATATGACTGTGTAATCTGCGCTACTATGTAATTACTCACACGATTATTGTTACAACGCCACCGTACTCGATTTCCTATCAAATTTTATGTATCAACCACAACTTATAATGCAGCTCTAGAAGACTAGAATCTATCCTTCCCTACTAGGCGAGTAACGAGGATTACCCACATGATAATAACGAGTTTACGTTAATATCGTTTCCAAATGTACATTGAACAAATAATTGTCCATCATAATTATTGTTAGTCACTCTCAGCTCCCTTAGCATAAAGCATTATAATGTTTGTTCAATCATGTTTCGTTGCTTGAGAGTGAGGGATAACTCAAGTGGTTAGATCTTCCCTCCCGGTTGCAGGAGATCCGGGGATTGATTAACTTACCCAAGGATCGGAGTACTAAAACAAAAATGTTCTAAACAATTATGTTCATATACCAAAATAATAATCCACGCACTTTTGCTTAATCATTAGTTACATTATAATCAAAGATCAAAATATAATTAACGTCAAACTTGGGGTATGTAGTCTTAGGCAACCTCTACAATAAGACACAACGTATAATGCCGGTTTGTCTTGTCCCACAAACATTAACAAGGCAATTAAGTACTAATTTAAGTAGTTTATTATAATATCGTAATTATATTATATATTCAATTATCAAGGCCATATTATGTCAAGCTTAATAATCAATCTAATGCATGCATGATAATTTCAATGAATATTCATACCAAGTTTCCATGTATTTCGTAGCACATGAATGTAGTCACCGGCCTCTAACTAGTTTATATTATAAACTGACACAAATTGTATGTTTTGCCGGCTGAATGAACTTGTTTGTAATATTATTTGTTGATTATTACAATATATAATATGTATGTAATCCAATATCAACTAGTTTTACAATTGTCTCCCATGTGTTGGGGAACTTATGTGTGCATTCTTCTTTCTTTGTTCCTTTTTATTAAAGGAATTAAAAACATCAACAACGTCTTTCGTTCTCGCCTTACTACTTTGATTCAACATGACACAATTTTGATTATTATAAGGTTTATCGCATTTGTTAATACGAGTAATGTAACTTCTTATAGGGACATCCATTGATCCATGTAACTAAAATCGTGGCCAAGGAGAAATTAAAAGATTTTCTGCCTTTTAGTATCGAAGATTTTGAAACGAACATATATTAAGTGTATTACTTATCGCATAATGATGTACAACGCTAGTTTGAAAACACATACTGTGAGTCTATATATGTACATAAAAATAAGAAACGGGCATAATTGATATTACTACCTCTGTTAACTTTTAGTTGCAACTTTGAAAAATTTTATATCTCACAAATAATAATACCCCAAAGTTGCAACTAAAAGTTAACGGAGGTAGTATCAACAAAGGGAGTTTCTATTTTATACTTTGACAGCATGAGGGTTGCAAAATTGAGTCATAAGTCCATTAACATTCCAAATTGCAATTTCAGGTGTTTTTATATATTTTTTTTCTTTCTTCTTTTTCTAGATATAGGTGTAAATAAGCCGAAGTGTGCTGCCCAATTATGTTCATGATCATTAGATTCAGGCTGTTTGGCGAATCTATTAAAACGCATTGTAAATCACTTGTAAGTGTCTCACATTAGAGAAAGATGAGAGATACTCCTACGGTCCTACTATCATTGTTTAGTCAACGCCGGAAAAGTGTCTCACATTAGAGAAAGATGAGAGATACTCCTACGGTCTTGCTATCATTGTAAAAGAACTTTCTCCTCCTCCTTGTTTAGTCAACGCCGGAAAAGTGAGTCAACGGTGAGATTCTGGCAAGTGGTAGTCATTTACAACATTTTTTAAAAAAGAAGTAGTCATTTACAACAAATTTTTTAAAAGGTAGTTTTTCACAAAATGTTGTATATAAAAGGTAGTTTTTCACAAAAAATCCTTAAATTAATGACAATTGTGATTTGTGAATAATTCAATAAGCGTGGACACTAGTTTGAGAAATAGTTTCAAGTTAGCACTATTATGAGAAATTATACTCCATATTATTTTTTAGCACCAAATTAAGAAATTGCTCCACCTCGTTATCTCCTATACTACCTTCGATTTTTTTTAGTTGCAACTTTGGAATATTATTTGAGAGATATAAAATGTTTCGGGGTTTTTTTGTGTCCCTTGGGAGAGTTACAGCTCAAGACTGGATTCGCAAGATCGCCTAAAGCTGCAAAGCAAACGGACCACCAGATGGTCGGTGGTTCGCCTCCGAATATTAAGTTAGTAAAGTATTCGGAGTAAAGCGTGCAGAAATAAAGTTATCTGCTTGGATTCCAAGCTCGGGTATTGTGCTGTCTGTTTCTTGAGAACGACAGCTCTGTAATAAATGTTGATGTGACGTGTTGTCTCGTGTTTTGTACCGTGTCCCATTAAATGAGGGAATTGTCCCTATTTATAGGGTCTTTTGGGGAAGTGTACCCTCCCTAGGGTTTGATGACCTAGGGATTAGGGCACGCCGAAAAATGGCGCCTCAAAGTTTGGGCCTTTGAAGGCCGCCAATTCAGAAGCGATATATGAGTGACACGTGTCACTCATCCCAAGAGGCCATTTGGGCGTCTCTTAGGGCGACACGTGTCGCTCTCCTATTGGTCCACTTTGGATCATCAAACACCCCAAATCAAGGGTGATGTCTGCCTGACATGTGTCACCATCTAGAAGGTCCAAGGTGGCGCCCCTTCTAGTGACACGTGGCAGTCTCTGATTGGGCCACTTGGCTGGTTATAAAATACCCAAAACATAAAATATTCCAAAGTTGCAACAAAAAAAAAAAAAAAAAAATTAAATAAAAAAATCGGAGGTAATATATATTATAGCATTTGATAATATAACCAAATAATAACTAATCAATTATCAGCTTATCAGTTAAGGTTGTGCACCAGAAGGAAAAAGAAAAAGGTTTTCACATTAACTATATATTGAAATACCCTCTTATTCTCTCATACTCCTTTTTCTTTCAATATTTTCGTTTATCGCTCTACATTTCTATATGGTATCAGAGGCTCAGAGCCATAATCTCATCGAAGATTAGGGTTCGACGTGAAAGGTAATCATCACTAGATTTGGTTTTGGGGAGACACAAATGGGTGTCTACACCTACATTATTATTTTATTAAAAAAAAAGTTATATATATATAACGTACAACGAAAAGGGAGTGTGATAATTTCCATTATGCTCATGTTCCTCTATTCGAAGCTTGCGGCACTCGTGTGAGTTTCGGCAGCAAGATGATCGTCATTCTTCATTGTTGATAATGATGAATTTTGTTTAAATTCTTTTAACCTTTTCATAAATTCAATGATCAGCATTACTCATGGTGTTGCGAAGGTAATCACACGTATCACATACCTTTGGAGTTGTTTAATTATATATAGATTAATGTTTGTATTGATTATATTTTGTATTATTGTGTATAGATTTTATATTTATTATTTGTATAATCAAAATTTAAGTATATATGCAATCAGTTGTTCGTTGCATTGAATAATTTAATTGTTGTATTGATTGATTGTGTTATTATTTCTAGGGTTTCTAATGTTAGTTGTTTCTATAGGGAGTATTGTTTTATTCGAGGTTGAGTTGTTAAAGGTTATTTTCAGAGTACAATGTGTAATGTAGTTTCGAACTACATTGTTTAATTGATCTAGTAATGTTAATTATTATATTATACTCTATATTATGATATGTGGTGATTACTCAGCTTTTGCTGACGTGTGTGTTGTTTTGTTGTGCTACTTGCGTTTGCGACCATGTCTTTTTCTCATGGTAGCCCTGCGACGATCTATTTTGGAATTTGTCCTTAATGGTGAGCAGCCAAGTTTGTCTAAGCAGGTTGATCAAGTGGTCGTAGCTAAAGGAGCTCAAGTGTTTCGATTAGTTTGTTATAACAAGTTTGTAAAGTTGTATAAATAGCTCACTTAGATTTATTGGGTTGTAATTATTGGGATTTTTTGTAAGCCTTAACACTTGACAGGTTGTTAAGTGTGGCGGTAATACCTCCGATTCAGGTGTATGCTTCCGCAATTTTATTTAAATGTTGTCTATTTTTCATTTATTTATTGTTTATTATTAGCTAGTAAATCGGGGGTGTTACAAGTTGTGTCTTTGATAAGTGCAATTACTAGATATATCAAGGATCACTATTATGGAGATAATAAGTTCGTTCTCTTGGGTCATCATCATCTGTTGATAAACTATGAGCGATGATCTTTGGACTAGTCAAGTAGTCCAAAGCCCTCTAGAATGGATCCTATGAGGTTACACACAAGGGTATTGGGTTAAGCAAGTTAGAGGCCCATTAATGGCCTCATTAGCAATTAACTAATCATAAAATGGATTGGGCTAGCATAGTTAGATTGGAATTAGGTTTTGGGCTTTTGACATGGGCTCTTATTTAGAGATGAGATCTATAACTAAGATCCATGCCTAGGGTTGCTGGCAAGCAGTCATAATTCACACAAAGTGTATTTTGACATCAAGGCAACCAATCCCAAAACCCTAATTCCTCTCTCTAACTCACGGCTATCTCTCTCCTCCCATAGTCCGTACGGCCGCCCCCCTTGGTGGCGCGTGTGGTGGTTCGTTGCTCGCTCTTCTCCGTAGAAGGTCGATTGAAGGGTTCAATTGCAACTAACCAGCATTAGTGGAGGTCTTAATCTGTGCCCGTAGACCAAGTAGAGGAATCACGCTTGGGGTTCTTTATCTCCCATTGTTCTTGCTCGATCGCACGTGGAATCACGCTTCAAAGGTACAATTATATGTTCTTTATGTGCTATGCATTAGATCTTGGGATTAGGTACTGTATAAATATGATTCATGTTTATTCCGCAATTAGTACCTATAAACTCCTACATGTAAATCTTGATGTTTTTACTAAAGATTCTTCTTCTCATCTATCTGATAATATTGTTCAATTATTTGACAATACCTTTGAGGAACATCCTGAGTCAAGTTCTCAGTCAGAAAACTCTACTCATTTTCAACCCCATATTGATGTTTCCGTTGTCAGAACATCCTCTAGACCTGTTAAACCCTCTACCAAACTACAAAATTTTATCACTACCTACCTTCCTCACAAGAATCTCAGTCTGAATCTTTTGCTGTCAATTCTTCCCAAATTATTGAGCCTAAACACTATAATCAAGAAAAATATGATCCTAATTGGATTGAAGCAATGGAGAAAGAGTTAAAGGCATTAGAAGATAATGATACTTGGGAGTTAACTGAACTACGCAAGGGAAAGAAGGCAATAGGTTCCAAATGGGTTTATAAAACAAAGTTAAACCTAGATGGTACTATTGAGAGATATAAAGGGATAGTAGTAGCTATTGGATATCAACAAGTGGAAGGACAAGACTTTACTCAGACTTTCTCACCCGTTGCTAAGCTTGCTACTGTGAGAATTGTTATTGCTCTTGCTATTGTGAAGAAACGGCCTCTATGCCAATTAGATGTTAACAATGCATTTCTGCATTGTTACTTAGATGAAGAGGTCTATATGGTACCTCCTGCTGGATATAAGAAAGCAAGAAAGGGTCAAGTATGTAAATTGAAAAAGTCCATATACTTTTATTACTATCTCTCTCTACTTTTTTGTAAGCCCCATATAAATTTATCTTTTCAATATATTTTTACTTTTTTTTATTTAACTTTATTAATGCCCGCGAAATCAACCCAAAAGGGTTGTTCTCTCGAGAACGGAAGGAGTACAATTTACTGAATGAAATATCCTCTTATTCTCTCATACTTCTTCTTCTTTCAATATTTTCGTTTATCACTCTACATTTCTATAACTATATATTGTTTTGATTTTTCTAGCATATCTAATTCGGTCATAAGTTCATATTTACTGTATAAGTCATAACCCAACTTTCAAGTTGACTACATGCATTCGGATCCTTTAAAAGCTTGAATTGTTACTTTAATTCGATCTACAAGTCATGTACAATAATCATCAAAACATTATCATCCCTTTAATTAAATCATATTCGTGGAACACATTGCCTTGTAGTCATTAATTGATTGTACATATACATGTAGTACGTATTTTGTAATACCTTGAAAGATATGGTAAACATACGGTAAACGAGTAATCTGTTGATCATGTTGAAGGTTTCTAAAGTATAACACTTGGCCTAATTTAAGCAAACCATATTATTATAAAATGAAATAATCTACTCTCTTCGTATCCGGTTATTTGGATGAATCAAAAATTAAAAAGAAATAGGGAGGAATCTAAATAATTTTTGTGAGAGTAATTCGTGATTGCTATCAATTAAATAATGTAATAGGGCAAACTGTAAATGATATGAGAAGTGATAATTCAACAAACTTCCTCTAATCTTTATGGTACCAAAGATTACATATAATTTAACAACTATATTGTAAAAAATTATATTTATTTAGTAATCGAAAAATGTTTTGGTTTTCATGCATATTTGGTAAAAGTAATGATCAAAATTTAATATATATAATGAATCACATTGGTTTAGGCTGCAAAACGAATAGTATTTCTCAATACGGACAACACTATCAATTTTGTCCGACATTTTAATTGCGATAACTTTTATATTTATTTTCCGACATGTTTGGTACGATTAAAGAGTTTAAATTTAATATTGTTACAAGTTTGACCACTACCTATGATAGGCGTGTCGCGTACCTAACAAAAATAATCCAACAAGACCACTACTATGTAGACGAGCAAGTAAGGGTCGGATCCCAAGATACTATGGTTCAACTAATTAAATAGATTTTAAGTAAATATTAAGCAAGTAACTAAAGTAGTAGTGAGAGTTAATAACTAAAAAATTAATTAAAACGATTAAATCTATAATTAATATGACAAATCAATGCTAAAAACATCAGTATCACCACTAATATAATTGATACAATAGTCGTTCCATCCCTAACATATAATTCAATTGATTAATGAGGAAAAGTAATCCCTGAATAGTACTGTAGACACCCATTTGTGTCTCCCCAAAACCAAACCCAGTGATGAATACCTTTCACGTCGAACCATAATCGAATGAGGTGAACGTGTGAAAAGTCTAGTGTTGCGGTTAGTTTTTGTTAAAATTCTTTCTTTCTGTTTTCGAAAACTCACTCTATTTTATGAAAACGACCATTCCAGTTTAGTTTGGTCCATGATAAGGGTCCAATAATGGTGTAGTTGGATGGGGCTTGAAAAGACCTTTCCAACGATATATTATAAGCCCAATTCCGATGAATATTGAGGAAGTTATGGCCAAAATACTAACTGGGCCCAAACCAGATTTTACCTACGACCCAATGATCATGAGGAGGGTCCAAAGGTTTAATCCTATTCCTAAACTAATTAGGATTGATTAGAATCTTCTGTAAGTTTCTAAAATATCTTAATTATCCTTTTTTGAAAAGATAAGATTAAGGAATTTGATTTAAATATAAACTTTCCTTTTTTTTTTTTTTATAAAACTTTCCTTTTTTAAAGTCCTAATTCTATTCGGATTTAAACATGTTCAAAGACAGTCAGATATTATTTTCGTGCCTCATATTTTTTATCCAAATTTTATATGGTTGGATAGATCTTGAAATTATCTTTCCAATGATATATTATAATAATAATTCCGAGCTATAACGGAAAAGATATGAATAAGATATCAAACTCTATCCAAAACTGACACCGTCTCACTATTTCGTTCATATCTTTTATTCTACAACATATTTTAATCTGATTATAATTGGTTTAGAAAGTAGACTTCAAGATCTTTCCAACGACATCTTATTCATCTTATTCCGATTCCTGGATCAAAAGATATGATAAAAACAAAATCCGCAAAAACTGCGAGTTTTATTTCGATTCGAATTTGGATTCTTTTCTTAATTCTTCGACCCTCTTTTTTCCTATAAATAGAGGTTCTATCTCCCCCTTTTCAATCACCAACTCTCATCAAGATTTTCTTAATTATTCTTTCTCTCTCTCTTTTCTAAACTAGCCTTTTCTCAAATAAATAATTCCGCATTCACAAGATCTAGAAACACCTAGCCATATTCGAAGTTGCCTTCGCCCTAGACGTGAAAGGTTTAATTTCTGAGGGTTTGGTCCCAAATCTCTATTTCAATTATTTAATTTGATTGTTTTGATTATTATTTTCCTTGAAGTTACTAACGTGTGTATTTTGTTATTAGAAAGAGGTACGAGGCATCCAAGTAAGTACTTAAATTGATTTTATTGATATTATGATGTAGATATCATGTCTATATTGTTATTATGATATTCCTAGTATCATGTCTAGGGTATTTTTAATATTAAATATGATTTCTATGATGCCTTTTATTCTCTTCCTAATATTTATTCATGTTAGTATCATGTTAGGGCTAAAGATTTGATTTTTATTGCTTAGTGACATGCTAGGGTTTGTTATTAATCTTGTTAGTATCATGCCTAGGATCTTGCTATTTTTATTATGCTTTAATTTTAATATGAGCATGATTTTGATTATGATTATGATTTATGATTTATGATGATGATTATTATTATTATTATTATTTTCATGATGATTATTATAATTATTATAATTCATGTTTATTCATGATATTGATTATTTATTTATTATGTTGCTTGATTATATTTATTCTTTATTGCTTGATCACACCTTTTATTGCATGTTTAAAGGGAATTGGTACTTGTAACCACGCTTAATAAGATATTAATAATCTTGTTTAGGGTTAATTGTGATTATAATTTCAAGTGATCGCCAATAATAGATTTGTTTGTGCATTAATGTTCAACCAACATAGATTAAACAGGTTTAGGGTTAATCCTATTGATTGCATGTTAATCAGAAAGCGCACATGAATACGAGCAGAATAAAGTAGAGGCCTATTATTAGGGCAGGTTCAATCTCTTTTAGGTTGGATTTGTACCATCATCCCCGAACCCTTATTTGGTTCATGACCTTATGGAGTTGACGATCTCTTGGATCGTTAAGGGGTGTAACCTTCACCTCGTGAACGGTTTACAAGTTCCTTAAAAACTTGTTGGCGACTCTTTTGCTCTATCTTCTTCCCTTTTGGACGCCACCGTACTTTAGTGTATGATCACAGTGGGGTTCAAGCTAGTGGGATTTTAAAGGCTTGAAATTATTCCCTACAGTTTTTGGCGACTCCACTGGGGAGGATTTCTATTTTAATTCCTGAATTTGTTTCGGCAATGATTTAGAATGAGTGGATGAGACTCGAAAAGTTCTAAGTATTTCATGTGCGTAATTTTTATTAACATTGTGTCATATGCATAAAAAGGTTCTCATTGGAAAGACCATCCGTAATGAGTCAAAAACATAGGATTTTACATGTAGGAAATTTGAGAAATGTCTTTCACAACTAGGACTGAAATAACACCGCGCGAAACTGGATGATTTTATTGAGCACAGAAAGCTGCTGAGGCATGTGGGAAGTAGCGTCAGGGGCCAAAGCTTGGCGCCATACTTTTAGCCGTAGCGCCAGACGCCACTATTGGCGCCAGGCGCTACAGTTAAAAGTTGGCACCAATCTCTGTTTGCTGGCGCCAATTTCCCCCAATACCGAGCCAGAAATATGCGTTCTAATTTTGACCGGTTTTTCGTATTGTTTGCTTGATCCTGCTTCCTGATTGAATTTTTTCTCACTTTTCTGAAACCCATATGTGTTCTACATATGGACATAACCCTCTGGGAATTCATGCTCTATCTACCCGATTGAACGCTCCTGGCAACAAAGGGTACATCTGAGAGGTTGAATTCACCAAACCATGGAAGTGAGTTTTTTCTAAAAACTCGCGGTGTCCTATCCACACGCGTTAACCCTTCACGGTTAGGCTTCTACGCGGTGCATCTGGAAAATTAACCATGGACCCTGTTTGACTAAACCATATCCTGAACTTTAGAGAACTAGAGCCATGGTTAGGTTGCGAACTCATTGCATCATATTGTGCTTACTTGACTAATTGTGCATTATTGGTTGTGCATATATATTCTATGTTCCTCTTAACTGTTTGTTGATTTGTGTTGAGACTAAAATTAATGACCTAAAGAACTTTGCCTAATTAATTAATTAATTTGAGTCAATAAAGTCTATTTTCTTTAATCGGAATTGACCTAGTACGACTTTAGGCATACCCCAGTTGGCTAATAATACCGAAAACAGTCCCGGACCAAAGCTCCAATATTGGTGCCAAAATCTGAGCTGTAGCGCCACTGTATGGTGTGTAGCGCCAGACATTTACTAAAAAGTCTGGCGCCAATCACCATATTGTGACGCCAGTCCTTTCGTTTGGCCGACAGTTCGGATTATTTGTCGAGTCATCACCTAGAGTCTAATTAACCAGTTTGCTAATTAATTCGGTTAATTTTCGTTGTCAATAACACCTTGTCAAGTTATTAATCGAGTCTCGGTCACATAGTCTAGCCACGTGGTCATAACATGAGTCTTAACATGTCACCTACACTCACTAGTCTTAGCACACACTTTAAGTACACATCGCCATGACCATGTCGTAGGTCCATGCATGAGTCGGTCTTTCCGTCACTTGAGTTGGGGGGTACATTCTATTCCTAATTATTCATATCCCTCCATCTAAATCTTTCTTCACATTCTTCCATCTTTCTTCACCTCCTCCATTCATTGCATGTTGAATAAAGTTTGAGTCAAATAATTATCAATAAATATCCCCAATTTCCTTTTCCACAGTACTGGGTCGAGGAGAGAAGGGCGATTAATCAAGGACAACCTCTTTATTCAAGTCTCGCTTTTTGATAAACCGATTCGTTAAAACAAGAAGTCTAAGAAGATAATGGCAACTCAAGAAGAAGTCAATGATCTTAAGAATCAATTGGCTACTGTGACTGAGACACTGAAGTTTCTCGCACTCAAGATCGATGATCCCGTGAAGCAACAACGGATGGACCTCATGCAAGAAAGCTTGAGCAAGCTATCTAGTGACTACAAATTTCAGGGCATGAGTTCACAAGGGGTCTCGCTGGACAAAGTACTTCTTCCGCATAAGTTCAACGCCACTGACATCCCTAAATTCAAGGCAACAGATAACCCTTACTTCCATTTAAGAGCTTTTGAAACTATAATGAGCATTAAGAGTATCGATAAGAAGATTTTCTCCTCTCTGTTCCCACTATCTCTCGAAACCGTTTGTCAACAATGGTTCTTTTCTCTCGAGAAAGAAAAAACCTCTTCTTGGGAGTCGATAACAAACGCTTTCATAGATAGATATAAGTGCAACATCCAAGACGAGACAGACCACAGACAACTTGAGATGTTAAAACAAAAGGAAAACGAAGGGTTCACGTCTTTCTTCAATAAATGGAGGGAAACTTCTGCTAATATGGTCAAGGCTCCTACCGAAAAAGAATCTGTGAGGATGTTCATCAAGAATCTCCAAGGGAAGTATTCAAAGCACTTAAAGTACCAACACAACTTGAATACTTTCAAAGCTGTTTATAATATAGGCATTGACATTGAAGATGACCTTCTAAAAGATAATAGTGCAAGAGGAAAGAAGAGCGACCATCCTTCTTCTTCCTCTAATGAGGTACATACTACAAACACCTCTAAACCACGAATCCAAAGATCAAAAAGGGTATTCACTCCACTTGGTATAAGTTATGAAACGGCTTTCGAGAAGCTACATCACAAAGGACTAGTCATGCCCATAGGGCCCATCAAAGATCCGGTTCCAGAAGCTAGGCCACCTAAGTGGGACCCTAATAAGCACTGAAAATATCATCAGGGAAAGGGTCACGACACTGAAGAGTGTTGGAAACTCAAAGAAGCTATTCAAGATCTGATCGATGACAATGAAACTTCCGAAATTCTAGCCATCGAAGATGACCAAGCATCCTTTGATCCATCACTTCTCATCACACCTGTAGGAGAGCCTATGATCGAGACAGCTTATACGACCTCTCTCGATGAAGTGGCCATAATTGAGGAGGATGAAAGTATTTTCTTAGATACCAAGGAAGACTCGTCAAGTCTAAAAGAGGACATTCAAAAACTGCAAGATGTCATTGCCATGCTCTTGAATGTGGTAGAAGGATTAGCAAATCGGGTGATGGCCATCGAACAAAATTCTTGCCAAGGGTTTAATGAAGAACTCAATGCTTCTAAGCCACAGGAAAAACGGACCATTGTAGAATACACACCAATAGGAATGACTTACAATGAAGCTTTTGACTGTCTTCACGATCAAGGTCTCATTCACTCCATTGGTCCCAGTCAAGACCCTCCATCTGAAAAACGTTCTCCTAATTGGGATCCTAATTCCTATTGTCGATACCATAAAGGTCGCGGTCACACAACTGAAAAGTGTCTCGTCCTCAAGGATCGTGTTCAAGACTTCATTGATTCAAATCTCCTTCATGTTCCTCCGCGCGACAAGAAGGCCAAGATTAGTAACAATGGTAACAGTGGCTGTAAAGGGAAGAAGAACGACTATCCTTCTTCTTTCGAAAACACCTACTATAGTAATAGTGTTGGTACTTTCGACCTTAGTGAGATCCTAGCCATGGGTAGTCGAAAGCAACCGAAAAGGGAATTTACCCCTATCGGAATTAGCTACGATGATGCTTTCAATCAACTCCATGTCAAGGGAATCATTACTCCCATTAGACCTACTAAAGATCCCCCACTTAAGAAAAGATCGCCTAGTTGGAATCCAGACGAACACTGCAAATACCACCAAGGTAGGGGCCAATAGTGGAGCTTCGGTCTGGGACTGTTTTCGATATTATTAGTCAACTGGGGTTTGCCTAAAGTCGTACTAGGTCAATTCCGATTGAAAAATTAGACTTTATTGACTCAAATTAATCAATTAATGCACAACAAATAATGCACAATTAGTCAAGTAGGCACAATATGATGCAATGAGTTTGCAACCTAACCATAGCTTTAGTTCTCTAAAGTTCGGGATATGGTTTAGTCAAAGAGGGTCCATGGTTAATTGTCCAGATGCACCGCGCGGAAGCCTAACCGTGAAGGGTTGGCGCGAGTGGATGGGACACCGCAAGTTTTAAGAAAACTCGCTTTCATGGTTTGGTGAATTCAACATCTCGGATGTACCCTTTGTTGCACGGAGCGTTCAATCGGGTAGATGGAGCATGAATTCCCAGAGGGTTATGTCCATATGTAGAACACATATGGGTTTCAGAAAAGTGAGAAAAAATTCAATCAGGAAGTAGGATCGAGCAAACAATACGAAAAACCGGTCGAAATTAGAACGCATATTTCTGGCTCGGTATTGGGGGAAATTGGCGCCAGCAAACAGAGACTGGCGCCAGATTTTAACTGTAGCGCCTGGCGCCAATACTAGCGTCTGGCGCTACGACTAAAATGCTGGCGCCAAGCTCTAGTCCCTGACGCTACTTCCCACATGCCTCAGCAGCTTTCTGTGCTCGATAAAATTTTCCAGTTTCGCGCGGTGTTATTTCAGTCCTAGTTGTGAAAGATATTTCTCAAATTTCCTACGTGTAAAATCCTATGTTTTTAACTCATTACGGATGGTCTTTCCAATGAGAACCTTTTTATGCATATGACAATAATGTTAATCAAAATTGCGCACATGAAATACTTAGAACTTTTCGAGTCTCATCCACTCATTCTAAATCATTGCCGAAACAAATTCAGGAATTAAAATAGAAATCCTCCCCAGTGGAGTCGCCAAAAACTGTAGGGAATAATTTCAAGCCTTTAAAATCCCACTAGCTTGAACCCCACTGTGATCATACATTAAAGTACGGTGGCGTCCAAAAGAGAAGAAGATAGAGCAAAAGAATCGGCAACAAGTTTTTTAGGAACTTGTAAACCGTTCACGAGGTGAAGGTTACACCCCTTAACGATCCAAGAGATCGTCAACTCCATAAGGTCTAGAACCAAATAAGGGTTCGAGGATGAAGGTACAAATCCAACCTAAAAGAGACTGAACCTGCCCTAATAATAGGCCTCTACTTTATTCTGATCGTATTCATGTGCGCTTTCTGATTAACATGCAATCAATAGGATTGCCCTAAACCTGTTTATCTATGTTGGTTGAATTTAATGCACAAACAAACTATTATTGGCGATCACTTGAATTATAATCACATTAACCCTAAACAAGATTATTAATTATCTTATTAAGCATGATTACAAGTACCAAAATTCCCTTTAAGCATGCATAAAAGGCGTGATCAAGAAATAAATATAAATAATCAAGCAACAATGATAAATAATAAATCATGAATAATAAAATTATAATCATAATAATAATCATCATAGATAAAATAATCATCATCAAAATAATAATAAATTATAACAATTATAACCATAATCATGTTCATGTTAATATTAAAGCATAATAAAAATAGCAAGATCCTAGGCATGATACTAACAAGATTAATAACAAACCCTAGCATGTCACTAAGCAATAAAAAATCAAATCTTTAACCCTATATATCATGATACTAACAATCATAAATATTAGGAAGAACATAGGAAGCATCGTACTAATCATATTATATATTAAAGATACCCTAGACATGATACTAGGAATATCATAATAACAATGTAAACATGATTTCTACATCATAACATCAATAAATTATTAAAGTACTTACTTTGATGCCTCGTACCTCTTTCTAATAACAAAATACACGCGTTAGTAACTTCAAGGAAAATAATAATCAAAACAATTAAATCAAATAATTAAAAGAGAGATTTGGGACCAAACCCTCAGAAATTAAACCTTTCACGCCTAGGGCGAAGGCAACTTCGAATATGGCTAGGTGTTTCTAGATCTTGTGAATGCGGAATTTTGTATGAAAAACAAAGTAAGAAAGAGATGAATGAAAGAATGCTAAAGAATTAACGATTGTTGATGAAAGCTAATTAAAACTAATTGTTGATGAGAATTCGTGAATGAAAACGGAGTTTTTGATACGATATTTATAGAGAAAATCAGCCAAAAAAGATAATTTAACAAAACAGAGTCCAACGCTCAGGAAACAAGGTTGGCGCCAACCCTGGCTAGCTGGCGCCAGGCACCAGTGGCTAGCGCCAGGCGCCAATGGCTAGCGCCTGGCGCCAAGCCTGGTTCCAGGCGCCAAGGCCTGAGGTTGGACGCCAGTCTTGATTTTAACGCGTTTTCGAAAATACGATAAGTTTACCGTACTGGAGGATAAAATAATATAATTTCTTCGAAAATGCTATTTGATTTTGATTAAAACTCTGAAAAGTCAACAAAGTCAACTTATCAATGCTAATTGAATTAGGAATGAAAAGAACCTTCTAGAAGATTCTAAAAGACTAAAACTATTCCTAATTGCATTAGGAATGATAAATCACATTAGGCCCTCCCCTAGATCATTGGGCCGCACATAAAGCTCAAACCGGGCCTAGTTTAGTAAATTGGCCATAACTTCCTCAATATTCATCGGAATTGGGCTTATAATATATCGTTGGAAAGGTCTTTGCAAGCCCCATCCAACTACACTATTATTGGACCCATATCATAGACCAACCAAACTGGATTGGCTGTTTTCTTAAAATAAATTTTTCCAAAACAGAGAGAAGAGAAAAGAAATAAAAAACTTTCCGCAACACTAGATCTTTCCACACTTTCGTTTCATTCGATTATGATTCGACGTGAAAGGTACTCATCACTGGGTTTGGTTTTGGGGAGACACAAATGGGTGTCTACAGGTACCCATTCGGGAAAAAGGGGTGGAGTGTTTATGACTTAGAAACCAAAGAAACATTTGTTTCGAGGGATGTGAAGTTCCTTGAACATGAATTTCCTTTTTTAACACCCAATAATTCCCCAAACACGTTGCTGTAGACACCCATTTGTGTCTCCCCAAAACCAAACCCGGTGATGAGTACCTTTCACGTCGAATCATAATCGAATGAAGCGAAAGTGTGGAAAGTCTAGTGTTGCGGAAAGTTTTAATTTCTTTTCTCTTCTCTCTGTTTTTGAAAACTTATTTTTAAGAAAACATCCAATCCAGTTTTGTTGGTCCATGATATGGGTCCAATAGTAGTGTAGTTGGATGGGGCTTGCAAAGAACTTTCCAACGATATATTATAAGCCCAATTCCGATGAATATTGAGGAAGTTATGGCCAATTTACCAAACTGGGCCCGGTTTGAGCTTTATATACGGCCCAATGATCTAGGGGAGGGCCTAATATGATTTATCATTCCTAATGCAATTAGGAATGGTTTTGGTCTTCTAGGTTCTTCTAGAAGGTTCTTTTCATTCCTAATTCAATTAGCATTGATAAATTGACTTTTGTTGACTTTTCAGAGTTTTAATCAAAAACAAACAGCATTTTTTAGGAAATTATTTGATTTTATCCTCCAATACGGCAAATTTATCTGATTTTCGAAAACGCGGTAAAATCAGGCTTGGCGCCTAACCCCAGGCCTGGCGCCTGGCGCTAGTGTTGGTGCCTGGCGCCAGCTAGCCAGGGTTGGCGCCAGCTCTGTTTTTTGTGCGTCAGACTCTGTTTTGTTTAATTTATCTTTTTGGCTGATTTTCTCTATAAATATCGTATTAAAAACTCCGTTTTCATACACCTATTCTCACTAATCATTCACCAATTATCATCTACATCCATCATTCATCTACAATCATTAATTCTTTAGCATTCTCTTAATCATTCTATTCTTTCTTCTAAACTTTGCTTTTTCATACAAAATTCCGCATTCACAAGATCTAGAAACACCTAGCCATATTCGAAGTTGCCTTCGCCCTAGACGTGAAAGGTTTAATTTCTGAGGGTTTGGTCCCAAATCTCTCTTTCAATTATTTAATTTAATTGTTTGATTATTATTTTCCTTGAAGTTACTAACGTGTGTATTTTGTTATTAAAAAGAGGTACGAGGCGTCAAAGTAAGTACTTTAATTGATTAATTGATGTTATGATGTAGAAATCATGTTTATATTGTTATTATGATATTCCTAGTATCATGTCTAGGGTAACTTTAATATTAAATATGATTCCTGCGATGCTTCCTATGTTCTTCCTAATATTTATTCATGTTAGTATCATGTTAGGGTTAAAGATTTGATTTTTATTGCTTAGTGACATGCTAGGGTTTGTTATTAATCTTGTTAGTATCATGCCTAGGATCTTGCTATTATTATGCTTTAATATTAACATGAACATGATTATGATTATAATTGTTGTAATTTATGATGATTATGATTATGAATATTATTATTATTATTATTATTCATGATTGATTATTTATTATGTTGCTTGATATTTATTGTTATTGCTTGATCGCGCCTTTATGCATGTTTAATGGGAATTTGTACTTGTAATCACGCTTAATAAGATAATTAATAATCTTGTTAGGGTTAATTGTGATTATAATTTCAAGTGATCGCCAATAATAGTTTATTTGTGCATTAAATTCAACCAACATAGATTAAACAGTTTTAGGGTTAATCCTATTGATTGCATGTTAATTAAAAAGCGCACATGAATACGATCAGAATAAAGTAGAGGCCTATTATTAGGGCAGGTTCAATCTCTTTTAGGTTGGATTTGTACCTTCATCCCCGAACCCTTATTTGGTTCTAGACCTTATGGAGTTGACGATCTCTTGGATCGTTAAGGGGTGTAACCTTCACCTCGTGAATGGTTTACAAGTTCCTAAAACTTGTTGGCGACTCTTTTGCTCTATCTTCTTCCCTTTTGGACGCCACCGTACTTTAGTGTATGATCACAGTAGGGTTCAAGCTAGTGGGATTAAAAGCTTGAAATTATTCCCTACAGTTGCCTACCCACTTTTTTGATGAGATTGAAGGGGGGAGTGAGGATGAATTTAGTATGACTGATGGTGTGCAAGATAGGGGCTTGGAGGTAGAGAGGGAGTGCATGCATGAAAGGGAGTGCGAGGTGGGAGAGGAGACTTGTGAAGTGAGCTCCGCACCCCACCGGCGGCAGGAGGCAGCAGACTGCAGCCAGGCCGCAGAGGACACTGCCAGGCCTGCCGATCAGCCCGCAGGTTCTCCAGCAGGCGCTGGTGGGGTTGCTACCTCCGGAGAGGTGCAGGGGGGGTCTGACTAGCATGATCAGCAGAGCAGTAGCACAACAGCAGCTCCGCAAAATAGTAGTTTGACAGCAGGGGGACAGCAGGGTGATACAACTTTGGGCAGAGGTTTGAGAACAAAAATTCCCTCAGTGAAGTTCCGTGACTTCGTGACTCATACGATCCGAAATAATAGTCCATCTGAGCTTCCTCAACGTTCACCCGTGACATCGCTTTCCTCAGGTACTGTCTACCCTATAACACATTTTATTGATTCTCACCAGTTTTCTGTGAAACATAGAACATATATTGCTGCTATTACAGGAGGAAATGAACCCAAAAGTTTCAGGGAGACCATGAAACATGAGGGTTGGAGAAAGGCTATGGCAGATGAGATACAGGCACTAGAAGACCAGGGCACTTGGGTGCTAGAGAAATTACCACCGGGTAAAAAGGCACTCGAAAGCAAGTGGGTGTACAAAGAGAAATATGATGAGCACGGAAACTTGCAGAGATTGAAAGCGAGATTATTCATCTTTGGCAATCATCAGGTTGAAGGATTAGACTACAATGAGACTTTTGCTCCGGTTGCAAAAATGGTGACAGTTCGAACATTTCTTGCAATAGCGCCGGTGAAAAATTAGGAAGTTCATCAAATGGACGTTCATAATGCGTTCCTTCATGGTGATTTGGAAGAAGAGGTATGTATGAACATTCCCCCTGGTTTTGAGAAAAATAACTCTGACAAAGTTTGTAGGATGAAGAAATCATTATACGAGCTTAAACAAGCTCCGAGATGCTGGTTTGCAAAGCTAGCTACAGCTTTGAAAAATTATGGCTTTAAACAGTCATATTATGATTATTCATTATTTACCCTGACAAAGGGTAAAATGCAGCTTAATGTGTTAGTATATGTCGATAATTTAATTGTAGCAGGCAACGATAAAACTGTTATGCTCAATTTTAAATCAAATCTGGGAAATTGTTTCAAGATGAAAGATCTTGGATTGTTGAAATATTTTTTGGGGCTAGAGGTAGCCCGGAATGAACAGGGAATTTTTATTTTCCAGAGGAAGTATGCGTTGGATATCATTACTGAGGCAGGTTTACTAGATGCTAAGCCTGCAGAGTTCCCTATGGAGCAAAATCACAGATTGACTTTAGCTCAGGGAGAGTTTTTTCACGATGTGGAGAAATATCGTCATCTTATAGGCCGCCTGATTTATTTATTTGTTACGAGACTGGATTTAGCATATTCAGTTCATATTTTATCACAATTTATGCAAAATCCCAGGATTTATCATTGGGAAGCAGCTCTGCGAGTTGTTAGATATTTGAAAAAGAGTCCGGGACAGGGAATTCTATTGAGATCTGACAGTGCTTTACAGTTGGAAGGTTGGTGTGATTTAGATTGGGCAGGTTGTCCTCTCTCCAGACGTTCCTTGAGCGGTTGGTTTGTGCTTTTTGGTTTGTCTCTAGTATCGTGGAAAACAAAGAAGCAACCTACTGTTGCTCTTTCTTCATCGGAAGCAGAATATCGTTGTATGAATGCAACAAAATGTGAATTAAAGTGGTTGAAACGACTTCTTCGTGACTTAGGAGTTAAACATGAGAATGGGATGCACCTTTATTGTGATAGTCAGTCATCGTTATATATTGCGCAGAATCTAGTGTTTCATGAACGAACAAAACATATTGAATCAGATTGTCATTTTGTTCGGGATGCGATTACAAATGGAACGATTATACCTTCGTATGTTCCTATGACGGTATAGTTGGCAGACATATTTACAAAGACTTTGGGAAAAGCTAAGTTCAAGTTTCTTCTTCGCAAGTTGGGCATTTGTGACCCGTATGCTCCAACTTGAGGGGGGTATTGGGATATATTTTAGGAAACAAGTTAATTGTGAATATTGTGAAAATATATCCTAGAGAATATTGTGAACTATTTTAGGTTATTTGGTCTTGCCCTCCAAGTATATCTAATATATAAATATTGTATGTGTCCATTGTGATTAATGAGAAATATAGAGAAATATTATTGAGATTAATTTATCACCTAATCACCATCAAACTTACTTCCGTGGAATCATGTAAATTAAAAACTTTGAGCACATTAATTACTCTAATTTCCTAATCATCCATTCAACTACTCATGTGATGAACTTCAAATCCTTAATTGCTTTATTCGATCAAACCGTCAAAACTCAACTCCCGTTGCGATTAAAACAATGGATTAATAGTAATACTAATTATCCCTAATCTAGTATTGGCATGAGCACAATCAATTAAGCATACCAATTGCAATTATCATTAGAGAATTTAAAGAATTAAATCATGCATTAATCATATTCGGGTTCTCTAAATCTTGGAATAAGGAAACTACTTACACATCTTAATGAAAACAATAACAAGAATTAAAGAAAACATAATTTATAATAAAAAGAATCAAAGAGAATAAGAAAATACCAAATCTTGAATTATGAGAGATAAATGAAGAATCTTGAGCGCGTAATCTTCAATTACAATGAAAATAAAGTGTAGAGAGAAAGTTCTAAGATGATAGATTATAAAAGTATAATGCTAAAGGGTATCTATAATAAAGCCAAAAGATAGGATAAAATAAGGAATGAAATTGGATTAAAACCGACCAAATTTGTCCATGCATGGGCGTGTCACACATGACATGCCCGTGCTTAATAAGGTCATAATCAATTTTTCTTCAAACTCCAGTGAGACATAGGCATGTCAAATTCTAACATGGGTGTGTCTTGCACTCTTGATGGGCCAACTTCACTCGACGAGACATGGCCATGCCCGCATTCAACACTGCCATGCTTCCCTTAGCACGTAGTTGCTAGCTCGAAACACTCGACTCGACATGGGCGTGCCCTAAATGAACATGGGTGTGCCTTAGATAGAACTTCAACTTCCAACTTCCTGCCTCCTCAAAACACATTGACACGCCCATGTCTCTGTGTGACATGGGCATGTCTGGTTGGAAATTAACTTCTTTTCCCTTCAACATCAAACATTGGCCTTCAAGGTGAATGGCAAGCTATGATCAATCCGTAACTTCGTAAAACCTTCATATAGCCTCGTAAAATCTTGAAATACATCAATAACAACGAATGTACCCATAAAAGCATCATATGATCACAACTAAACCAAATCAAGCCAAAATAAGCTATGAACAACTAATTTAGACTCGAAAACTACCTAAAGAGACTTTAAAAACACATATTATACACGACTTATCACCCTAGTAGTACATATGTAGGCCATTATGGACCATTTAGTGCATTAGGCTTATTAATTAGGGGTCATTTAGGCCTTTTTACGCCCTTTGGACTTATATGAGTAAAATACTCTTGACTGAAATGGGTATGACCATTTTAACACCCAAACATAAATATTTCAATATTTATGCTTTTTAATTCATATTTAGCAGGTTAGTCTATATACATCCTTCGTTCATCGTTCATTTAACATTGCAACATGGGGGTAATTACTTTTCTCAAGGCACAATTTAAATCTTAAACAACTTTAATTATATAATAATAACTATAAAATTAATAGTACTCAAGACAAGTCTAACAAAAACTCAAGTTATTATATATTTTTCTTTAATTTACCATATTATCTTCTATACATTAATGTTAATTTATGGTCAAACTTTATAACGTTCAACCCAAAAAATAATCACAATATGTTGTTATAGCAGAGTGTGTGAATATGTAGTGTAAAAAGTGCAAATGTTACAATATTTTTAAAAAATGGAGATATGTGTAAAAATGGGAGATAATGTATCATTTACCATAATATACGAAGAAAATTTATGATTTTTTTAGAACTTAAAAATTTCTATTGTCTAATATTATCTTTTAGGAATCAATTTACTTAAAATAAGAGAGCAAAAACTAGTATATAAAATAGATTATTTTTTTAACTTACCTTAAATTTCATAATTTTTTTTGCAAAAAGGGGATGCAAGTGCTCTCCAAGTCTTTATAGATCCGCCAATGTATAGAGTAGCATTATCTGACTTAGGCCCTGTTTGATTCACCTTAAAAAAATAATATTAAGTAAAAATAATTTCAGTTCAGTAAAAATAAGTTCAGTTCAGTAAAATTAATTTCTGTTCAATAAAAATAATTTCAGTTCAGTAAAAATATGTTCAGTTCAGTAAAATTCAGTTTTCTTAAAGAAGAATTATAATAGAAAATCAGTAAAAATAATTTCAGTTTAGTAAAAATAATTTAAGTTCAGTAAAATTAAGTTCAGTTCAGTAAAATTAAGTTCATTTCAGTAAAAATAAGTTCAGTTCAGTAAAAATAATTTCAGTTCAGCAAAATTAAGGTGAATCAAACAGGGCCTTACTCCACTAACGTCTTATATTATCAAACTTAATTAAATTGCCTAAAATTCCGTACATTCACAACTCTAGCATTTAAAAAGAAAATGAGTGGAGTATTTGAGTAAGGATAAGGAAGTAAATATTCGTAAAGAATTATCGTATTAATTAGATTAAAAAATTACAATCTCAACACACCAAAAGTAAGCAAGATTTTACGGTGAAAAATCAGCTCAAGAATAATTTGGTACATACCAAAAGTTAGGTAGGAAAGAGAAAGGCAAGTTCATGAGTAATGTACTAATGTGTTGGTAATTTATCCATACAACAATAATTACGTACTCGTTCTATTTTCACTTCTTCAACTTCCTTTTTTTTATTGTCCTCATTTGACTTTTGAGATAGTGCAATTATCTGCCGCCACGCCGCTTGAATTTTAATACCTAAGAAATCTCTAACCAAATCTTTATGAAATTTTATTATTTTCTTTCTTTTTGGATGACAAGGACTAATAGGCATACCCTTTATTATATTCTTAATTATATGAGTTTTGCTTGGACCAGGCCTATAAAATACGAAGCATTTATTTTGCACTTTATTTATTTATTTATTTTTAATCAGGGAGTAATCGATAAGGAGGACCTCAATCATATTTCACGATTTTTGTAGTCCAATATTTATTGATCAGACACTTAGTTTGAGAGTATAGGACACGGTAGGAAAATACATTTTATGTTGTCCCTACATATAAGTGGTACAACACCAATAAAAATTTGACACGTCAACAGAAAATGGGAGAAAGTTAAAAGTTAAAAGTCAAATATAAATTGAATTTAATGGAACTTGTGTCTATTATTTTAGCCACTAGAAACAAGACAAATGAGAGTTGTATGTAGGGACCACATACAACAATTGTATGTGTAGCCTTTACCCACTTAGTAGCATTCGAACTCCATAAATATAAATCTAAAGTAAGAATCTTATCAAATAAGCCAACACCTTATTTGTACTACCTCCGTTTCTTATTAGTTGCAACTTTGGGGTATTATTTGTGAGACATAAAATATTTCAAAGTTGCAACTAATACGAAACGGAGGTAGTATATATTAGTAAAGGGGTTTCTATGTGTGAGTAAGATAAACTTCTCTATCGCATCTAAACTTCACGAAGCTTATATAATACGGAGTATAATTTTTTGAGCCTATACAGACTTGAAACTCATAAGCGTATAAGTTATGAATTAAATCGCCGAGTCTTTATTGGAATACAAACTTGGTTATATTTATCTTAATTTATCATGATTTTAGGACAAAAAAACTAATTAAATATATTAAATGCAAATAAAATAAACTATACACACTTTTAAATAGTACTCCCTCCATTTTTAAATAATTGCTCCACTTTTCTTTTTCAGCTGTTTTTAAATATATACTTGCTCTATTTTCTTATTTGGAAAGTTTTTTTATTTAATTAATTTTTCTCACCAAGTGAACCCGACAATATTAATTTCATATTCTCTCTCCTTCAATTCTCTCTACTACTTTTGGGTTTTTACAATTTTTTATTCTTCCACTAACCCGACTACGGACCTGTTCTCATTGACTAAACTCAGCTGAACTGAAATGAACTGAGCTGAACTGAACTGAACTAAAATGAATATTTTATAAGAGAAGGAAATTAAGAGCTGAACTGAACTGAACTGAGCTGAGCTGAACTGAACTGAACTGAATTTTAATGTAAGAGAACAGACCCTAACTCTATATTTAGTATTACTTTCTCCAATTTCTTCTAAAACCCCGCGCATGAAGAAATGGAGCAAATATTTAAAAACGAAGGGAGTAGTGTTTAGGATTCTAGATTATCAATTTTTTATGGAAAATTTGCAAATTGCAGTCATTTAAAGTTCGTATTTTGCAAATTGCAGGCATTTAATTTTTTTTTTTGCAAATTGCAGTCCAAAAGTTCGTATAAATTGTAAATTGCAGCCCAATTCAACTTTTTCACTGGTTTACATACCGAAAAATCTTCATTTAAGGTTTTAGGGGGCACTTTACTTCTTAGGGGTCCGAATTGAACTCGAAATTAGCAAAAAAAAATAACGTAAGTGTCTCATTTTTACAGTTTTCCACAAATTGATATATTTTTGTTACGCAAAACGAGACACTTATGTTATTTTTTTTGCTAATTTCGAGCTCAATTCAGTCCCTTAAGAACTAAAACGGCCCCTAAAACCTTAACCGAAGATTTTTCGACATGTAAATTGATGTAAAAGTTAAATTGAGCTGCAATTTACAATTTATACGAACTTTTGGGCTGTAATTTGCAAAAAAAAAAAAAAATAAAAAAAAAATAAAAAAAATAAATTAAATGACTGCAATTTACAAAATACGAATTTTAAATTGCTGCAATTTGCAAATTTTCCATTTTTTATATTATTATATAAAAAAATACTCCATGTGACTATATGAGTTAGTTATGTACGTACTTGTCTACTTGATTAAAATTATTACTGTACACGTTAATATTTGAAGAGGATAGATGGCTTTTGATGGTAGTACGTGTTGGAATAAAATATGGAATAAACTCAATCATTTTTTAAACAAGGCGGCTTAAGGTTGTTATCACACTGTTACGTACCAATTAATTCCTCGGTCTCTTTATTTTTATCTCATTGTCATTTTATGGACCAAACTTTAATCCTAAAATATTGTTAATACTACGTATATAGTAATAGATAACATAGTCATGTGGGATCTTAATTGTTAGATTCGTTACATTGTATGAAGTATATTATATTAATATCACATTTTAATAATTTCTAGGTGAAGAGATACACATTTTAAGATGCGGCTTAGGAGACTTTGAAAAGTCAATTAGGCATACTATAGAGTAGTTAATACTTGTATACGGACTTACAGAGTACTATAATATTTTTATTTTCTTTTGTTCTTTTTATTTTGACCGTGTGTTATCAATGTATATTTTCACTGTTATTTACTTGTATATTCTGTTTACGTATTCAAAATTCTTAGTTAAGAGTGTGAAATTTGATTTACTAATAAAAACTCGTATTTTATTTTTTAAAAAAATTACAAAGAATTATTACTATTTTTATTGTTGAATTATTGTAGGGGTGGTTCTGAGTAGGGTGTTCATAAATCGATCCGGACCAGACCATCCCGAACCGATTAATCAATCCGGGCTTCGGGTTTGGATATTTATTTTTTCGTTCTTCGGTCCGCTCCGGTTCAAAACCCTATAAAACCAGTCTTGGATCGGACCGAAATTTTGATTAAAAATATGCGTGAAACCTTAAATAATGGTTAAGATTATCCTAAATAAGCTCAGAAAACTTTAATTTTATGAGCTTTTTTGTAGAAAAAGACCCTAAAATATAGTTTTTCATTTACTTTTTTCGAGTTTTCCATAAAGTTATTGAAAATTTAGAATTGTTCAAGTTTTGGACCGTTTCTTTCGGTCCTGGCTTATTCCCTGGTCTTCGGTTCTTAAAATTCTAGTTTGTCCGGTCCGGTCTTACATTGATAAACAACCCTAGTTTTGAGCATATGTAGGGTGGTCGATCGTACAGGGCCTATAAGTAAAACTACTATAAAGGGCCCTAATTTTTGAAATTTACTTATACAAATTAAAGAAAAACTTGTTAATCAATAATCTATTCTTCAATTTTATCATAAAGTTTATAATTTAGTAAATTATTTTTTATTAAAAAATGATTTTAGAGCCCAATTTAGCAAAACACAAACTTTTAAAAAAACCCGATGTATATTAATATAGTGAATGGCGGGATTGGCGGTAACAAATAAGAAAGAATTTTGTTACCAAATTCTACCAAATTCTTTCACGTGCTTCGTGGCAAAACTTGAGACACATTATTTTCTCTCTCTTCCTCATACTCTACTTTCCCTCAATTCTTCATATGGTACTTTCTATCTCTTCTTCATACTTTACTTTATCTCTCTTTCATTTTCATCATATTTTCCCTTAATTTTTGCGATTTAATTATATTTTTGGCTCAGATTCCTTCTCTTAAGGTGAAGTGAGCTCTAACTCGAAGAAAGAGTCATCCTCGTCGCTTTGCTCGGTGAGATAGTCGGAAATGGTAAAATCGGCAATGGTTTCAATACTTTCAGCGTCGCTAGCTAGCGGTGGTTTCGACGGCGACTTTTGATTTGTTTGAGTGATTTTACTATTTTTTCATGACTATTGTTAATTTTGTGTTTATTTTTGTTGATTTTGATATTCTGTTTTGCATATGTAGTTTAATTACTTTTGTGAAAAAAGGTCACTTTTGTTAAAAAAAATGGTCACTTTTGTGAAAAAAAAGGGTTACTTTTGTTGAAAAAAAATGTCACTTTTGTAAAAAAAAAAGGGTCACTTTTGTGAATAAAAGGGGTCACTTTTGTGAAAAAAGGTTTTGTAGAAGAAAAAGGGTCACTTTTATACGAAAAAAGGGTCACTTCTAGCAAAATGTTCGATGTACAATAAAATTATTGTAAACCGGGGGCATGCAAAAGGGATTGTTAACAAAATTGCTTCACGTCATTTTTAGTGTTAGCATTTGTAAACCCGGCTCTAACTTATTGTTGTTATTAATCATAATTTTGAATAGTAAAATTTAGTGACCTAGTTAAGAATCAAATGTCATGACACGATAGTGGATAAGTGATTTAAATAAGCACGTTCCATGTGACATAATTAGCAAATTAAATAAGTTAGAGTGCGGCATCTAAAGAAGAAGAATAGGGTAACTTTTGGATTCGCTCGTATTGTTAGTAGATGCTTCTATTTGGAGTTTCTTCCACACAAGTCGAATTGAATGTTTTAAATTACCAATATCAATATTCCTTATTTCCTTACAGCTTGAAAAGTGTGTTGGTACTTACGGAGTAATACTAATACTTCTTCCGTTATATTAATATTGCAATACTTCGTAATGGACTTGTTACACTATTCATCACTCTTGTTTGAAAATATAATATGATTTATACGTTAAGCAAAATATAGTCATATGGAATCTTGTTGGATTCGTTTCATAAAATACTTTCACAATATAACTTTTTATAATTTTTACTCTTACACAATTATAAATATTTAGTATATAAAATGTGCTTTGGGATGCGTAATTTTATCTTTGTTGCAATATTAATCGAACGAAGGAAGTATATATTACTCTGTAATAATTATACCGCTTTTTTTTAGTTTATAAGATTCTTATTGAGTAATTTGAAAATTTATGAAGCGCACATATACTTATTTAAGGATTCGTTTGACATCGTTGTGATTTTCTGTTTTTGGTTTTTTGTTTTTTTGTTTTTCAAACTCATGATATATGTCATATAATGAAACAAAAATTAGATAAACATATTAAAATCATAATAATTTTAAAAACTGCCAATTGAAAAGTGAAAACACTTTTTTCTTGTTTCCTATTTTTGGTTTTTTGTTTACAAAAAAAAAAAAAAAAAAAAAATACCTGAAAACAAAAAACAATGTCAAACAAACACTCAGTTATTTGGTGGTGAATTGATCTTTATTCTTTAACAGGTTATCATGGATTTGAGCACTTGAATATATATGAATATATATGTGATCAATAGTCAAAGTGGGCTAAGCGGCTGCACTCACTATTAATTGTATTCGTCTTGGAGGCTAGGTGTGTTAGTTATCATTAGACCCGGTTTTGGGCAGGTCGGGTGAAAGAGGGTAACATTTATAGGGTAAAAAGCAGATCGAGCTAATGTAGATCACGAGGGATAATAAAATTAAAAAGAATATAGGACAAAGCCATAATTAACTATATATAAATAGGAAAATGTCCATGTAATTTTTTTACATTATTTATTGTTGTAATCTATTAAATTGTGTAAACATGTTTACCTGGTATCGACCCTACCCAATAAAAACCCTGTCCATTAAATTAACATGCCCATTAAAGACCCTTTAACCTTAGCCTTGGCCCTATTATCAAACTTACATATGAATTTGGGGCTCATACTTCATGCAGCAAACACTCGGCTCCAATCACCTTGAAAACCATTGTATTACCCTCATTAATGGTACAAAACTTTTAGTACAAAAAACACTGTTACTAATTGAATCGAAAAAATGCATTCTATGCTATAGGAGTTTGTGAGTTTTCTCTAACTATTCGTTAAGGTAATTAATGTTGGATCCCAAATCAAATTGAAGACCCATACCAATAGAAGTTCTCCCAAAATTCCTACCATGTATTCTGTCTATTTGACCATAGAACATTCTTAACAAAGTTAATACAAATTTGTTAATTTTTATCATAACAAAATTAAGTCAAATTTGTTAATTTTTGAAACCACAATACCATTACCACTGCCCTGCACCTACCTGGCGTACAATATTATTGTTAAAAGATTCATTATCTTGAAAATAAATAAGTGGGTGAAACAAGTACAAGTATGACAATAATTGACAAGTATATTCCAAGCTCCACTACAAATTTATACCCTTATCAGAAAATATAAAAATAGATTGATTGATAAAAGAAAGAAGAATAATACTAGAAAGAAAGAAAGAAAGATAGAGTAAAGTGTGAATTGAACCCCATAAAAGAAACAAAAACAATTGTGTAAAATAAAAGAAAGAGACTTGAACAAATATAATTGGAAAATAGCCGTCCAAAAAGCCGCCCTACGAAAATGAAAATGAAAATAAAATAAAAAGAATGTAAGCACAAAACACATGTTTTGACTATACATGGTACGTGGTCGTCGTGGTGTATGCTTATGTAAGTTGAAAAGATGCTATAATAATTTAATGCATTGGTGATGGGGAAAGATTATATGGTGATTATTGTTATCACTTTCTGCATTATATTATATACTCCGTATTTTACTCTATTACATGTTATTCGGTAGTATTTATATGGAAAATTTGTCAAAAACAACCTTTTAAAGTGTCCACTTTATTTAAAACAACCTTTTAATTTTTTTTTTGCAATTTAAGACCACATTATAAATTTTTTTTTTTATCAAAGACAACCAAATGTTACTTTCCGGCGTTGACTCAATTTTTGTCGATGTTGACCACGAGTGTGCGAGTCACGTGACCTCCTACATTGCTTAATACACCCCTTTTTCCTCCAATTAACTCCTATTAAAACCTCTGCTTCTCTTTCATCCCTCTATTAGTACGAGTGAATTGGAGTGAAAATTGGTGTATTAAGCAATATACGAGTTCATGTGCGTTGCACACTAGTGGTTAACATCGGGACAAATAGAGTCAAACGCCGGAAAGTAGCATTTGGTTGTCTTTGATAAAAAAAAATTATAATGTGGTCTGAAATTGCAAAAAAAAATTTAAAAGGTTGTTTTAAATAAAGTGGACACTTTAAAAGATTGTTTCTGACAAATTTTCCTATTTATATACTACCATAATTTTATATTATTTGCAATAATTTGACAAAATATGTAAATGAAAAGTGTCTAATTGTTACAAATAATGTGAAATGGAGATAGTACGTGGATAATCATCAATTAACATATAATTTGGAATACCAATGTCTAGAAATTTTATTTATCAAATATTCTCTCTATATTTAAATACTTGTTCTATTTTTTCATGCGTAAAGTTTCCTGGTGGGGAGATGCCGACCGATCGTTTTCGGAGGTTGAGGAGGGCGGCCGGCCGGTTTTGGTGGTGGATGGGGTAAAGGCTAGGATTTCACGGTGTTAGGTTGGTGGCTAAATTTTTTTTTTTTGTGTGTATTTTTGTATTTAATTTTTTAGAAAATAAAATGCACCAATAATTAAGATTTGACACGTGGCATACAACCTACTAAACTCGGTCACCAACAGGTCAAGGGTCATTAAAAGAAAATGACATACAAAGGTGGGTTTGCCTCGTAAGGCCCTGTTCTCTTCATCTTAAAAAAATAATATTAAGTAAAAATAATTTCAGTTCAGTAAAAATAAGTTTAGTTCAATAAAATTAATTTCAGTTCAGTAAAAATAATTTCAGTTCAGTAAAATTAATTTCAGTTCAGTAAAAATAAGTTCAGTTCAGTAAAATTAATTTCAGTTCAGTAAAAATAATTTCAGTTCAGTAAAAATAAGTTCAGTTTAGTAAAATTCAGTTTTCTTAAAGAAGAATTATAATAGAAAATCAGTAAAAATAATTTAAGTTCAGTAAAATTAATTTCAATTTAGTAGAAATAAGTTTAGTTCAGTAAAAATAATTTCAGTTCAGCAAAATTAAGGTGAATCAAACAGGGCCTAAATATCAAAAGGTGGGTTTATTTGTTATTTTCAGTTCAAAGGTGGAATTATTTATTTCCATTTTTTCTATATTTAAAATTTTAATTAATATAAGGATCTTGCTAACGAACGCCCTCGGGGCGTAGGATAAACATTTAAAATATCACCTAAAGTGGTATTAATTTGAGAAAGCATGACAAAATTACGTGTTGATCGGTGTAATTAATGTTAAGTTTTAATTTAATGTTTCTACTTTTAGCTAGCTTCTCCAACGTTCCGGAGGCGTTGTTAGCTTTTGCCTTAATATAATGGTAATAATATATGTAGCTCTTACCTTCTTAATGCAATATATAAGAATTAAATATAATTGCTAAAATGAAATTAAGTTGAGAATTTGTAACAAACTCACACACAAATGGATAGCGAGAAAGTACGACACAATCTATAACTAATATTAAAGTAATTACCATTGACATCATCACTACCCACGTGTCAACTTCTTATAATAAATTTTTTCTTCAAAACCATTTTTGACATCATTTTTTTTTTTAATCTTTTCAAGGTAAAGCTAATATTTGAAAATGATTAATTAATTATACATTTTTCTATAAGCTTTTATAATTAAATTGACTAAATACAAAATTTCACAATCTATTGATTAAAAATAATTGACGATTGGTCTCTTTCACATTCTCTTTTTCCTCCTACGTAAAAAAAAATCTCTTACATTTTATTAGTGATTGTAGAGTTTGGATTTTCATTCTTTATTAATTCTTCAAATTTTCTATAATGAATAAAGGAAAAGGCTATACATAGTCCTTAGGGCTACATATAAGCATTAAATTTACACTTAAAAATCGTAAAAACTTAAGAAATCATCAAAATATAAACACTAATTACACTGATTTACGCGTGTTTTTGTCATGAATTCCTAATTTTATACAATTTTCAAAAGTATATTTAATGCTTATATATAACCCTTAGGGCTACATATAGCATTACTTATGAATAAAAAATGAATGCTAATATTTTTAATATTCCGCGAACCAAACACCTCTTTAATCTAACGAGAGAGATCACGATTTGCTAAGTTTTTCTTAAAATATTTATATTAAACACTTACAAGTAATTTTTTTTTATTATTAATACATGTATCGCACGGGACTAACCTGATAATGTACCATGCACAGTTGCACATTACAAGTAGAGAGAGAGAAAATTATGGTACACTCTTTATCTTGTTTCCACTAATACAAAACACACCCAAAAACGAGTCACACTTGTCTAATGTCTACTTGGTATAATAAAATCCGCGCACAAAAAGAGAGAAAGACGAGACATTGCATTTGCACGGTAAAGGCTACACATACAATTGTTGTATGTGGTCCCTACATACAACTCTAATTTGTTATGTTTCTATTGGCTGAAAAAATAGGCACAAGTTCCATTAAATTCAATTTATATTTGACTCCTAATTTTCTCCTATTTTCTGTTGATGTGTCAAATTTCTAATGGTATTGTATATAGGGACAACATACAATGGTTGTATGTGTATCAGCTCTCCATTTGCACCCACCTAAAGATTACAGCGGCTATCATCCATTATTATTATTGTTTTTGTTATTGTTATTGTAATTGTAATTGCACCACTACTACTACTACTTTTCTTCATTTAGCTGCCGCTGTTTTTGTCTTTATGATTTAATTAATTTGACATTTTTAACTAACTATTGTTGCGCGATAACGACATCCATTTATTTACTAATCACTTTTAAGCTTTCTAGTGTTTTATTTTATTCCTCCCTTCTAGAAAACGGCAAATAATTTGAGTTGGGTTCAAGTTATTTAATTAATTATTCTTTTTGTTTAGATTTGTGTTAGTTTGACTAGCGACAGATTACATGTTGGGCCAGACCAATTTGATGGGCTGAAAATCCATGCACACTTTTTTATATTGGGTTTCAGCAGACTTTTTATCTAAATATGCATGTTTGTATTGTTCAAGATTAGGATTTTCCTTGAATTTAAGTCAGTGTGTTTCTCAACTACTTGTATTATACTACCTTCATTTCTTTTTAGTTGACACGTATTCTTTTTTAGAATTTTTTTTTTTTTTTTTTTTAGTTGACACATTTCATTTTGAGGTAACTTTTTTACCTTAAATTTACAAGCTACCCCACTTGTTTTTTTCATTCTTTCACTCTCTCTCCTCTCCTTAATATATGTGCCTAAATCAAACGCGTCAACTAAATAGAAACGGAGGAAGTATAAGTATAATAAATCAATATCATATTCACTTAATTTAAGATTTGGTCGGTTCAGATCTGCTCTCTACTGATTCAAACCAGAATCAAATCATGTAAAAAATCCATATACGATTTAGATTAAATATAGATTGAGTAAAAACTACACATCAACTTCTAAAGTACACTTCCTTCGTCGTTTATTATTGAAGAGCTAAAAAAAACATGTTGAAAATGTTAGGTTTTCATCTACATTAAATAGGGTCATATTCTAAAGTTGATCATTCTTTTCGGGTTAAGTTGTTAGTAAGGTCAAAATAGAATTGGTCATAAATGGACTATTGTATACTAGTTTCTAGTTTCTTATAGCTAAATAGCTAATGAATCAATTATAGTCATAATTTAAAAGTACATTTACATGCTTATTTTCCAAGTCATAATCTAAAAGTACAGTTACAAGCCAATTTTCCAAGTCTAAAATAGTGTTTAATATACTATTGGATATCCTCCACTCCGGTCTAATCTCTTACACCCAACGACATCTAAAAAGCTATACACACAAGGTCAAATAATGTTAAAAGATATGGGCGGAGCCATAGGGGGGCTGGTGGAGCTAAGGACCGGGTTCCATAACACAACTAATTCTTTTGTTTTCTAAATTAGTCCCCTTATAAAATATTATCGACAAAGTATATAAACTAATTTTGGGTTTTAAGTCTTTCAACCATCCGCTCTCTTCTACTCTTCCTTTTAAGTTACAATATTTAGCGTTATGTTAAATATGAGGAGGTCCATCAAGCCCAACGGATTCTCAGGGGCGTGATAAACTATATAAATCAATCTTTAGGCTTTAACCATCATAATTGTCACCATTTATTGTTGTCGAGTACACAAGCTATAAGCCTATAAGTATCCCATTATAAACAGCCACTCATGCATCATGAAGAGCGAGTGACCATACAGCGGCGTGGCCATCATTTTGAATTTCACAAGTCGAGTCATGGGCAACTTCATCTCACCATCTCTCAAAAGTGACAGAAGCATATACACATTATTGGATCCATCATCAATTATTCAACTCTATGATAATAATAATCATAAACATGAATCAATCATTCAAATACACAGATATGACATATGTGCAACAAAGATAGATATTGTCTAACCTTAACAATCACACACAACTACAAGTGCACTAAATCTAAACACAACTACTGTATTATTCTAGTCTATCATCTCAATAATAATGCATTTAATTTGTGATCAATTTTGATCCTAGACCAAATTTTAAAAACACAGAATCAATAAAACAATCTTAATGATTGCAATTATACCAACAATTATTACTGCCCCCCCCCCCCCCCCCCCCCCCCCTTTTTTTTTTTTTTTTTTTGATATTTTAATCTTATCTTATGGCCTGGGTACTACACTACTACCACAGTATAAACATAATTCCAACATGTTAGCCAAGTTGTATAACATCACAGCTTTTTGACAAAATTATAGTATTTGAATATTTCACTGAATCATCTTCCACCACTAATAGTATTATCTCCGTTAAATGTTACGTGCAACTTTGGGGTATTATTCGTTAAATCTAAAATATTTCAAAGTTGCACATAACATTTAACAAAGTTAGTATATGAATTAACAATATGTGTTATTGTCCTTAAAGACTTTAATTACTCTTTCTTGTATATGATGTGTTGATGTTTAAAGGTTTTGATGATGAGGAACTTAAACTACAGCAAACTCATTTAATAAAGGTTTTTCAAGTGTTTGTTTAGTTTAGGTGGAATTGATCTTGGAGATGGAAGATGTAACTGAAACTAAGAAGACTTGAAGAAGTTCTTTATTTGAGAAGGTTATTCGAAACAGAAGAAGAGTTTCCTCACAGGAACTGAGTTCCCTAACAGGAACGTTCCTTCACAGGAACTTGAAGATGGCTGACTAAGATCTTTGGAGGAACTTAGTAAGCGTGAAGCTCAAGTAAACCTACCAGTACAAGAGCGCATCGCGGCAATGACTTAGTTAAGATTTTATCTTGTAGATTCATTGTTAAATATGTTAAGTAGGATATGCATGAAGTCTATTAGAAGCGTGACAAGTTGGCTTGACAAATAAATTAAAATCGGAAAAGATAAAAGATAGAATTCGAAAAAGATTTTCTTTAAACATTTATTTCTTAAAATCGGTTTGTTAAAAAGATATTATACTTTTTAAGTCAATCTTTCTATCTTGTTTTTCGGAAAAGATTTTCTTCTAATGATTTACATAAAAACCGTGTGAAAAGATAAGTTAAGTTTAACTTATTTATCTTTAAGAAAACATACTTTCTATAGAAGTAATACTTGTATAAATAGTAGAGAATAAAAGGAGTTTAGGTTTTTGTGAGTTTTATGCGTGAAGAATTTACAGAGCTTTAATTGTGTAAGTTTGCCAAGCTTATCATCTTGTCATATTAGTTTCGGGTTTCATGCATAGCTTGCCTATCATATACTAAGTGTTTTACTTGTAATTGGTTTGGGGTTATTTGGGTGTGAGTGATTTTGTTATCATTGCATACAGAGAAAGAGCTTCTGTTGAGAAGTTGGAAAGCCTGTACTTAGGGAGTATGAGAGAGAGTCTAAGTGTGGGACTTAGACTGGGTAGAATAGAGTCCTATTCTGTAGCAAGTTTGTTTAGGAACTTGTGAGTAGAGGTTTGATTATAAAAGGTTGTAACTTGGTGTTTGCCCTATTATAGTGGAATTGTTTGTGTTTGAAATCCCTAAGGTAGGGTCGAGGTTTTACTTCTAGTTGGGCACTAGAAGGTTTCCTCGTAAAATCCTGTGTGCATTGAAGTTCCTGTTTTATTCTGTTTTATATTTGAAAAAGTAGTCACTAGGAACTCAACTACAATTCACCCCCCTCTTGTAGTGTTCGTCTCAACTAACAATTGGTATCAGAGCAAGGTTCTCACGTGCAAGCAGATAACTTTGCTGAGTAAGTTCCTGGAGAGATGAATTACAAGGAGAAACTTGAAGAAGGGTACTCAACCCAACGTCCACCTATGTTCAACGGTAAGTTCTATGCCTACTAGAAGAACAGGATGAAGATCTTCATCAAGGCTGAAAATTACCAGGTTTGGCGTGTTATTGAAACTGGTGATTTTGAAATAACTGCAATCAATGACAAACATGAGGTAGTTCCTAAATCTATTTCTGATTATGACAAAGAAAGATTATCAGAAACTTGAACTGAATGCTTTAGCAATAAAGTATTTGCACTGTGGACTTGGACCCCATGAACATAACCGTATCATGGGAGGCAAGTCAGCCAAACAGATTTGGGATTTGCTACAGGTAACTCATGAAGGTACTAACGAGGTAAAAAGTTCTAAAATAGATTTATTAATGTCTAGGTATGAAAGGTTTGAAATGCAATCTAAAGAAACCATAGAAGAGATGTTTACTAGATTCAATGATATCATTAATGAACTGAACTCCCTTGGCAGGCATATTCCTATTGATGAACAGGCTAGGAAGATCTTAAGAAGCCTACCACAAGATGAACGCTGGAGATCCAAGGTTACTGCTATGCAGGAAGCCAAGGACTTCACCAAGTTCAATATGGAACAACTGGCTGGATCTTTGATGACACATGAACTTCATCTGAGTTCCAATACTGAAAGTTCTAGAAGTAAAAGC
Source organism: Chenopodium album (assembly GCF_948465745.1). Lineage (NCBI taxonomy): Eukaryota > Viridiplantae > Streptophyta > Magnoliopsida > Caryophyllales > Amaranthaceae > Chenopodium > Chenopodium album. The sequence continues at coordinate 72,433,533 of NC_137839.1, read as the reverse complement.
CTTGATCTCAAGGCTCAAGACTCAGAAGAATCGGAAGTTGATGAGGAAGAGATGGCTATGCTAGTGAGGAAATTTAAGAGGATGATGAATAATAAGAAGTTCGACAGGAACAAGAAGTACACAAGTTCCAGAAACACAACGTGCTTCAAGTGTGGGTCAAAAGATCACTTCATCAAGGACTGTCCAGTACAAGATGGAGAGAAAGGTAAGAAAAAAGGCAAGGAGCAAGCCAAAGAGTTAAAAGTCTATAAACCTTAATTCACTAAGGATAATGTGAAGAAAGCCATGCTAGCTACCTGGGGAGATACAGATTCAGAAGAAGAGGAGGACCAACCATCAGAAGAAACCGGTCATTTATGTCTAATGGCAAAAACTGATGAAGCTGCCAAACTAAAGGAGCTTGAGTCTGAGGTATGGTTCTCTTACAATCAATTAAAACATTTGTCTAAAGAAAATCTAATAAATACTGTTTTGGAAATTCAAGAAGATTTAAAGGAATTGCATAGATCCAAACAGCAAAGTGATAAAGCTGTAGTAACTTACAAAGAGAACAGTGAATGGGTTGATAACATGAAGTTTGACATTCAATACAGGTTCTTTAGTCTGTTTGATGATAATAAAAATTTAAAAGAGACTATTGAGAACCTGAAACAGGATAACATACTCTTGAATGTGGAATTGTCTTTGTTAAAACTTAGTGTTGACACTCCTAACTCTGAAGTTCCTCCACCTACTGATTATCCGAATTTTGAAAAATTAAAACATGATTTGGAAGATTTAAAAACGGATAAGGCACGTCTTGAGGGGGAACTTGAGAGAGCTAGGAAAGGTAAGCAACCAATTGAGTATAGAGTTCCTGATTGGATAACTAAGGCTCAAACCAAGAATACTGAAGGTTTAGGTTTTAAAAGGAAGTTCCAGAAAGAAAAGAAGTATGTCAAATTGCCTAGTAGCATTGTTTGTTATTTATGTGGCAATACAGGACATAAGCAGGTTAAGTGTCCTAAGAAAGATCAAAGCACTCAAAGAATGTCAAACATGTAGAACAAATCTGGGTAAAGAAAAATGAATCAACTCCTGTTACACGGGAACCCATGGAAACCTGGGTTCCTGACTCTAACGTTTAATTCTTCTTGCAGGTTCCAGTGAGGGGGAACAACACTTGGTACCTCGACAGTGGTTGTTCTAAGCACATGACTGGAGATAAATCTAGGTTTCTCTCACTGGTGCCTACTATGGTGGAACAGTGACCTTCGGTGATAATATGAAAGGTGATATAATTGCTATTGGGAAGATAGGAAGGTCACGTTCCCATGCCATTGATAATGTATTTTTAGTCGAGGGACTCAAACACAATTTGTTAAGTATTTCACAGTTTTGTGATAAAGGTAATTCTGTTAGCTTTACTTCTAATAAATGTAGAATCATCCACAATGACACTGGTAACATTATTCTAGAAGGAACTCGTAAAGGGAACACATATGTTGTGGATCTTAATGAGGTTCATAACAACAGTTTAACATGTCTCAGTGTTATTGAGGATGATCCTCTTTTATGGCATAAAAGATTTGGCCATGCAAGCTTTTCTTTACTTGATAAAATAAGATCCAAGAACTTAGTGAAAGGACTTCCTTTCATTAAGTTCCTGTATGATAAAGTGTGTGAAGCTTGTGCTAGAGGAAAACAGACCCGAACTTCCTTCAAGTCCAAAAAGATGGTAAGTACCAAAAGACCTTTGGAACTCATTTATATGGATCTCTGTGGTCCAATGAGAATCCAAAGTAGAAGTGGTAAGAAATATGTAATGGTTATTGTTTATGATTTTTCAAGGTTTACTTGGGTTTTCTTTCTTGTAAGCAAGGATGAAACGTTTAATGAGTTTGTTGCTTTTGTAAAGAAAGAACAGAGAAGAACAGGAAATCAATTGATACATCTTAGATCGGATCATGGAACAGAATTCGAGAATTCAAAATTTGATGAATTCTGTACTGAGTATGGTATGGATCACAACTTCTCTGCCCCAAGAACGCCACAACAAAATGGAATGGTGGAACGCAAAAATAGGAGCCTTGAAGACATGGCAAGGACAATGCTGATATCAAGCAGGCTGCCTAGGAACTTCTAGGCTGAAGCAGTAAACACAGCATGTTATATACTTAACAGAGTATCTGCTAGGGCCATCACCAATAAAACTCCCTATGAACTTATGAAAGGGAGAAAACCTAATATTTCCTACTTTAGATCTTTTGGATGCAAATGCTTTGTTCACAATAATGGTAAAAGTAATTTGGGTAAATTTGATGAACGTAGTGATGAGGCTGTTTTCCTAGGATACGCCTCAAATAGTAAAGCTTACAGAGTCTATAATAAAAGGACTATGTGTGTTGAGGAGTCTGTACATATTATATTTGATGAAACTGGACATTTGGTTGATGTACAGGATTGTGATGATGATATCGAAATTGGACTTGTGCAAAAGCAGAATCCAGATGAGGAACCAGCATCACAGCAAAAGCAGCAATTTGAAATTGCTGAAGTAACGAATCCTGAAGCAAATGCTGAACCTGAGATGGAGAATGCATCAGGAACTCCACTACAAGAACAGACTGATGCCCATAATGAAGACCAGAATGTGGAAATACCTGAGGAAGTTCAAATTGAGTTCCAGGAACAAGTTCCTACAGAAGAGCTAGTCAACCATAATGAAGAAAGATTGTATCCAATCAAGGATTTCACACCAAGGCCCTGGAAACATCAGAAATCACATCCAGTTGATGCAATCATGAGTGATATCACAAAAGGAACTCAAACCAGATCTCAGCTCAGGAACTTCTGTGCATTCAATGCTTTCCTTTCCTCCATGGAACCTAAGAATTATGTTGAAGCTTTAACTGACGCTGACTAGATAATTGCCATGCAAGCTGAATTAAATGAATTTGAAAGAAATAAAGTTTGGCATCTGGAACCTAGACCAAAAGACAAGAAGTCCATTGGACTAAAATGGGTATTCAGAAACAAACTAGATGAACATGGTATTATTGTTAGGAACAAAGCAAGACTAGTTGTACAAGGTTTCAATCAGCAGGAAGGAATAGACTATGAATAAACATTTGCACCAGTAGCCAGGTTAGAGGTTATACGTTTACTTATTGCTTTTGCTGCTTATATGGGATTTAGGCTGTACCAGATGGATGTTAAATGTGCTTTCTTAAATGGATACTTAAATGAAGAAGTCTATGTGGAACAGCCTCCAGGATTTGAAAATCCAGAGTTCCCAGACCATGTCTATAAGCTTGACAAAGCTCTTTATGGGTTAAAGCAAGCTCCTAGAGCATGGTATGAAAGATTGTCTAAGTTCCTTTTGGCTAATGGTTTTAAACGTGGTAAAATTGATAAAACATTGTTTTTAAAGTCAAATGGAACTGATATATTAGTTGTACAAATTTATGTTGATGATATTTTATTTGGTGCAACTAACGAATCTCTATGCAAGTATTTTGCTGACCTTATGAGTGGAGAATTTGAAATGAGCATGACTGGAGAATTAAATTTCTTCCTGGGTTTGCAAATCAAGCAAACTGAAGAGGGAATCATGATTCATCAGCAAAAATATATTAAGGAACTGATCAAGAAATACAAGTTGGAAAATGCCAAAACCAATAATACTCCTATGGGAATTGCTACTAGATTAGATGAAGATTCATCTGGAACTTGCATTGATCAATCTATGTATTGAGGTATGATAGGCTCACTACTCTACTTAACAGCTAGTAGACCTGACATATCTTTTAGTGTAGGTCTGTGTGCAAGGTTCCAAGCAAATCCAAAGGAGTCTCACCTGACAACAGTAAAAAGAATTCTAAGATACTTGAAAGGAACTGATGATTTGAGTCTCTTCTATCCCAGAAGTGATTCTTTTGATTTAAATAGTTTTACTGATGCTGACTATGCAGGTGATCTGGTTAATAGAAAAAGCACTTCAGGTATGGTACAATTTTTAGGTCCTTGTTTAGTTTCTTGGGGTTCCAAGAATCAAAACACAGTTGCTTTATCTACAGCAGAAACTGAATATGTGGCAGCAGCAGCATGTTGCTCACAAGTTCTATGGATAAAACAACAGGTCAGAGATTTTGGTATTATTTTTGAATGTGTACCTATTTATTGTGATAATACTAGTGCTATATGTATTTCTAAGGATCCAGTTCAACACTCAAAGGTAAAACACATCCACATTAGGCATCACTTTCTAAAAGATAATGTGGAGCAAGGGAATATAAAGTTAGAATTTTGCCAAACTGAAAATCAAATTGCAGATATTCTAACCAAGCCCTTGAACAGAGAAAGATTTGAGAAATTGAGACTGGAACTTGGGATGATCAAGCTGAAGTACTAGCCTCTGAAGTTCCAAGATATGGCAAAGTAAAAAATAATGTAAATAGAGCAAAAAGAGCTTCTACCACAACCTTGGTGTGATAAACATAGCTAAAGTGTCACCGTTGTTAACTACCAAAGGTAAGTTCATTCATCTCTTTCTTACCTTGTTTTTCATACAAAATTCCGCATTCACAAGATCTAGATACACCTAGCCATATTCGAAGTTGTCTTCGCCCTAGACGTGAAAGGTTTAATTTATGAGGGTTTGGTCCCAAATCTCTATTTCAATTATTTAATTTAATTGTTTTGATTATTATTTTCCTTGAAGTTACTAACGCGTGTATTTTGTTATTAGAAAGAGGTACGAGGCATCAAAGTAAGTACTTTAATGGTTTTAATTGATATTATGATATAGAAATCATGTTCATATTGTTATTATGATATTCCTAGTATCATGTCTAGGGTAATTTTAATATCAAATATATAATATGATTCCTGCGATGCTTCCTATGTTCTTCATAATATTTATGATTGTTAGTATCATGTTAGGGTTAAAGATTTGATTTTTATTGCTTAGTGACATGCTAGGGTTTGTTATTAATCTTGTTAGTATCATGCCTAGGATCTTACTTTTATTTTGCTTTAACATGAATATTATTATAATTATGATTATTATTGATTATGATTGCTATGATTATGATATTCGTTATTGTTCATGATTATTTTAATTATAATTTGTTATAATAATTGTTCATGATTATTATTTATTATTTATTATGTTGCTTGATTATATTTATTATTTATTGCTTGATCACGCCTTTTATGCATGTTTAAAGGGAATTTGTACTTGTAATCATGCTTAATAAGATAATTAATAATCTTGTTTAGGGTTATTGTGATTATAATTCAAGTGATCGCCAATAATAGTTTGTTTATGCATTATATTCAACCAACATAGATTAAACAGGTTTAGGGTAATCCTATTGATTGCATGTTAATCAGAAAGCGCACATGAATACGAGCAGAATAAAGTAGAGGCCTATTATTAGGGCAGGTTCAATCTCTTTTAGGTTGGATTTGTACCTTTATCCCCGAACCCTTATTTGGTTTATGACCTTATGGAGTTGACGATCTCTTGGATCGTTAAGGGGTGTAACCTTCACCTCGTGAACGGTTTACAAGTTCCTTAAAAACTTGTTGGCGACTCTTTTGCTCTATCTTCTTCCCTTTTGGACGCCACCGTACTTTAATGTATGATCACGGTGGGGTTCAAGCTAGTGGGATTTTTAAGGCTTGAAATTATTCCCTACAGTTTTTGGCGACTCCACTAGGGAGGATTTCTATTTTAATTCCTGAATTTGTTTCGGCAATGATTTAGAATGAGTGGATGAGACTCGAAAAGTTCTAAGTATTTCATGTGCGCAATTTTGATTAACATTATTGTCATATGCATAAAAAGGTTCTCATTGGAAAGAACATCCGTAATGAGTCAAAAACATAGGATTTTACACGTAGGAAATTTGAGAAATATCTTTCACAACTAAGACTGAAATAACACCGCGCGAAACTAGAAGATTTTATCGAGCACAGAAAGCTGCCGAGGCATGTGGGAAGTAGCGTCAGGGGCCAGAGCTTGGCGCCAGAATTTCAGCCGTAGCGCTAGACGCCAGCATTGGCGCCAGGAGCTACAGTTAAAATCTGGCGCCAGTCTCTGTTTGCTGGCGCCAATTTTCCCCAATACCGAGCCAGAAATATGTGTTCTAATTTCGACCGGTTTTTCGTATTGTTTGCTCGATCCTACTTCCTGATTGAATTTTTTCTTACTTTTCTGAAACCCATATGTGTTCTACATATGGACATAACCCTCTGGGAATTCATGCTCCATCTACCCGATTGAACGCTCCGTGCAACAAAGGGTACATTCGAGATGTTGAATTCACCAAACCATGGAAGCGAGTTTTCTTAAAACTCGCGGTGTCCCATCCACTCGCGCCAACCCTTCACGGTTAGGCTTCCGCGCGGTGCATCCGGACAATTAACCATGGACCCTCTTTGACTAAACCAAATCCCGAACTTTAGAGAACTAGAACTATCGTTAGGTTGCAAACTCATTGCATCATATTGTGCCTACTTGACTAATTGTGCATTATTTGTTGTGCATATATATTCTATGTTTCTCTTAACCGTTTGTTGATTTGTGTTGAGAATAAATAAATTCATGACTTAAAGAACTTTGCCTAATTAATTGATTAATTTGAGTCAATAAAGTCTAATTTTTCAATCGGAATTGACCTAGTACGACTTTAGGCAAACCCCAGTTGACTAATAATATCGAAAACAGTCCCAGACTGAAGCTTCACTATTGGCGCCAAAGTCTGAGCTGTAGCGCCACACTATGGTGTGTAGCGCCAGACGACAGCTAAATTGTCTGGCGCCAACCACCAAATTGTGACGCCAGTCCTGTCGCTTGGCCGACAGTTCGGATTATTTGTCGAGTCGTCACCTAAAGTCTAATTAATCAGTCTTCTGTTTAATTCGGTTAATTTTGCTGTCAATAATGCTTAATTGAATCAATAATCGAGTTTAGGCACTAAGTCCCATGGTCTTACACAAGAGTCCAAGCATGTCACTTACACTCAATGCACACACTAATACACATACTTTGACCATGATTAAGAGAGTCTTGTGTGCGCGTTTTTTTTTCCGTCATTTTTTTTAGGGGGGTAAGTCGGATATTAATCCTCCAATATAAATAATAATACTTAATTCTCTAAAAATATGTACATCATTGTTGCCAAAATTGTTGCAAAAAATATGCACCCTTTTTTAAATAAACCATAAATTCAAGTTGACTCGAGTCAAGTAATTAAAACGCAAAATGGTTTAATTTATAGCGCGTGGTCAAGAAAGGAAGGACGATTAATCAAAGATAACCTCTTCGTACAAGTCCAACTTTTCGACAAACCTATAGCCCGCAAGAGGAAAGCAAGGGTTATAATGGCAACTCAAGAAGAAGTCAATGATCTTAAGAACCAACTGGCTACTGTGACCGAGACACTGAAGCTTCTCGCACTTAGGATCGATGATCCCGTGAAACAACAACAAATGGACCTCATGCAAGAGAGCCTAAGCAAGTTGTCCAGCGACTACAAGTTTCAAGAACTCACATCCCAAGGGGTCTCGGTGGATAAAGATCTTCTTCCGCAGAAGTTCAACGCCAACGACATCCCAAAATTCAGAGCAATTGACAACCCTTACTTCCACTTAAGAGCATTTGAAACAATAATGAGTATCAAGGGTATTGATAAGAAGGTGTTCCCTTCTCTGTTCTCACTATCTCTCGAGACCGTTTGCCAACAATGGTTCTTTTCTCTCGAGAAAGAAAAGACCTCTACTTGGGAATCTATAGCAAACGCTTTCGTTGATAGGTACAAATGCAACATTCAAGTCGAGACTGACCATAGAGAACTTGAAATCCTCAAACAGAAAGAGAATGAAGGCTTCACTTCTTTCTTTAACAAGTGGAGAGAAACCTCAGCTAAAATGATTGAGGTACCAAGTGAAAAAGAGTCTGTGAGACTGTTTATCAAGAATCTCCAAGAAAAATATTCCAAACATCTTAAATATCAAAATAACCTCCATACTTTTAAGGCTGTTTATGATATTGGGATCAATATTGAAGATGACTTGGCTAAGTCAAAAGCTGCCAACAATAACTCCAACAGTGGCTGGAAAGGAAAGAAGAACGACAATCCTTCTTCTTCTAAAACCGCCCACTCAAATAACGTTAGCACCTTTAATCTAGGAGAAGTCCTCGCCATGAACAACCAAGGACAAAGGAAACCATTTAGGAGGAACTTCACTCCTATTGGCATGAGTTATGACACCGCATTTGATCGATTAAATACAATTGCTCACATTGTCTATGAAGGAGGCATCGCAACTACTACGTGAAGCTCTCAAAGTTATGAACGAACTTCACAAGAAATATGATGAGCTTCCATGTCCAAAGGAAGAACCTAAAAGAGAATTCACACCAGTGAGAACGACTTATGAGGCAAAGTATTTTCCCTTACAAGTCACCGAAAAACCTAAGAAAAGCAATAGGATTTACACTCCAATTGGGATCCCATATGCGCAAATGTTCGAAATGCTCTCCGAGAGTGGCGAGGTCAAACCTCTCGAATCGAGACCATTTGAGTCATTAAAAAGGACAGATAGATATTACTGTCAGTACCATCAATCAGGGGGGCACACCATAGAAAACTGTTTCAAATTCAAGGATTTGGTACAGAAAATGATTGATGAAAAGAAATTAGTCCAAGTTCAACAGGAAGAGGATATAACCGTTAATGGAGTGTGGGACAGTGATGAAGAAGATGTCTACCTAAAGGACATAGTAGGACCTTCACCTTCTGTATCATACACCACAGACGATATTTGGGCTGAAGAAGATTCATCAATAGACGTCCTCACAAGATCCGGGAGGATGCAACCTCCCGTTTCAACACAACCTATGCCTACCGTACAACAAGTTCCCATACCTATCATCGAAGACAACGACATTGTTAAACAGTTTAAGAAGACAAAAGTTGAGATGAATGTGTGGAAGCTCCTGGCAACATCTCGAGAACATAGGTTGGCTGTAATGAATGCCTTGGATAAAATCGGGATAGATTCTGACACTACTCCTGAGGGACTAGCTAACTTCCTCACAAGTGACCTTCCCAGTCCGATTAATCTAATCACCTTCTCTGACAAAGATTTACCCCTGGAAGGTGACAAACACTACAAAGCATTAAACCTCACAGTAGTCTGCAAAAGGATGAATGTTCCCATGACTCTTGTAGACAATGGATCAGCTATCAATGTCTGTCCACTTAGAAATGCGAGGAAGCTCGGCATAAGGGACGAGGATTTAACTCCGTCCACACAAGGAATAAGAGCTTACGATAATACTCGCCGTCAAGCTCTTGGCAAAATAACCCTAAATGTGACGGCAGGAGCAATAGAACATGCCACTACTTTTCAAGTAGTAGACATCAAAGCCTCATTTAATTTTTTGTTGGGACGCCCTTGGCTTCATGATCTAAAAGTCGTCCCTTCATCTCTCCACCAACAAGTGAAAGCCATAGTTGGAGGAATTCCAATCACTATTGATGCTTCGCCGATGAGGATTAAATCCATAGAAAATCCAATCATCAATGTGGAGCACGACGAAGATGATGAAGACTTATGGGGCTTTAATGAAGAAGTCTCCTTAATCCAGGAGGATGAAAGGACATCTCTTTGCCATGACCCCCATTCCAACATGATTGTCAACACCATGCTGAAGAAACAATGACACTTCCCTGGGATGACCCTAGGAAAGAAGAAGGGGATAGCAAAATCGCTGGAGTCACCTGGCCTCCCTAAGTTAGATACTTTCGGACTTGGTTTCGAACCGACTCGGAAAGATCTCAAGCGAGCCCAGGACAAGTTGAAAGCACGTAGGGACGCTCGCATTCAAAAGAAAGCAATTCCAATGGATCAGTACCCTCTTACGCTTAATGATCAGTTCATAAAAGAAGGAGAGGACTATCCATGCCATGAATTTCCCGAGCCATTTGTTGTAAATGGCATACGACAACCAGGATTCGAGATTTTCTTGGATTGCTACTTCACTGATGAAATCCCAACTCCCGTCCATAAGGAGAAAGCACCTCCATGCTTTGACTTTAACGTCATGGGATTACTGTTCGGGCGAGAAAAGAATGAGCCAGCTTATGAAGAAGATAACTCCTCGCTCATTCAAACAGTTCTACAAAGCGAAAACTTCGACCCCTCGAAGCTAATTACTCCAGCCGAAGGATCATTACAAGGGTGGCGCAAGACTATCAAAGTGACTACTCCAAGTGGAAGGAAGATATCAATCACGACAGGGCAAGGGCCGATGTTCGAAGAGTCGTCGGAGTCAGAGTCCGAGTCAGAGTCTTTCCCTTTAGAGTCTTCTAAGTCTTTAGCAATAACACCTTCCCTTCCTATTTCTCCTCCTAGGATAGTTAGTGATCCAGTCCCTGAGGACATATCACTCTTTGATGTAATGATCTCAGAGTATAATAATATTTCTCATTCTCCTTACCTCTTGTGTTCTTCCCTGACCCAAGATGACGAGCATTGCTTAGCTAACGATGAAAAAGACAAAGAAATTATTAAAGAAATGGAAACACTCGAAAAGAAAACACCAGTAATTGAAGAAACTGAAACAGTTGACATCTCGAATGATTCAACTCATAAAAGAGAAGTTAAAATCGAACTAACATTGAATAAACAAGAAAGAACCGATTTAATTAACTTGCTTAAAGAATTTATCGATGTATTTGCTTGTTCATACGAAGATATGCCAGGCATTAATAGAGAAATAGCTCAACACACTATACCACTAATCCCAGGAATGAAACCTGTAAAACAAAAGTTGCAACGAATGAAACCCGACGTAGCACTTAAAATAAAAGAAGAAGTTCAAAAACAAATAACTGCAGGTTTCATCAAGGTATCCAAATACCCCGAATGGGTCGCCAACGTCGTCCCAGTTCTAAAGAAAGACGGAAGGGTAAGGATGTGTGTCGACTATCGAGATCTAAATAAGGCAAGTCCAAAGGACGACTTCCCTTTGCCACACATTGATATTCTGGTAGACAACACGGCAAATCACGCGCTTCTCTCATTCATGGATGGATACGCAGGGTACAATCAGATTCTCATGGCAGAAGAAGACATGGAGAAAACGACCTTCATCACACCATGGGGCACTTACTGCTACACGGTAATGCCATTTGGGTTGAAAAAAGCGGGTGCTACTTACCAACGTGCAGCAACTGCCTTACTCCATGACATAATGCATAAAGAAGTCGAAGTATATGTCGACGACATGATTGTGAAATCAAAGGACCGTCCAGGCCATCAAAATATAATATGAGGTTGAATCCATCAAAATGTTCTTTTGGAGTCACCTCGGGCAAGCTTTTGGGATACGTCATAAGCTCTAGAGGAATAGAGGTAGATCCAACCAATATTAAAGCAATCATGTCAATGCCACCGCCCGAGACCGAGAAACAGATTCGAGGATTCATTGGCCGGTTGCAATACATAAGTAGGTTCATATCAAAACTGACAACGATATGTGAACCAATCTTCAAGAAGCTCAAGAAGAATGTACCAGCAATATGGGATGATGAGTGTCAAAAAGCCTTTGACAAGATCAAAGCCTATCTCGCAAATCCTCCCGTATTAGCGCCAGCACTTCCCGGAATACCTCTTAGGTTATACTTGACGGTTACCAAAGAGACAATGGGAGCCATGTTAGCACAAGAGGTAGAAGGCAAAGAGAACGCAATCTATTACCTAAGTAAAAAGATGCTCGAATACGAAACACGCTATACACCGCTCGAGAAATTGTGCCTCGCTTTGGTATGGGCCACAACTAAGTTGAGACATTACATGTTAGTACATACCGTTTTCGTAGTCTCCCGACTGGATCCACTCAAGTATCTGTTTGAGAAATCAACACTTAATGGACGTATTTCAACATGGATAGTTAATCTAGCCCAGTTTGATGTACGATTTATGCCACAAAAATGCTATTAAAGGATCCGTGGTGTCAGACTTTCTGGCAGACTTTCCAATAGAAGACTCGACACCAATACAAGACAATGAATTTCCAGATGAATATTTGATGGTTACTGAAGATGATACTTGGACCTTGTATTTCGATGGAGCCTCAAACCAAAAGGGATGTGGCGTCGGAGTGCTACTAGTATCACCTAAAGAAGAACACGTTCCAATCTCAATAAAGCTTGATTTCGACGTTACCAACAACGCTGCTGAATATGAAGCATGCGTGGTAGGCCTTGAAACAGCCCTGGCATTGGGAGTAAAGAAGTTAAGGATATTCGGAGACTCTTCTTTGATCATCAATCAGATATCTAAAAGGTGGAAAGTAAGGAGTGAAAGCCTAGCCCCTTACCAAACCTATCTGGAAACTCTTACCAATCAGTTAGAGAAGGTAGAATACACATATCTGCCTAGAGAAGAAAACCAATTTGCTGATGCCTTGGCGAGATTAGCCTCAATGGTTAGGATTCCCACGGAAATCGAGCAAATGCCTCTAACTATCGAAAAAAGGCATAAACCAGCGTATATCCAGGCTATAGAAGACAACGAATTAGTCCAAGACAAAGAAGAAGAACAAGAAGAAGAACCATGGTACACAGACATACTCAACTATGTCACCAATGGAGAATACCCTCCTCATGGTGACAAAAGAGCAAAGCGAGCACTGAGACTTTTGGCTTCTCAATATGTACTCATAGACAACGAGCTACATAAAAAGGTACCTAAAGGTCGAGCTCTCCTATGTGTAGGAAAGGTGGATGCACAAAGAATAATGAGAATAGTTCATGAAGGAATCTGTGGAACTCATGTAAATGGCAAAATGTTAGTCCAGAAAATAATGCGAGAAGGATATTATTGGACTACAATGAATAGGGATTGCCATCAATACGTAAAAAGATGCCCTAAGTGTCAAATTTATGCCAATTTACAACATGTCCCTCCATCTGTGCTCTACACCTACACATCGCCATGGCCATTCTCTACATGGGGAATTGACATAATTGGCAAAATCACTCCCCCAGGAACAGGAGGCCACGAATTTATTCTAGTAGCAATTGATTACTTTACAAAGTGGGTCGAAGCGCAATCATATGCTAAACTCACTGCAAAACATGTAGCACTCTTTATCGAGAGAAATATTATTTGTCGATATGGAGTCCCACATGAAATGATAAGTGACAATGGAACTCACTTTCAAGCCGAATGTGAAGAATTGCTACAAAAATATGGCATCCAACATCATCATTCATCCCCTTATAGACCTCAAGCAAACGGAGCAGTCGAGGCAGCTAATAAGAATCTAAAGACTATCATCGAGAAAATGACAGAAAGTTATAAGGATTGGCCTGACAAGCTCCACTTCGCATTGTGGGGTTATCGCACGTCAATCCGTACATCAACAGGAAATACACCATTTTCCCTGGTATATGGAATGGATGCCGTACAACCTGTCGAACTAGAAATACCATCTCTACTCATTGCGCTAGAGAGTAAACTCGATGAAGTTGAATGGACTAGGGCAAGATATGAAGAATTGATTCTACTCGACGAAAAACGACTAGAAGCTCTACATCACACTCAGTGCTATCAAACTCGTATGGCTAGACATTTTAATAAGAAGGTCAAGACAAGAAATACCAAAGTAGGGGATTTGGTATTAAAAGCACTAAGGAAAAATGTTTTAGATCCAAGGGGAAAATTTAGACCTAACTGGTCTGGCCCCTACATTGTCAAAGCAATCCTGTCAGGTGGTGCAGCAAAATTAACTGATATGGATGGCAATGAATTCTCAAACATGACCAACTTAAGAAATACTACCCATAATTACTTGAGTAGGATACTCAAGAGAGCTACGTTCGGCCTGATTCCTTAGGAAAGGATACGTAGGCAACCCTTTACGGGTGCGGCCACTTTATTTTTCGACATCTCCGCATTCCAGAATGAATTAAAAAGTCAATAGAAAATCGGCAAATTATTGGCGTCGCAGAACAGAGCCTGGCGCCAGCCAGAAGTCATCAGCGCCAGCCGATGGTATTAGCGCCTGGCGCCAGACCTCAATAGCTAGCGCCAAACCCCAATTACTGGCGCCAATTTGGAAATAAAATCTGGGCAAATTTCGGTGTTTTTCGGAAAATTTTCGACTTCCGTACTCGAAGAACTTCTGGAAAATTAATTTTTTTTTTTTCGATTTTCATTGCTTTAATAAAATAAATTTAAAGTGAACAATTTAATTGAAAGCTGAAATTTCATTAATAAAATAAAATTACATTTAAATAAGGCTGAAATAAATTAACTTTAGATAACAATCTAAGTCTAATAAATCTAAAGCTAAGCAATGCTTTTAATCTTTCTTTTCCTTTCTAGCTCTTTTCCAATTCTTTTCTGCTTCCTCCTCTTCATCCATTACTTTAGCTAGTAGGCATCCTTTAGAGGACCTACATTCAATTTTGGAGTAGATTGTCTCCCCTTCAGCTAGCATTCCATGCTTCTTTTCCACCCAAGCCCTTTTGTTTGCGGTGTTAGCTTTCCTTTTTCCTTTGTCTCTAGTAGTATTTTTCTTCCTAGGCATTGAAGGTGTTTTGAATTCAATTCTTGCACCTAAGCGTTCTTTGGCAGGTGTCACCCTGTCACCTAGACGATTCTTCACATCGGTTCTACCCTGATCAATCGAAGATTTCTTCAGCAACCATTACTTTACATCATTAGGTAAAGAAGGGGGAACCTTTTGGGTAATCACTTCCCATAAAGGTCTAGCGCTCCAGTAAGCGTCAAATCTATCTACTTCTTGAGATACAGGGTACTCATAGGGAGGACGAAGATCCCCAGAAGGAATATTTTGAAGTAAGCCGTATTGTCTCTTTACCCTGCACGGATAATAATATGTTACGCGAGACAAGCTTGGAAGACGGCAGAAAGGTTGCTTGTTAACACCAATCATCCTTTCTATTTTCCACCATGGGATGACCCATTTGATAGCAAAATCACGTGATTCAAAGACTTTTCTCCACCCATGGCGCCCAATCTTAGGGATGCGCTTCTTTCTTCTCACGAAGCAATTAGGAGTATATTTTTCAATGTCATCTGGAGGGCTAATTAATCCTAGCCTCTCCATTAGCCACATCTGTAAATTGCAATGCAAACACAATTATTATTATAATACAAAAATATATTTTTTTGATTTCTGTAATTAAAAATATTATTTTTCTACCTGTAGTAAAATTGGAGAACCACGAAAAGGCGCTTTTGGGTCCCTTTTCAATTCATCGAGACTAATCATGGTCTCTCCAACTATTAATGGCATTGGATTCCTCCCTGATTCAATTTGTTCTAGTACAGTGGTGATAATTGATTGACCCTCATTATTTTTACCACTACTAAGAAAAAATTGATTGAGCATGCAAAATAAAAACGCCCTTCTTCTATATATATGAAAGGACTCAGAAAGAGGTTTATCAAAATAATAGCGTGCGAATTCTTTCAAATTCACTATATTTCCATCTACTATTTTTGTTAAATCCCTTTCCTTTAAATTAAAGAAGCGTTCGAAATCCTTATAGTAATATGCATCTACTCTAGGGATTACTACCAGGTCTATTGCAGGGAAGCCTAAGATAGCACCAAATTCCTCTGGCAAAGGGCTAATCTCATCATACCCTATTCTGAAACAATGCGTATCAATATTCCAAAATTCTAAAGCGGTATGTATGAAGTCTAGGTCTAGATCTACCCCTTTGATGCCATAAATTCCCCCCAAGTGAAATAAATCTAATTCTTTTTTGTCTCTAGCATTAAGGGATCGACACCATTCATGAGTGTATTGGGTGAAGGTTTTAGTGTCTAAAGACATGTTTTTTTTCTAAAGAAGAGAATAAATTTTTTCGCTGGAATTATGAGAAGAATCGGCTGAGCAGGGGGCTATTTATGCACAAATTGCGAAGAGTTTTAATCAGACCGAAACACGGAGTCAACGTCAATTGGCGTCAAACACCCGTGATTGGCGCCAACCGCCAGAGCTTGGCGCCACACGCTAAGTGTAGCGCCTGGCGCCATGCGCCATAGTGCGGCGCCAGCTGGCGCCAAGTCACCATGCCAGCTGCGCGTGCTCAGTTTGCGTTTTTGATATTAAACTTGAGTCAGTTAATGACTTTATGGCCCCGTTTAATTTTCTTAAATATCTTTTCTATCTTTTTTTTAATTAATTAAATATAGCAATCATTTTTAATTTATCTCATTCTTTTTTTTTGGATTTTATTTTAATTTTCAAAAAACCGGCATTTTTCCGTTTTCTTTTCCTTTTTATTTTTTCTTTTTAGGGGAAAGAGTCGGATAATATCCTCCATCAATAATAAAAATGACGGAATTTTTGCGCAAAATTGTTATCACACTTCTTTTGCACACACTAACATACACTAACATAATAATAAACAATCAAATAAATTTACGATAACATAAAAATACAAAATGCGTCTAAATAGTGAGTCAAAGGCAAAGTTCTATAAAAAGTCAAAATAAAATATATATACAGAAACAGACTACGGCGCTGGAGGACGTAGGCCCATCATGCCATAAAACTGCGCCGTACGAGGAGTCACCTCTCCACCAGCTCCGGCCTCAACACCAGCTCCAGTCTCCGTAGGAGGAGGAAGACTCAAGATGGGACCACTCCAGCCAGGATCAACCTGAGGATGAGGCCGCGGAGGCTTCTGCGATGACGAGCCGACCTTGTACATCCCACCACCTCTGAAAGCCGAGGTAGCCTCTCCTACCGGTGCAGCAGGAGCACCCTCAGAGGAAGATCCCGAGCCCTCAGCAACATCGGCTCGAGCAGCCTCAGAACGACCGCCTCTACCCCCTGACGAAGTACGACGACGTCTCGAGCTAGACCTCGCCGGATCTCTCCGCCCCTCAGGTCTTGTACGGGTGTGAGAAGCGATAGGCTGGCCGTGCAAAAAGAATTAAATCAGAAACAAGGTAAAACTGAAGCCATAATGCAGAAATAATGAGTGAAGAAAGTTTACCTCTCGGACAACGTCATCCCGACGACAGGTGGCCGCGTTCCTCATCCGGACGAGCTGGCTCCGGAAGGCATCTATGCATCGTGCCATAACCGAAACCACCTCGTGTGAAAACTGTCAGAGAAATAAGTCAGTGCAAATACATGATAAACAAACACAAAAAAGTTCTGAATTTAAACTAGGCTTACACTAGTCTGGTGGCGAGGAATCGACCGCTCTACGAAGCGCTCGCCCTCGGGAGCCGGAGAAATCATCTCCTCGATCGGCCCGTATATCCCCTGGTAGTGAATAGACATACGGGGCGGCACAAACTCAGCAGGACCATCCTGATAATAAAAAAAAATCAGTAAAGTATTACCTGGGGGCTACTTAGCGAAAAATAAAAAGCTAAGAATCTTACCCTCACATCCTCAGCCGGTACAGGGGCTGGAGCTAATAAAGGTAGTAGCTCCTCAGTGTAACACCGCCCAAGGATCACATGGGACCGCCAAAGGGTACTAGCTCCCTCAGCCATGCTCGATAACCGTGCCTCGTCGAACATGTGACGTGGCGGGGGAGCAGGAACGACGAAGACATCAGAAGAGTGCTGTCTAGCGACTCTCTCTCCTAAGTACGCGACCGCTCCATAGGTCCCCAGAAAATAGCGACGCTCAGCAGAGTACTGTGCGGCTAATCCAGGGACTGTCCAACCGCCCCACGGTCGGTATACCACCTCAGGTCCCTATAAAAAGCATCAATCAGGCAAGAACATATTTAAAACACTGCGGAAAAGCAAGATAAACATTAAAAGTCATACCGAGATGATCCAGCTCCGGACACGTGCAGTAGACATGTCCACGTGTTGGCCGCCCCAAGAGGCGCTCACCGGAAATCCCCTCGGCGATGTTCTCGCCGGCGCAACAAAAGGAAAGTGCTCGTAGAACTAGATCTACAAAGAGTTAGAAGTGTGAATAAATGCTAACTAATATGTAGGGCTAAACTTTATAGGGAATAATGTTTACCTCTACGACCTTCCAAAAAGCAGATAAAGCAACGTTCGTCCTAAAGGACCGATGACAACACGAGTCCCTCAGCGCACGAACGAAATCAGCATAGGCCAAGCTGGCCCAGTCATAAGTCCCGATCCGCTGGAGATCACGGACAGCAGGGAGGTAGTAAAGCAATGCCCTACTACCCTTGTCAGGGGAGAAGGTCCCTGACAACAACATCAGCACAAAGATGCGCACCCGCTGCTCTCGGGTGGTCGCATCGTCATCAAGAGCCGCTGCCAGCGTCGAGCGGCGAATCCCTCTAGCACTAAACTGAGTCGTCTCGACCTCAGCTCGGGCCCGAATAGCAATCGGCCCCAACAACTCCTCGACCTCCGAAGAAAAGACGTCGATCCCACCGTCGAACGGCAGTGGCACAGAAGTGAACTCCAGTCCTGTGATGAGACTGAAGTCTGAGGGGGTGACCATCATCTCGCCCTAGGGAAAATGGAAGGTGTTGGTGGTGTCCCAGAAGAACTCCACCAAAGCGCGCACTACGTGATGATCCCCGCTGGAGGCGACCACGGCCTCGGAGGTCTCAAACAGAGTAACTAGCCCGCAGGACTCCCATAGGAGTCTCGTCTCGAGGTCCCTAGCGATGTGCATCATGTACAAATCGCCTAGACCGTCACAGCCAGAGCCGTGATGCCGTGTCCTCCCGGGCTCGGTTCCCCGTCTCACCCTCTTAGAAATGTGGTGGACAGGGGCAAAGAACAGAGTCTGCTCGTCCCACTCCGGAAGTCGACCAAGCGAAGTGGACGGCGTGGCGTCATCCTCTACGGGCTCATGCTCCCGTCGGGTGTTTCGAGACCGTGAACCCGAGCCTCGCTGTCTAGCCATGCTACATTGTGCAGAATCATCACAAATTAAGGTTCTATAGTATCTAAGGTTTGCCTAGCCGCATGATACTATGTTCGCAAAAACAGAGTACGTAGTACTAAAACAGAGCACAAATTCAAATTGTAATCAAACAATTTCTTGCAACACTATAGTGATTATTGTGACAAATTGAACAAGAATTGCTAGAAAAAATGTCAAGAACAAGCCACATTGTTCTTCACGACCTTAAGAGGTCCAATAATGGCAGATTGCTCATTTCTTCACCAAATTGAGTCAAACAAGTCTCAAATTACTCCCAAGGCAATATATAAACATAAACGAGCAATTTCATGGCATAAAACTTGACAAACAAAGCAAATTGAGCATCATAGAATTCGAATTTTCATGAAATTCGTGAATATTCATGCCAAGAATTCATAAAAACCGGTGTGAGTTTGAGGAAAACTTACATAGATCGGGAAAATAGATGAGAAGAGCTTTGATTTGCAACAAATTTGAGCGAATTCGGTTGAGAAACGAGCAAGCAATGAGCAATTGAAGTTTCGGACTTCTTTCGAGAAATTTCGCGACGAACAGAGCAGCAAATGAAGAAGAAACGGGCATTTAAAAGAAAATCCCGTGCTGGCGCCAGTCCCTAGGCATTGGCGTCACAATCTGGGCTTGGCGTCTGGCGCCAACATCAGCGCCTGGCGCTAACACCAAATGGCTGGCGCTGATAGTTTTTCAGCGACGCCAAAGCACTCAGCCACCTGTTGAGGTTGTGCTAGCCTTATACAACATATTTTGGGTTCCTTGGTACGCCAGTTAGCCCCTCTAAGCAATTTGACATGATTAAGTAATCGGCTTGATTACATAAAGTGATCGACCTGATAAGAGATCGTTTCACTTAGCTTAAAGCGCCTAAGCATTGGCTCATTAGCAAAGGGCACCGACATATAGGTTCAAGAGCAAAAGGCACCGACATACAGGTTCAAAGCAAAAGAGCGCCGACGTACAGGCATAGCGGAGGCAAAGTTCAGGCGAACTTTTAAAGATCGACAGGCGTGGATCTTCGGTAATTTCCTTTGGGAGATTATCGCATCGAATGAGGATGACTTCAAGAGAAGATATCTTCGACATCATTCCCTAGCTTGCGGAGAGTTGTCACAAACAACTGGTGATTATTTCAAGTGTTCCCTAGGATGTGGAATATTATCAATGCGTATGAGGATTATTTCAAGAGAAATAATCTTCGATGATGTTCCCTAGGATGTGGAATATTATCAATGCGGACGAGGATTGTTTCAAGAGAAATAATCTTCGATGGTATTCCCTTGGACGCGGAATATCATCATAGCGGAGGAGGATCGTTTCAGGCGAAGAAATCTTCTAATTTGGAAGCAGTTACAGGCGTAGCGGTTTTCAAGCGGGATGGCATTCTCTAGCTTGTAGGAGGTCATCAAAACAAATCGGTTACTTTCAGAGACGTGTGCTCGACGGTGCAAGATACGCGTTTCTTAACTCTTCTATCTGTTTAACTAATGCTAGTTTTGCAGGTATCGGCGTTATAAGATTGATTTAGGATCGCAGAACGTTCTGAATCAATCTCCGTCCCTATCGATACTTTGACTTTTGTTTTCGAAACTTGCGTTTCTCCAAACTCAGTCAAAGTGGGGGCTTCTGTAGACACCCATTTGTGTCTCCCCAAAACCAAACCCAGTGATGAGTACCTTTCACGTCGAATCATAATCGAATGAAGCGAAAGTGTGGAAGGTCTAGTGTTGCGGAAAGTTTTTATTTCTTTTCTCTTCTCTCTGTTTTGGAAAACTTTATTTTAAGAAAACAGCCAATCCTGTTTGGTTGGTCCATGATATGGGTCCAATAATAGTGTAGTTGGATGGGGCTTGCAAAGACCTTTCCAACGATATATTATGAGCCCAATTCCGATGAATATTGAGGAAGTTATGGCCAATTTACTAAACAGGGCCCGGTTTGAGGTTTATGTGCGGCCCAATGATCTAGGGGAGGGCCTAATGTGATTTATCATTCCTAATGCAATTAGGAATGGTTTTAGTCTTCTAGATTCTTCTAGAAGGTTCTTTTCATTCCTAATTCAATTAGCATTGATAAGTTGACTTTGTTGACTTTTCAGAGTTTTAGTCAAAATCAAATAGCATTTTCGAAGAAATTATATTATTTTATCCTCCAGTACGGTAAACTTATCGTATTTTCGAAAACACGTTAAAATCAAGAATGGCGTCCAACCCCAGGCCTTGGCGCCAGGCGCTAGCCACTGGTGCCTGGCGCCAGCTAGCCAGGGTTGGCGCCAACCTTGTTTCCTGAGCGTCGGACTCTGTTTTGTTAAATTATCTTTTTTTTGCTGATTTTCTCTATAGATATCGTATCAAAAACTCCGTTTTCATTCACGAATTCTCATCAACAATTAGTTTTAATTAGCTTTCATCAACAATCATTAATTCTTTAGCATTCTTTCATTCATCTCTTTCTTACCTTGTTTTTCATACAAAATTCCGCATTCACAAGATCTAGATACACCTAGCCATATTCGAAGTTGTCTTCGCCCTAGACGTGAAAGGTTTAATTTATGAGGGTTTGGTCCCAAATCTCTATTTCAATTATTTAATTTAATTGTTTTGATTATTATTTTCCTTGAAGTTACTAACGCGTGTATTTTGTTATTAGAAAGAGGTACGAGGCATCAAAGTAAGTACTTTAATGGTTTTAATTGATATTATGATATAGAAATCATGTTCATATTGTTATTATGATATTCCTAGTATCATGTCTAGGGTAATTTTAATATCAAATATATAATATGATTCCTGCGATGCTTCCTATGTTCTTCATAATATTTATGATTGTTAGTATCATGTTAGGGTTAAAGATTTGATTTTTATTGCTTAGTGACATGCTAGGGTTTGTTATTAATCTTGTTAGTATCATGCCTAGGATCTTACTTTTATTTTGCTTTAACATGAATATTATTATAATTATGATTATTATGATTATTATTGATTATGATTGCTATGATTATGATATTCGTTATTGTTCATGATTATTTTAATTATAATTTGTTATAATAATTGTTCATGATTATTATTTATTATTTATTATGTTGCTTGATTATATTTATTATTTATTGCTTGATCACGCCTTTTATGCATGTTTAAAGGGAATTTGTACTTGTAATCATGCTTAATAAGATAATTAATAATCTTGTTTAGGGTTATTGTGATTATAATTCAAGTGATCGCCAATAATAGTTTGTTTGTGCATTATATTCAACCAACATAGATTAAACAGGTTTAGGGTAATCCTATTGATTGCATGTTAATCAGAAAGCGCACATGAATACGAGCAGAATAAAGTAGAGGCCTATTATTAGGGCAGGTTCAATCTCTTTTAGGTTGGATTTGTACCTTTATCCCCGAACCCTTATTTGGTTCATGACCTTATGGAGTTGACGATCTCTTGGATCGTTAAGGGGTGTAACCTTCACCTCGTGAACGGTTTACAAGTTCCTTAAAAACTTGTTGGCGACTCTTTTGCTCTATCTTCTTCCCTTTTGGACGCCACCGTACTTTAATGTATGATCACGGTGGGGTTCAAGCTAGTGGGATTTTTAAGGCTTGAAATTATTCCCTACACTAGTGCTATATCTGGAACTTGCATTGATCAATCTATGTATTGAGGTATGATAGACTCACTACTCTACTTAATAGCTAGTAGACCTGACATATCTTTTAGTGTAGGTCTGTGTGCAAGGTTCCAAGCAAATCCAAAGGAGTCTCACCTGACAGTAGTAAAAAGAATTCTAAGATACTTGAAAGGAACTGATGATTTGATTCTCTTCTATCCCAGAAGTGATTCTTTTGATTTAAATAGTTTTACCGATGCTGACTATGCAGGTGATCTGGTTAATAGAAAAAGCACTTCATGTATGGTACAATTTTTAGGTCCTTGTTTAGTTTCTTGGGGTTCCAAGAATCAAAACACAGTTGCTTTATCTACAGCAAAAACTGAATATGTGGCAGCAGCAGCATGTTGCTCACAATTTCTATGGATAAAACAACAGGTCAGAGATTTTGGTATTATTTTTGAATGTGTACCTATTTATTGTGATAATACTAGTGCTATATGTATTTCTAAGGATCCAGTTCAACACTCAAAGGTAAAACACATCCACATTAGGCATCACTTTCTAAAAGATAATGTGGAGCAAGGGAATATAAAGTTAGAATTTTGCCAAACTGAAAATCAAATTGCAGATATCTAACCAAGCCCTTGAACAGAGAAAGATTTGAGAAATTGAGACTGGAACTTGGGATGATCAAGCTGAAGTACTAGCCTCTGAAGTTCCAAGATATGGCAAAGTCAAAAATAATGTAAATAGAGCAAAAAGAGCTTCTACCACAACCTTGGTGTGATAAACATAGCTAAAGTGTCACCGTTGTTAACTACCAAAGGTAAGTTCATTAAATTGCTCAACTGTATAAGTTATCAAATATGTACATTACACACATGTAAAAAGCGTGTTCCAATTGTGTTTTGTAGAAACTTCGTTTTAAGATTAATTGAATTTGGAAAGTTAAGTTTTTAAAAAGATTCATCCAGTAATTTGAAATTTGAAAAATTAATTGAATTTGTTCAATTAATGACTGAACAGTGAAACTTCCTAAATTCTCTCACACCGCTTCATTTATTATAAAAGCTGATTTCACCTACTTCTTTCACCTCACTGTCACATCAAATTAATCCTTTTCAGTAAAAACTCTTTCAACCTCTTTAAAACCTTTCCTAAAGCATCAATGGTGATCATTGCTGAATTTATCTCCTCAGAAGAATCACAACACTCCAAAAACACAATTCAAGAAGAAACATCTCCCTTAGCCATGGTAAACTACAAATCGTCCTCCACCTCAAACAAAACTTCTGAAAACCCTAGAAAATCTCCTCCGAAACCAAAAGAAGTAGAAAGTAAGAGCGATCAAGGAGATTCCTCTGTCTCAAACATTCTTCAACGACTAAAAGAGTGGAAAGAGAAGAAACAAAGCGAAAAATCTCTTGAAGAGCAAATCGAGGAAGTTGATGATTTTGCTCAAGGGAAAAATTCAGAAGAAACAAAAGAGGAGAACAAATAAGAAGAAGAGATAAGTGAGGGAGAAGAGGAAGATAAAGAAGAGGAGAACAATTCAGAAAAGGAAGAATCTGAAAAAGAAGATGAAGAAGAGGAAGTGACTGATCAAGCGGAACTTGAGTCACAAGCAGGAAGGTATGTAGTAGGACATCGTATTGATGTAGTGTGGTGTAGGAAAGCAAGATTTTTAGAGTTTCTTGATTTAATTAAGTTCCAAGGTTGGGAATTTCTGATGACAAGGGTTTCAGCAAACTATTTGTATCCTGTTGCTATGACTGAATTTTTCCAAAATTTTCAAGCAAAATTAGGGATAATATCGAGTGTTGTTAATGGTGTAAAAATAGAATTGAACATCGAAACCCTAGGTAAAATTCTGAAAACACCTACTGAGGGGTATGATACGTACCTAAAGGGAAAGGGTAGTATCAATGTAGGTAATTTCTTGGCTGGTGATATAGTTGAGGAATTAGGTGGTCAGAGAGGGAAGAAGGTCATGAGTCATAATGATCTTAGTCCTCTAAACAAGCTGTTGTTTAATCTGGTGAAGAAGACTATCTTGCCTAGGACTGCTAAGAAGAGGGAAGCATGCTTGATGGATATGGCAGTAATCTTCTGTATCTCAAAGAAGATTAAGGTCAACTTTCCTTCTTTAATGTACCAGCACTTAGCACACTGTGTTCCCAGTAGAACAAAAGTGGGGTATGGAGCCATTTTGTCTACTGTGTTTGAAAATGCTGGAGTAGTTCTAAAAGGAAGATATGGGGCTTTGGATGAAAAGCAGAAAATGTGATCAATGAGGAAACCCTTGCTGGGTTAAGTCTGGAAGTGGTACAAGGAAAAATTCAAAAATTAGAGAAGGGAGAGAAAAAGAAAGAGAAAGTAACAGGGAAGAGGAAGGAAAAGGATGTGTCTGAGCAGCCTGTGAGGAAGAGCCAGACGATTTCTGCCAGTGGTGTTCCTCAAACTAGTATGGAACAGCCACTGGAGTTGGATGTTGAGGAAAGTATCCTCAATGGGCAAGTTGCTGAACTGGTTGACAGAATGGAAAGGGTTGAGAGTCAAATGAAGGACTCTGCTGGAAAGCTTCATGTGCTGACTCTGGAAAAGTTGGTACAGGAGCAGGGGAAGGAGTTGAGGGAACTCAAGAATCTAGTGCTAAAACAGAACAAGGAACTTCAAGAGCAAAAGGAGTTTCAAGAGCAAGAACTTAACAAAGCTCTACGGGAACAGAAGGGGGAGTTCCTGGTGAAACTCAAGGGTATTGAAGAAAGGTTGGAAGCCTCTGCACAACAGACAAAGGAGGACTTCAAGAAGATTCTGGAGTTCCTTGAAACCTAGCCTGCCCTATTTCATATTCAGCCTAGCCTATTTTCACTGTCATAGTCATGAACAATTTTAATTTCTGTTTTTAGTATTTGAACAATTAAATTTTGTTTGTAAATATTTCTAAATTGTTCAACTGGATGATAAATATTTTGGTTTTGAATGAAAAGTTGGAACTTTGCTTATACTTGTGTGTTTATGTGTATTTTGAACTCTTATGCTGAAGGGAAGATCTTACTTGAGGCTGTTTAGCAGCGCTGCCTTTAGTTTCCCACACTCGATGAATTGCTTGTGGGGCTGTAGGTAGATGCTTAATAAACTTGAAAAAGCAGGACTTTTTGATAATGCCAAAAGAGGGAAAAGAAGAAGCAAACATGGAGGCTGAAGTTGTTCTGGGTTCCAGTTGATATAGTATCAGATTTTTTTTTCTGATATAATGCTGTTAGATTAGTTTACTTCTGTCTTAGTTATTTTTGTCTGTTTTTGTTTTTAGTTTTTGTCTTTTATTCAGTTGCGTGTTTACTTTTTGTTTATAAATAAAAAATACAAAAATACGTCCTTCTATTTTGTTTTAATCTTCTCTAAGAGTTTGCTTAAGTTTGTCATCATCAAAAAGGGGGAAATTGTTGATGTTTAAAGGTTTTGATGATGATGAACTTAAACTACAGCAAACTCATTTAATAAAGGTTTTTCAAGTGTTTGTTTAGTTTAGGTGGAATTGATCTTGGAGATGGAAGATGTAACTGAAACTAAGAAGACTTGAAGAAGTTCTTTATTTGAGAAGGTTATTCGAAACAGAAGAAGAGTTTCCTCACAGGAACTGAGTTCCCTAACAGGAACGTTCCTTCACAGGAACTTGAAGATGGCTGACTAAGATCTTTGGAGGAACTTAGTAAGCGTGAAGCTCAAGTAAACCTACCAGTACAAGAGCGCAGCGCGACAATGACTTAGTTAAGATTTTATCTTGTAGATTCATTGTTAAATATGTTAAGTAGGATATGCATGAAGTCTATTAGAAGCGTGACAAGTTGGCTTGGCAAATAAATTAAAATCGGAAAAAATAAAAGATAGAATTCGAAAAAGATTTTCTTTAAACATTTATTTCTTAAAATCGGTTTGTTAAAAAGATATTATACTCTTTAACTCAATCTTTCTATCTTGTTTTTCGGAAAAGATTTTCTTCTAATGATTTACATAAAAACCGTGTGAAAAGATAAGTTAAGTTTAACTTATTTATCTTTAAGAAAACCTACTTTCTATACAAGTAATACTTGTATAAATAGTAGAGAATAAAAGGAGTTTAGGTTTTTGTGAGTTTTATGCATGAAGAATTTACAGAGCTTTAATTGTGTAAGTTTGCCAAGCTTATCATCTTGTCATATTAGTTTCGGGTTTCATGCATAGCTTGCCTATCATATACTAAGTGTTTTACTTGTAATTGGTTTGGGGTTATTTGGGTGTGAGTGATTTTGTTATCATTGCATACAGAGAAAGAGCTTCTGTTGAGAAGTTGGAAAGCCTGTACTTAGGGAGTACGAGAGAAAGTCTAAGTGTGGGACTTAGACTGGGTAGAATAGAGTCCTATTCTGTAGCAAGTTTGTTCAGGAACTTGTGAGTAGAGGTTTGATTATAATAGGTTGTAACTTGGTGTTTGCCTTATTATAGTGGAATTGTTTGTGTTTGAAATCCCTAAGGTAGGGTCGAGGTTTTACTTCTAGTTGGGCACTAGAAGGTTTCCTCGTAAAATCCTGTGTGCATTGAAGTTCCTGTTTTATTCTGTTTTATATTTGAAAAAGTAGTCACTAGGAACTCAACTACAATTCACCCCCCCTCTTGTAGTGTTCGTCTCAACTAACATGATGTAACGCGCAATCTTCTTGAATGTTATCAGGATGAACATCTAAATTAGCTGCAAGATCAAATTTCCAGCGGCAGCTTGAGTCCCGTGCCACAGCTCTTGAATTGTGGTTCGAGACCCACAACGATGAGGCCAAAAGAAAGTAAATAACAGTCATGCTCGCTGCGTGCTTTAAAACATATCCACTTAATAAAGATAAAATTGCATCTTCCATATACCATTACTCATTCTGCTATTGTACTCTCCCCGTCCCTTAATTATATCCCTATTTCTTTCATTTATTACTCATATAATAAAGAGAAATAGACATATAATTAAGGGACGGAGGGAGTACAAGAGTATATACACGGAGTGCACATGACCGCAAGGAGCATGTCATCTATCGAGGGTAGACTCTGAACTTAACTTGATGCTTGGAGGACTAGCTTGGTGTCTTAAGTAGCGAAATTGCAAAAATGTGTTCTCTGTTGTAATTGGAATTGCATTCTAATTCTGGTGTCACATACTTCAGATCAGACAGTGTATACATTATTCATCATATGATGAATTGAATAATCAGAATCATTTATTGCTTGTCTATTCCATTAGGATTTAGGAATTTGAATTGGGATTGTATATTGAAATCAACTTTGAGCATAAGAATTAATCAAAGAAACAAGGCAATGGATTGAATTTGAATTTTCAAGTCAACAGCACTTAATATATTTAAATTACAAAGATGAGAAAAGAATGAGACGTTGGTCATCATGATTAAATTATACTTCCTCCCTTCGTGTAATATTGCAACGGTTGGAATTTGACACTATTTATCACGCTTGTTTGACCACATATTCATGTGAAGTCTTGTTAAATTCATCTCGTAATATAATTTCACAATATCAACTTTTAATAATTTTTACTCTTATTTAGTTATAGATATTTACCATATAAAATATGCTTTGAGATGCGTAATTTCATCTTTATTGCAACATTTGTGGAGCACAGAAACTACGAAGTACTTGACTTCTAGGGTGTGGCCCAAAATCTATAGGCCAATATCTTGATGGAGTGTTTCAATAAATCTATCAAGCTAAGCAAGGTTCCTATCTGCTCATGATTTCTCCAGAATTATATTATTCACGTGTAAGCTCCTTGAGAATTCTAAATAATTCTTGAATAAATTTAAATATGATATTGGAGAAGAAACTACAATTGACATGGCTCCTAAATACTCTAGAATATTATTGCCACGGAATAAGTGAACGAATGAAGTTTTAGAATTATCTAGCTGTTTCTTTCAAACCACAACTATAAATATTGGTCATGAAAATTCAGCTAATATAAACAAGAAGCGATATTCATACACAAGTCTTCCTATTAACCCTCTTTGTATTTTATCCATTAAAAAAACATTTTATTCATTGTTAATATTATTATTACCTTTATTTTGTAATAATCGCAACAATTTCACTTATGCACTATTCATATATAATAATGCTACACGACAGATGGTGAGGTGGCAGATAAGAGAATGGGAAAGAATAAAAATCACAATATCATATATTAGAAAATCATGGATTCCTATCCACCCTAAATAGAAGATTTTTTAAAATGTAAAAAATATTAACAAATGTTACGTCCTAACTGTTAACCATATCTGAAAATTCTTTTCTATCAATATTCTCGTCAAAACTTCTTAGGGTTATTTTTAAATCTTAATCATTTAATATTGAAAAAAAAAAATTACATAAATATATATGAAAAATAAAGTATAAATAGTTAATTAAAAATGTTTATTAAAATCAACAATCTCAAAATTCTAAAGTATCAAAAGATTTTGAGTAGGAGTGTCAATTGGGTTTTCGGTTCGGTTTATCGGTTTTCGGTTTGTAACGGGTCGGTTTTTAACGGGTTGGAATTATTATCGGGTCAGTTCGAGTCGATTTTAAATAATTTCGGGTCGTATCAGTTTGGTTTATTTTTATCACAGTTTCTTTTCGGGTCGGGTTATAATTGATTCGGGTCATAATCGGTTCGGGTTAAATTAGGTCGGTTTAAAAACGGGGTTTATCAGTTTAAATCGGGTTTTGGGTCTTAACATATTGGGTCCTAATCGGGTCGGGTTGTAATTGGTTTAGGTCATAATCGGTTCGAGTTGAACTCAGTCGGTTTGACAACTTATTTTTCCAATTTTAAACGGGTTTCATTAACGTATATCTTCTAGTATACCCTCTACATTCTTTAATTAGTTATTCTAGTAGATCATATGGAGGATTAATTAGTTGTTTAGCTTTATGTCCCTTTTTTGTATAATGATTTTCAGATCAAATGATATTAACAAATCTAGATTTACCTTTTGATTCAGATGTTTTTAATAAATTTAGTGTTCCACAAGCCATTACTCGTAAAAGGACGATAATATTTTATCATAAGAGTTTCATTGACATCAAAATTCCAAACCTATTCAATATAAATACTTTGTATTTCAAATTAAACCCTTTTGTTTTACTATCGATAAAATATACCCAAAAAAAAAAAAAAAACCCTCTACGGTCATAACCGGTTACGGGTTGTAAATTGTTCGGTCATAATTTAGTACGGGTTATAAATGGTTCGGTCCTAACTAGTTACAGGTTGTAAGCGATTTGGGTTTATCGGGTTTTTTTCGGGTTTAAACGGTTTCATTTTACAATGGGTCGGGTTGCTACTGGGTTCGGAAATACTCGGTTCGGGGTTCTCGGTTTCGGGTTGTTCTCAGTTCGGCTTGATAATAGGTACGGTTCTTTATCGGTTCTCAAACATTCGGATCGGTTCAGTTTCAAAATTTGAAAATCGGGTTTGGTCGGTTTACGGTTTTAAAATAACAGGTTCTTATCGGTTCGGTTCCTTTCGAAACAGTTAATACTATTTAAAATAACAGGTTGTTATCGGGTCGGTTTTAAAATATTTCATAATCCTCATAAAAATATCTAATTAAAAATCAAGTAATGTTAATACTGTGTTCATTAAAAATATATTCCATAACATTTAATTTAACTAATTTTTATTCTGTTTTAAAATCATTATACATAAAAGGAAATGCAAATGACGTAATACATTTTGTCATTTTGATGATTTTTGTATAAATATATATTAGTCTAGTATTATTCTTTAATTAATTAATTTCTTTAATTGTTTTTTTGTATTTTTTCACAAAATTAATGTTATACAAGTAATATGTAAATCATGCAAACACAAGACCTTATTGAATGAAGATCAACTTATTACCATTCAAGCTATAAGCTAATGTTCTTCTAAACATAAATACTACCTCCGTTAATGGTTATCTGCAACTTTGGAGTATTATTTGTGAGATATAAAATATTCAAAAGTTGCAGATAATCATTAACGGAGGTAGTATATAAATACATATTAGAAATAAAAGCAAAATTGTTCAAAACTATTTATTATTGTTATTGTAATATTATAATTTTCGCCAATAAATAAATTCTTTCAAGCTCTTTAATAATAATAATGATAAAAATACTCAAAGTAACACCCAGAGCAACGCCCGGGACAAACACTAGTTTATTATGAAATAAAAGAAGTATTACGTTTAAAAAATAAATATATAAAATGAGCATATATTGAAATAATCAAAATGAATAACTATTAATTGGATGGTTCAATTTCTAAAATGAACTTTCTCAAAAAAAATTTAAAAAAAAAATAAATTAAAAAAAATTAAAAAAAAATGAACGAATGAATGTATGTGTTGATTTTGTCAATCAAGCTTTATAAGAGACTAATGTAAATGACATATTTTTCTAGTGGATATTGGATCGATAATATAATTAAAGGGATTTAACTATTTAAGGAGACGCTAATTTTTTTTGATGCAATAAGGAGACGCTAATGAGTTAGTCGGATAATTTTTTTGTTTTTGTGTTTGTACGTTAAATCGTTAATGTTATTTTTTTATTCTATTTGTTCAATGTCATGTTTTACTTTGCTTTAATTACTTGATACTTCGTATTCTAGTATTATTATGCTAAAAGAGGTTGTAGAACCTTTTAAAAAAAAATAAAAATAGAAAAAATAGTATCAATCATTATTATCACTTTATCATGGTTAATTATACCCCTTAATTGTATCATAAAGGAAATCTAATCTAATATATATGGGGAGTTTTTTTTTCCTAAGATCTTAGAGAATCATGTAATATTTTAATTTTAAAAAAAATTATTAGAGCTAGAGTGCCAGGTAGGATTAGTATATTTAAAGCGTTACATATAAGGGTCTGTTCTCTTACGTTGAAATTCAGTTCAGTTCAGTTCAGCTCAGTTCAGTTCAGTTCATTTCAGCTCCTAATTTCCTTCTCTTATAAAATATTCATTTCATTTCAGTTCAGCTCAGTTTAGTTCAGTTTAGTTTAGTTCAGCTGAGTTTAGTCAATGAGAACACACCCTAAGATTATGCCACGTAGGTTTATTAGCACCACGTAGGATTAAAATTAAAGGTTTAAATTTATTATAAATAAAAATATTACCACTTATCTTTTAAAATTGAAAATTTTATCAAAGAGAAAAGAAATAAGTAATTTTATTTTTGTATATATACAAAAATGCTATTAAACTTAAAAAATAATATACATGTTCAGTTGAATTTCTTTTTTTAAATGCATAAGATAAAAAAAAAAAAAAAAAAAAAAAAAAAAAAAAAAGAGAGAAGTGATTGTAGTAAAATATTTTTTTACAAAAAATACTTATAAAAAAAAATATGAAATCATGCTCAATTATATACTACCTCCGTTACAGGTTATGTGATATATAAATATATATATATATATATATATATATATATATATATATATATAAATCAGTTTCGAATTGGATAAAAAAATAAGAAAAAATCACTGAAACTAAAAATATATCCTTTCTTTTTTTCCAACAAAAAAAAAATGTTCAATATTTATCATTTATTCAGTTAAAAAATTAAGTTCTACATTAATAAATTTAGTTCTTGTCAAAAAAAAAAAAAAAAAAAAAATCTTTTTTTTTTTTTAAATGCTATACAAACTCATCTAATGTTCCACACAAATATATTTTAAAATTTGAACACCATGAAATCTTAATGCGATGAACAATGATCATTATTAAGAAGTCACTCATAACTCATAAGTATTAATTTTGCAATTCAAGGGGGCGGGGTTAATTACACAACTTATCAACTAGCACGATCAACAATTGATTCCAAAAAAGGATGATGAAAACTTGGAAGATTTAAAATTTATTTGTACATGTGTGAACCTTAGTTAGTTGTACTCGTATAAGATTAAAAAATAGTAATATTATGTATTAATATTTTGTTATTTCGATTAAATAATATTTAATGTTAAGTTTAACTATGAATAATCGCACATGTTTAACTCTAGTTAGCATAATATCGGAGTAGAACAAGTATAGGATAAACAATGTGGAAGAATTTCTATAAAAATGCACAGAAAACCTTGAATGAGAAAAAAAATGTTTCACTACTTCTATAATAATGAAGAGTTTATTTGTTTTTGAAGGATTTATGTCTTTCGTCAAGTGCAATTACTAGATATATAACGGATCAAGTTATGGAGATAATTAAATTCGTTTTTTTGGGTCGTCACTATCTATTGCTAGACGTGATCAATGATCGATCTTTAATTTGGGCTAGTCAAATAGTCCAAAGCCCAATAGAATATATCCTATAAGGTAACACAAAAGGGTGCTGGATTGAACTAAATAAAGAAGCCCATTATTGGGCCTCATGGAATGGCCGGCCATATGGGTTGTAAAGGGAGAGTGTTGTGGGCTTGGTTTGGACTCTAATTATACATATGATAGATGTATAAATAGAGGCCTTGCCTAGGGTTTGACATAACACACTTGAGTAGTCAATTGAGAATAGATTTGCAAGTAACCAAACCCTACCCTCACACAATCTCTCTCCTTACTACCTTCCTCCCATCCGTACAACCGTACGACCTCCTTGTGTAAGGTGGTGCACGGTGGTGGTTTGGTGGTGTTCGTGGTCGGTTTTCTCCTCCCCTTTCCGTAGAAGGTGGTTCGAAGTGTTCGTGCCCAACTATCTAGCAGTAGTGGAGGTTCAAACCTATCCCGTGGACTAAGTAGAGGATCAACGTTTGGGGCTCTATTATCTCTCTAATTGTTAGTCAATCGCTTATGGAAATCACGCGTCAAAGGTATGTATTATGTGATTCTTTATATGTTATGCTTGTAGATTCTATTTAGGTGCAAACAAATATGATTCGTGAAATTCCGCATTAAAGTACCTAAAACCCTACAGTTTTTAGAAGGAAATTTACACATAGCACAAAGGTGTAACAAAAAGAGCTTTATCAACATCATCATAAACTAATACGAGTATAAAGTATTTAAACTATTAGTGAAAATAACCTTAGTGCGTGTTCGGCAAAATATAGATGTGAAAGTAGCTGTCAGCTGTGTAGGTAACTTTTAGCTGTTAGCTGTGAATATAGATGATATAATTTAGGTATGAGTGTTCGGTAAACTAGTAGTTGATTAGCTGTTACATATAAAAATCAAAATTTTATTTTAAAACTATAGATTACATTTTAAAAAACTACCTCTAATTTCAAAAGCTAATATTTCTAACTTTTCATAAAAGATATATATCTCCACCACTAAAAGATACCCAAACCACTACTTTGCCAAACACTTACCATTTTTTATTAAGTAATGGTTTGACCAAGACAAATTCAAAACAAGAGAAGAAGCACATAATAATAGTTATACATAAGACCAACCCCTAAATTAATATATCTGTCAGTGTATAGTTTTTTTTTTTTTTTTAATTTTATTTTTTTTCTTCATAATTATCCATTACTCGTCGTAGTTAAATCAATGTAACATTTGCATAAAGTTGATATTAAGGTCTGTTCTATTCATCTGATTTTCACTTATTTGACTTAATCAAAACTTATTTTAGTTATAATTTGAACTTGAGTATCTCTTATCAGTTTTTATTTTTTTAATTGAATTTATTAGTACTTATTTTTCTTAAATTGAACTTAACTGAACTTATTAGATTTGATATAAGTGAAAATAAGGTAAACAGAACACGTCTGATACAACAAAGCTGAGACAAGAACATGTTATACTTCCTCTGTTTTTTTAGTTGACTCCTTTCTATTATCACGCTTGCCAACGCACGTTTTTAACGATTAATATCTTTAATTATCAACATTGTAAAATTATAAAAAGTGAATATTAATAAAATAAATATTGAAACGATTCAAACAAGATCCCACATGAATATGTTTTATCGTATTCTATAAACCACAAAAGCAAGTCAAAGCGTGTTGTGTGAATAGTGTAAAAGTCAAACGGTGTCAACTAAAAAAACGGAGGAAGTACGATATAACAGTATGAAATCAGAGGATTGGATTGTGAAAGAATTAGCAAAGAGCAATTCTCATTTAAGGTTGGCAATGATGTTTGGAGTCAATGAGATTCAAGAATATATTTTTATATTCTATCACTACCTCTCACATGAGAGGCCTTTGGGCTTGAAATGTGGATGCAGCATGAGCCTTTCGCATACCTTGCGTGAAATATTCCACTTGAAAGGAGAGGGGGGGATGAGATTTGATGAACCCGTGACGTTTATGTCACGCTGCCTAGCTTTGATATTATGATGAAGGACCAACTCAGCTTAAAGTTTAATCTGATGATTGAGGCTCAAAAATATGTTTTTATACTCTATCACTAACCTTAGGTTATTCAGATTCCTCATTTGTAAACATATCTTGCTCACAAGGATTTCTGAATCTCTCCATGTTTTTCCATTCCTTTGTACCTTTCGCTCTATTAGTGCAGAATGGTACAATATGTAATAATTATTCTAGTATTTTAAATACTAGAAAAATTGATTAGTATATACATTCTAGAAAAATTGAAGGTGTTTCTATGATTGTAAAATGAGTGAAGTATATAATCCGTATTTGTGTATATCGATCCGATTGTTACATTGTAATTAAGTCAGTATATACAGCCATACATGACTTGAATGCTAACTTACCAAAGACAAAAAAAAAAAAAAAAAAAGCTAAAGAGATATTTGTTACTAAAAAACGACTTAATAATCGGGTCAAGTCACGTATGCCCCAATTAGTACGCAAATTAAAGGTCCCCTCAATTAAAAACGACAAAATAAATGGTAATGCAAGGCTGCTATGCTACTACTGCAGTATCATTTACTTAAAGCTTTCATCACTTTCCAATTTGTCAAATATTTTAATTTCAACTTTTTTTTTAAAAAAAAAAAAAAAAAGAAAGAAAAGAATAAACCAAGAAATAAATAAACAAAGAAAGGGTGAAGAAAGTCAAACGCGGGCGTCAAAAACGTGAAAAAACTTCTTAACCACCGAATTGATATTTTTGACCAATCATAATCATATTACCCTACATTATTCTATCCGTGATACTAATACCTCACATGCCAACTACCTCAAGTCGTCAACTTTACCTTCATCCATTTAGGTTATGTTATCTTTCCCTCAAATTACGTATTTTAATCTTAATTTATTGGATCCTATATATTTGGAGTATTATACTTGTAATATTTTTATCGTTCGTTTTAGCCCTTTAGCTTAAAAATAGTTGATAGTTGTAAGTTGTAAATCATGTCAAGCTCATATGTCTTAGAATTCGGTGTTGCTCATGGACTGATGGACCTACCCTTTAGCAATGTTTAGTGAAATTATTACAGATATGGGTGAAGATAGATTCCAGTCATATCTTAACATTATTACGTGTTGATATTAAATTAGGTACGCACTTGAGAATATGAGCAAAAGCTAGCTAATGATGAGCATAGGAGATCCTTGCTCTCAAACAATCTCAGTTACAAGATTTGAATTCAAACCACAAACACTACAAATTTAAACTCAAACCACAAACATTAGAAATTTATCAAATAAATTAGCTTTGCAACAAGAGAGGTATCTACAAATTATAAGATGAGGAGAGAATATAGTCAAATAAAGACATAATATACTCATAATATTAGTGAAAGTTGAGCGAAAACATGTAATTAAAAAAAAAAAAATTGTTACAATATTTGTGAACCATGTTAATTATTGTAATATTAGAAAAAACAAAAGAAGTACTCTTTTTGTATCAACAATTCTACATGATATTGTTTGATACGTAGAAGATGTATTTAATATTGCTCTATCCAGTAAGCCTACTTTCTTCTATCCCACAAGCCTCCAAATTCAACAAACAAAAAATTAATTTCCACAACATTTTGAATTAAATAACGACAACGTTATAATCTAGAGATTCTAGACATTCTTTGCCCTTCTTAATAAGTTAGCGTGTATAAAAAAATTCTATATTCATAATAAGTTTAGAATTTCGCAGCCAAACAATTGGCTAGCTAATGGTGTTACATTATCTTGTGATAATTCTATATTCATACTTATGTTCATACTTATTATCTGTTCTTTAATAATTGTGATAATTGGATTTTCAATGCTATTTATAGTAATGTATATGTGTAAATAATTGTTGACTTCAAAAGTTAAATAGTGCATTAGAATGAGTAAAACTACAATTATTGCAATTATTTAACAACAGACGAAGAAGTATGTATCAACGAGTCATGCATGGCTTTTAGTACTTCAACATGTTCGTCAAGTTGCAATAAACCAAGGCATCTCATCAAGAATTAAGATAGAAGATAAGGTCTACAAGTTGCCATCAACCAAGGCATCCCAAAATTTAAGATAGCTACAAGACTATTAATTACGAGTTTGGGTTGATGCACCCATCATTAAGAGAGAAAGCGCTCCCAAGAAATCATATGGCAATATGAAGAATTGAAGGGTAACTAACCCCTTAGCCTTTTCTTCAAAAAAAAAAATAAAAAAAATTAGCCTTTTAAAGTGTTTAATTATCTCATCTTTTATCTAAAGCAGACATTTATGTGAAGCTATACCCAGTTAATTTCCTAGATAAACAAATTTGTTTATCTGTGAGTATAATTGTCTTTTCAAGTACCAATGGAGGGGTACATGAGTTTTTTCATGTACTAATTGAGGGGTAAATGTGTAATTTTCTTACCAAATACTAAAAGCAAGTTGCAAACCGTAATTGGACAGCTCACCAAAAGTACTGAATAAATAACCATATTTTTTCAACATATTTACAAAAATGCCATCAGATTAACAAAAATTTATTTATCTGGCTGATAAACTTTTATTTGCCCATTTATATGTGTTATTTGGAAAGACCTTCAACAAAAATAATAATCTACTGTTGGTAAACTCTATCAAAGGAATTAGAATATGTACTCCGTGGAAAACATTATCACAGACCTAATTATTCTTCAAAAGTTCAAGCATTGAGAAATCTACCATTTCTACATATAGAGGAGAAAATTGAGTAGCATATTGGATAAAAAATGTAAGACATCTTGTTAATTAATCCATGTATAGCCTGCAACTTCTCTCAATCCTTCACAATGGTAAAATTTGGTATACCCCTCGAGAGGATGATCTATTAATTTTAATCTTATTTTACACTTCACTTTGACCATCGTTTTCTAACTATGCAAAATAAAAACATAGTTAAGTTGGCTCTCGTTAAATTTGTATTTATATTTTATTATTTTTGATCTAAAAACTAAGGGTCTGTTCTCATTGACTGAACTCAACTGAACTGAACTGAATTGAGCTGAACTGAACTGAGCTGAACTGAATATTTTATAAGAGAAGAAAATTATGAGCTGAGCTGAATTGAACAGAACTGAACTGAACTGAACTGAACTTCAACGTAAGAGAACAGGCCCTAATAAAGCTTAGTTAAGCTACCCAAAGGCCAAATGGGCATATCTTATACCGTTATACATAGTATATGGGTAGAACTGTAGACAATAAAATTTTGTCAATTGTGAGATGTCAAGGTGATAATATCCCTTTGTTAAGTTAATCCCTTTTGAAATCTTGAGAGATTCTAATGTTAATGAAATCTTGTATTTAAATCCAAATCGGATTTGAATATCTAAATCTTGAAAATAAATTACAAATTATACTTTCTTCGTCCTATCTTATTTTATATCATTTGTGATTTAACAATACATCTTTTCAATCCTTATAAATTTTTACCAATGAATAATCTTGCACTATACTAATTGAACTTGAACCTAACCCACTATAAGGGCACGTAATATAAATTCAGGACGAAAATAAACCACACTCTAAACAATTCTAACGTAGAGATTACGTTGTAGTAATAAGATGGGACAAAAAAATAAAAAAGAAATGTGTAATTATTAAAAAAAAACCAATAAATATAAATGATTACCAATTCAAATGATTGACCCATGCATATAAAAGTAGTTTACACTCCACTATTCAACCAAACAAAACAGAATTTCAAACCTTAATCAAAGTTTACAGTCAAAACAGAGGAACCTGCATTGAACCTACAATTCCACCCAAAACACGCATCACCCTGACTATTCAACACTCACCCTTTTCTTTCTCTCTCTCTCTTCTCACAGTCTTTTTGTTTACTTTAATAATCACTCGAATTCACACCTTTCTAACAACCCTTTTATAGTTCCAAAACAGAGTTTTTATTGAATAATTATTAGTGTTTTTGGTTACAGAGAAAATAAAAACATGGGTAGTATGAGAAATATGGACCCTCAATCGATAGCCGAGATGGCGGTTCGAGTAATCGGGTACGGGTATGATCTTACTACGGATCTCCGATTAACTTCTTGTAAAGCTGGACCTTCAGATTCAAGATTGATTGAAATTGATCATAGTTTGACTAGAGATTTGGTTTTGCCTGGTGGAATTGTTGTGCCTAATGTTCCGTCTTCTATTAAGTCTGATAAGGGCGAGCGTACTCGATTTCGGTCCGATGTCTTGTCTTTTAATCAGGTAATAACACTTTTTTTTTTTCGTTTGTGTGGACGGAATTTGATTTTAGATATAAAAGTTTAATACACTAAAATTAGTTAATATCTATACAAAGTACTCCGTAGTTAGTTATTCG
This sequence comes from Chenopodium album, assembly GCF_948465745.1. Taxonomy (NCBI): domain Eukaryota; kingdom Viridiplantae; phylum Streptophyta; class Magnoliopsida; order Caryophyllales; family Amaranthaceae; genus Chenopodium; species Chenopodium album. The sequence goes on along the minus strand of NC_137839.1, from coordinate 72,394,261 downwards.
AGTTATGTTTTAATATTTTATGGAAATTAATTTTAGCATACCTTTAGTTAATTTTGGCACACCTTAAATTAATTTTTATGCTCTTTTCACGTAAAGGTGTGTCAAAATCAATTTTGGTGTGCCAAAATCATTTTCATTTTGATCAAAATTTGTTTAGGGATTAGAGAAGTAAGTTTTGAAATTTGTGTTTGGTTGAGGAGTTCCTAGGTATCCTGAGGGCCACGTCACCGTTCTCTAGACCAATAAAAGTGATTGTATTTTGATGGCCAACTTGGGACATAAGTCACATAATTAAGGATAGAAAAATATGGTGTAACATGTTATATTGTTGGGTCAAAAAAAAAAGAAAATAAAAACATGTTACATTGCTTTCGATACATTTGTGGACCTAAGAATTTCTCGTACAATTGTTGTTGGTATTTTTGTTTATATAGAACTTCATGCTCAATAAGACCACTAAAATGGAAGTATGATAAAAATTCTAGACACTTATACATATCTTGCCACTAATTAAATATACTCGCCCCTAATTTAATAAAATTAACATTTTTTTTTTACGAGAACTAAGGAGACTAGGAGAATTAGTATTCTGTGTCATTAACCCTATAAAAAAATACGCCGTACTCTGTAGTATTCTGTGTCGAAGTACTTGTTTATATAGTTTTTCCGTTTCTTTTTAGTTGACACATTTCTTTACTCACTTGTGTCAATACACAAATTCAACCATCAATATCTTTAATTGTCGATAAGCAAAAATTAAAAAAAGTTTATATTTTAAAAATATACATCGTGACGAACCTAACAACATATCACATGACTATATTTTTCATTACATATAAAACACAAAGGATAGTGTGTGAATACTGCAAAAGTCAAAACGTGTCAATTGATGAAAAACGGTGTAGTATATATTTCCCTATATCTTATACTCTAATGTCTTTAATGACCCTTTTTTTTTTCCAACTTTGGACATAAGGTCTTGACTGTTATGCATGTTTAACATACTAAGATAACAATCTATGTACTGATGCACATTGAAAATTAATTCGAAAGTCACTCCTTTGACCAACTAGTTATGTGTATCTACTGTGTGAATGATGCAGTCTTACACATATTTTGAATTTTTATTAGTCTTGGTCGGTTAGAAAATAAGGACCTGTTCTGATACGATTATTTTTAGTTCAGTTCAGTTCTATTCAACTCTAATAAGTTCAGTTCAGTTCAGTTCTATTCGGCTCTAATAAGTTCAGTTGAGTTCACCTCTAATAAGTTTAGTTCAGATCAGCTCAGTTCAAACAATCAGAACAGGCCCTAAGGCTGTGTATATAATGTCTGCCCTGAAGAATCCGCGACACAGGATGGTTGTTAGTTTCATGTATATGTCAATGTATTGCAACATGATACCAAGTATCATGGTATCAAAAGCACGTCTATATAGATGTAAATTGGTGTATAAACTTAAACAAGACGAAACAATAAGAGATAAGCAATTGTGATTATAATCTAACATTACCACAGTAAATTATGTGCAACACTGGTTTACATTGTTCTACAGAAAATTCTATGCCAACTATACTTTTATAATTTAGTTCAATCATGAAATGCCTATCTTCCTTGACAGGCCGGCCTAAAGGCAAAGCATTAACCAGCTCCCTGCCAAGACCATGAGAAACAGGGAATTTCCCGTTAATTTATGAGGAGTGAGCTCAGGAAGAAAATGCACCTGTAAAACTATTACCTAATTCTCTGCCTTATTATGTATCGCAGATGTCAGAACGCTTCAACCAAGACCATTCGTTATCTGGTAAAATTCCCTCAGGCCATTTCAATGTTATGTTCAGCTTCAAAGGCTGCTGGCAGAAGGATGCAGGTGTAACGAAAACCCTTGCTTACGATGGTTGTTTCATCACTCTCTACACTATTGAGCTTGGAAAGTCCCTTATTACACTTTCGGAGGATATTAAACGTGAAGTGCCTTTGTCATGGGACCCTGCTGCTCTTGCTGCGTAAGGATCTACTTTGTACATTGTTCTCATTTTATGTTGCATGATTGCTTAATGAATAATGATAAGCATTCATATGTTGAAATTTTGTTCTGAAGGGTTAATGAACATAAAATGTAATGGAACGAGTTTATTTTTCTACTACCTCTGTAACAAATTATGTGCAACTTTTGAATTTTTTTATATCTCATAAATAATACCAAAAAATTACACATAATATGTAACGGAGGTTGTATTATATTTTGAGTATCTTCTACGGGTCAACCCTGTAGTAAGAGGCTCTTGTTGATGCATGCTACAACAGAAATCTCCACTAGCAGAATGTTATTGCTGAATATAGTTTGATGTTGGGATTAGTTTATGTCTTACCAATCTAGTAACTTGTATTTCAGGTTCATTGAAAAATATGGTACTCATATCGTTGTCGGGGTAAAGATGGGAGGTAAAGATGTAATACACATCAAGCAGCTAAAGAGCTCACCTCTTGAACCAGCTGAGGTGCAGAATGTACTCAAGAAGCTTGCTGATGAAAGATTTTCTGAAGATTTACAGACCCCTAAAGCACATGGAAAGCCGAAGGTACATTGTGTCTTACTGCCTATAAATTTGTTCTTGTTATAAACTTATAATTTCAATTGCATAACTTCCTGAATGTTGGCTCAAATCTTACATTGTTGTGGAAAATGACTGCTGATTGGATCCCTGTAAGATAATGCAGTACTCTTTACTACCCTTATTACAGAAGAAAAAGGTCATTGTCTGCTATACAATCACCTCAGACTTTTGCAGAGAAACACACAGCTATACTTTTCCTCTCCCTATACTGAACTATGTCGAGGTTTTAAGCTGAGGGAGGGTGTAAGGGGATGGCTTGCCACAGACTGTATTACATCGTGCCTAGGCTTTTATCCTTAGGAATCCTTGGCTTACAAGGTTCTGCAAGCCGGCATCCTCAAAGCTGAGTAAACTGCTCTGGAAGAAAGCCGTATAAGACATGCTAATCAGCAACCAAAAAGCAGTCTTATGGCCTGATAATGGTTGAAAGTCTTTCTTCTAAGCATTTAGTACTAGATCACATGATTTGTTCCTGAGGTCAGAGTCTAGTATCATTCCTGTTGAGGTTCACTGCTTTGAATGCTTGCAACGACTTATAAGTACTTGATCAACCTATGCTTGGATGGATGCTAATTCGGATTATGGTTTTGGGATACCCTATATCTTAGCTAGGGTGTTCTTACTGTTATATCAGTACCTGAAAATAATAAGTTAGGACTCAAGTACTTTAACTTTGTGCTCGGAGTGTAAGAGTGACTGTAGGTCAAACCTCTATAAGTCATGACTTCTGTCCTTGAAGTTGTTTTATAGCTCACAGGCTTGAAGGAGCCATTCTAGTTTGAGACTGAGTTACAAATTTCGATAGTCTTTCGAGCTTAAGTTTGAAAATTGGAGGTTTCTTGATCATAAATTAACAAAATCCTCAGATTTATTTCAGTAGAAGCATCAGGCAGACTATCTAGGGTTCAGTCAGGACAAAAGACTTTTTGCTAACTGCTAGAGTGTTTTTATGTTTCCTTGCTTATCTACACTTCATACAAAGTGTTCAGATTATCAGACAAGTAACTTAAAATTTCCAGCCTTTAAAGATTTTGCTGGTCTCTTGCTGCATATTTATCGAGTTGTACTATTATGTTTCTTTTCTTGGGTTAAATTACCAAAAGAAAGTGCTTGTAGATCACTAACATATCCAATTGTTCGATTATTTTTTATTAAGCTTCTAGGGAAAGAGTTGCAGTCTTAACTCTTCTTGGCTTCCTTTTGTTCTTGTAGGATAAAATCCGGACTAACTGGCAGTTCCAAGCATCTTTGGCTCAATCATTTCGGCCTTCTGTTACTTCACATTCAAAGAATGAGGTGAGACTTACGTGATCCTTTTTTATGTTAGTGATAGTAAATCATGTTAAGTAAATAGTGTCACAAGATTAGACATAAACCAGTATTGTCATATATCTGCAGGATCTTCTGAGTATTGCAGTTCGTAGGGGAGGTGTTGATATCGGAAATCACAAACAGTGGCTTTCAACTATAGCCGAGTCACCAAATGTTATATCCATGTCATTTGTGCCCATAACATCACTGTTATCTGGAGTTCAGGGCTGTGGTTTTCTCAGTCATGCTGTAAATCTGTATCTCAGATGTGAGTGTTCTGCTACACTTGCCACTTTTTCTTTTGATTTTAAGGTTGAAGCGAAACAGCCTACCAAATCTATTGATCAAACTCACCCGGATTTTTAGACCTAAATACCTGGTGGAATTTTATAAGTAACTAGCTTAGACAAACATAATTGTGATATGTGAATAACCAGGGGGATCATGTCATTTTATGTCTCATTTGTATTTACACTAAAAGTAAGTTATGTGCTTATATATGTGCAGATAAGCCACCTATTGATGACCTTGCTGAATTTCTTGAGTACCAGTTGCCTCGGCAGTGGGCTCCTGCATATGGTGATCTTCCATTAAGCCTTAGACGAAAGAAAGATGCATCTCCATCATTGCCATATGCATTAATGGGTCCTAAGCTTTATGTCAATGTTGTGCCGGTGGACACTGGAAATAGACCTGTTACTGGAATACGGCTTTTCCTGGAAGGTAAGAAGAGTGACCGTCTTGCAATCCATCTCCAGCATCTTTCAGCTCTTCCAAAGATCATCCAACTTTCTGATGATCACACCAGCCAACATAGTGATCAACATCTAGAAAAAGACTACATAGAACCTATCAAATGGAGCATGTTTTCCCATGTTTACACTGCCCCAGTTGAGCATAATCATTTATCTACTGATGATACTGCCCCAATTGTAACAAAGGCATGGTTTGAGGTCAAACCTGTTGGCATGAAAAAGGTTCTGTTTTTGAGGCTTGGATTTTCCATGGTGGCCTCTGCAAAAATTCGCAGATCAGAATGGGATGAATCAACCACCTTATCTCGGAAATCAGGGATGTTCTCAAAGATCAGTGGACGATTTAGTGGAGGATTAACCCCACAACCAGAACCCCAGAAGCCGGATATAAACTCAGGCCTCTATCCTGGTGGCCCTCCTGCTCCTGCTTCAACACCAAAGCTTTCAAGTATTGTTGATTCCAAGGAAATGGTTAGAGGCCCAGAAGACCATCCTGGATATTGGGTGGTCACCGGAGCAAAGCTGTGTATGCAGGGTGGGAAGATCAGCATGAAAGCTAAGTTTTCATTGTTGACCATGATTACAGATTCAGAGGATTCAATGTCTATGTAAATTATGTCTTACATTAGTCAGTGATTTTTATTTTTTTTATTTTTTGTAAGTAAATACTGTAGATTCATATACTGGTAGTTGTTTTCATTAGGTTCCTGAAATTTTTTGTGGCTAACTGTCCTTCAGGAGCAGGTTGCCTATTCTTTTTCCCTTTTTTTCTTTCTTTCTTTTTTTTTTTTTTTTTTAATATTTGTGTGTTTGTGGTGGGAGGATACTGCCCAACACCTCTGTATTATACCAGGTTATCAAGGTGCAGACTACATTATGTTTTGTAAATATATGTATTCATTCAATGTACCAGTAAACTTCTGTAGTTCTATAAGCAATCCAGACACATGTAATGTACTTGCATTTCTGTCTTACTGTCTTTCCAACTAGAGAATATATTTGTACTCACAAGATATGCAGAATATGCTGTAGTCTATGTTATTCAGACTCGACAGGTATTATGCAAATGGCAAACCCTGCTACACATTAAAAAAAAAAAAAAAAAAAAAAAAAAAAAAAAAAAAAAAATCCCGCTTATGGTCTAATTTTAAGTTTCCAATTGTCCAAATTCATGGAGCATCGAGTACCAGGCACATATACTAGAGGTAATATATTATCACATTAGATGCATAAAACTAAGAAATAGAAGCAAGAAATGGTTAGATCACACTTTAAAGATTCTTTTGCTACTATTCCCAGAAGAAGCTGATCCTTCCTTGGAACAAAGTGGAGAAACATTTTGAAGCATTTCATCTCTATATCTGTAGATATACAGCAAAACACAACTCTGTATAACATTAAAACAGAGAACTAAACATTTGTAAGTGAAGGAAAATGTTTTGTTCTTCATTTATGTGATTCCTGTAATCTTCTGCAATTCAATATTACCAGTAATCTCCACAGGAACATGAACCATCTTTGAAATGATGGTACCTGTTTGTATCTCTGACAATAATCTCTCTAGAGACTATCTTACAGATGAACTTGAAAGCTGTATGGCAATCCAAGCAAATCCGAAGATTCTTCTTGACCCTAATGGGAGTACCTGGTGGGGTTGCTATAAGTGCAAAAGCAACAGCGAGTTTTTCACTATGATGAAGCAGCAGCAACTCCTTTTCACTTTGTTCAACATCATGGAGATCAGTCTCCAGCATAGGTACATACCCTTCCTTCATCATGAGATCTTTAATCTCATTCAACTTTGCATATATTTCCACACTTCTGGGGTGGCTATTATCTCCTACAATAAAAGTGTGAATCTTATCTTTCACCTCAACCCAACTCATTCCAGGCTCCTTCTTAACCTTGGTTTCTTTCATCATTTTCCTCATTTCTGAAACATTCTGCCACATTCCAGCTGATGCATACAGGTTGGCCAGCAGAATGTGCGTGCCAGATTTCTCTGGCTCAAGGGCAAAAAGCTTCTCCGCTGCACGTTGTCCTAGCTCCACGTTCTTGTGAATTTTTGCAGCACCAAGAAGTGCTCCCCATACTGCTCCATTTGCTTCATATGGCATTTTGTTCACAAGCTCTAATGCTTCATCTAATTTCCCAGCTCGACCAAGGATATCAATCATGCAAGCATAATGTTCTTGAGTAGGCTTTATGCCATATAATCTTTCCATTGACTGGAAGTATTCTTTGGCTTCTTCAACCATACCCGTGTGACTGCATGCACATAGGACACTGACTAAAGTAACATGGTTTGGGCAAACACCATCCTCAACCATCTGATCAAATAATCGTAGTGCTTCTTTTCCATGCCCATGTTGAGCAAGTCCTCCGATTATAGCAGACCATGACACTATTCCTTTTTCACTTAGCCTTGAGAAGGAAAGGGTTGCATCATCTATACATCCACATTTAGCATACATGTTAACAAGGGAATTCCCAGCAAAGGTGTCAGACATGTACCCAAGTTTTAATACATGAACATGCATTTGTTTTCCTTGTTCGTAGGCAGATAAATTAGCACATGCATTTAAGAGAGCACTGCAAGCAAAAGGATCTGGCAATACACCTATAGCTTGCATTTCCTTATAAATCTTCAGCGCTTCTTCACCTAGTCCAAACTGAGAATAAGCCGTAATCATGGAAGTAAAAGATGCCAAATCTCCTATTTTAGATTCATGAAATTTCTTTGCCGCATCTTTTATGTTGCCAAGCTTCCCATATGAGTCAACAAGGCTATTCACAACATAATTATCAGATTGAAGACCTGATTTTATGGAAATTGCGTGAACTTGCTGACAAACATCAATTTCCTGCAAGCTAGTTATGCATTTGAGGACTGCTGATAATGTAGTCTTATTAAAACCTACTCCCTCTTTATACATCTCAATGAAAATTCTTAAAGCTTCTTTATCATCTCCCTTTGATGAGTAACCTGAGATCATAGCATTCCATGCAATCAAGTCTTTCTCTGATATTGATTTAAAAACAGTCTTTGCCTCGTCCATTGAACCACATTTGGAATACATATCAAGCAGGCCAACACCAGTAAACAAATCTGCATTTGTATCCATCTTAATCAAAGTGGAATGAAGCTGTCTACCCAAGTCTTTCAGTTCTAATCCTGCACAAGCTTTTAGGGCACTCGATAATGTGAATAAATTTGGATACACACCCAAACTATTCATCAGACCAAACAATTCCAAAGCCAACTCATGTTCTTTGTGAAGCACAGAACCGGCAATAATGGCATTCCAAGTAACAATATCTGGATCCTTAACATTCTCAAATACAAGAAGAGCACCTTTAATTTCTCCGACTTTAGCATACATATCAACAAGTGCATTTGCTGAGAACTGATCAGCTTCATGTCCAAACTTTATTAAGTACCCATGAATTTTTCTTCCCAAAGTAACATCCCCTTTTCCTGCACAGGCATTCAGCATACTCGAGAGACTAAACTCATTTGGTCTCATATTAGTCGAAACCATTTCATTGAACAAACAAATCGCCTCTTCGAAAAAATACCCTTGCACATAACAAGAAAACAAAGCATTCCATGAAACAACACTCCTTTCGGGAATTTCATCAAATAACCTCCTTGAATCCTCAAACTCTCTGCATTTTGCATAAACAACTACCAAGGTATTCGCAACAAAAACATCAAAACCAAACCCTGCAACCAATGCCAACTTATGAATTTGCTTCCCATACCTCAAATCCTCCCTAATTCCACAAGCCTTAAGTGCACTCGAAAAAGCGAATTCATTACAAATTATACCCAAAGAGTGCATTTCCTGAAAAGCCAAAAGGGCTTCCTTGGGCATCCCATTTTGGACATACCCAGATATAATAGCTGACCAAGAAACCAAGTCTGGTTCAGGACTTTCGTCGAGCAGTTTGCGGGCATACCCGAAAACTCGACATTTTGAGTATAAATTAATCAAATGGTTCCGAAGTTTCACATCGATCAACAACCCAGTTTTAGTTAATTGAGCATGAACTTGTAATCCAGGACCAAGCGACTTGGTTTGGCAGCAATATGATAAATGCTCAGAAAAGGGTACAAAGATAGGAGAAATAAAACCCTTTTCAGATAAATTATTGAAATAATCAGATTGATGATTTTCGCTAAATCTGGGTAATGTGTGGAAGTTTTTTGGAGAGAATGAATTTGGGGAGAGAAAAAGAGGGAAATTTTTGAGTGGTAGGTAAAATCGTTGGTTAAGAGTTGTTTGGAGGGAAAATAGACGACGAATGTTCATGATCCATTAGTTGACTCGAACACAAACTAACACAATTAAGTAAAATCAATATGAAACTCTCAATGTTGCAACTTATAATGTGGTACTCCGTCTTCAATACTACGTACCTGTTACATATTATTCGCGGCAAAGGAATGTACTGTATGAGATCCATTCCCGACACTTAGGTAATAAGTGAATGGATGTCCGCTAGTTTAGTTGCTAAATAAATTTTATTTATTCTATGACAAAACACATATTGGGCGACCTCGTTGCATAGCTTGGAATAACTACGTATTTTTCATCGTAAGATGATGAGAGCAAGGTAAAATAACGTAGTTTAGTTGCTTTAGAAAGTGTGGAATTCAATACATGAGATAAAATAATATCTATATCTTGTTGTGGCTCTCACAACACTATAGTTTTTTACTTTTTTTTTTTTTAACAATATGAAACATAAATGAAAAGCCCATGCATATATGATTCACTAGAAGTACCAGAAAAAGTAATTAGGTTCTGATTTTAAGGATCCTATTACAAAGCTTAAATTCTTTTGATCACTTCGGAATAATTAAAGTCATCTAGACTTTTGTCTATTGCTTTTAGTAATTTTCTTTTTTTGAAAGACTTGCTTTCTGTGTTTCAATTTATTAATATTGACATTTGAAAAAAAAAAAAAAACCTCCCCTTTAATCTGAAACAAACTTAAAAACTGCAAAATACTTGTATGAATTTAGTCAAGTACAATATAATTGGTGAGTGATTAGTCGATTTCACCCACGCCAAGTCAATTTATATCAAACTGAGCCAAAGCTCAATGGATTACACTGTAATTTGAAAATATTGATTTTTCGCCTTTTCCATTGTATACCATTCAACCATTGTGTTTTAACGTAATTCATCATATACCATAAAAAACTTTCAAATTCACCATATACCATTCAGTTTAACAAAAATGTCACAACATGCCATTAATGACTAGAGGGCGTTAACACCGTTAGTCATTAAGGCTAATAAGGCCACGTGGCAACATATAATTTTCCCTTTTAAATTATTCAATTTAATTAAAAAAAGATAAACAGCCAGCCACCACCTTGTCGTGACACCGCCCGCCGGCGCGAAATCCGACCCAGCCAGCATCCACCACCACTATCCCACCACCTTAAAACCCTCTCCTTCCCTTGAAAAAATCTCACTCCTCAACCACCGACACCCAAACCAATTCCCCATGTCGGCGAACCTAAGTCACCCCTCCCTCTAACACCTCGACCCTTTTCCCCCTTGTGAACCACCACCCCAAAACCCTAAAACCCCAAAATCAAATTCTAGGGTTTTGATTTTGGGTTTTGGGGTTGGTTGTTTGCAGCTAAATTAGGCGGTGGCGAGTGAGGGAGGGGGATTTGGGCCTTTGGCGTTGGGTTTCAACATGGTGGGTTTCGACTTAGGTGGAAGGCTGCAAGGAGGAGGCATTTTTGGCTGGGAGGAGAGAGCATTTGGGTTGGGTATGGTGGTTCAAGGGAGGGATGCAGGCACCAACACAAGGCTAGGTAAGGGGCGGCACCGGCGCGGTGGTGGTTCAAGGCTGGGAGCAGGTGGCGAGGGGCTGGGCTGGGTGGCGGTTGTGGGGGCGGGGAGACGGCTGGTAGTTGGTGGTGGTTTGATTTTTTTTCATTAATTTTTGTACGTAAAAGTTTCTTAATTAATTAATTAGTTTAAATTAGAGCTAATTAGAGGCTGCCACGTGACATATTTAACTCTTAATGACTAATGAAGTTAAGAAAAAGGGTTTGTTGTGACATTTTTGTTAAACTGAATGGTATATGGAGAATTTAAAAGTTTGCATATGGTAAATTACGTTAAAACTTAGTGGTTTATGATGAAAAAGTCGTTGATTTTTTTTTTTTTTTTCTCATTGCTATATTTAGTGGTCATATTGTTGAGACTCATTTGTTTATATACTTCCATTCATCAATACATTTAACTTTTTATATAATAATTAATTTTCTTTTAACATTATTTGATAGTTTATTATGTATGTTTAACATACAACTGAAACAAAAGTATTAAAGTATTTAGATTTAATAGAGTTATTTATAAGCCGGATTACGTTTTAGACCCAAAAAGAAGATTGTTTGAGCTAGGAGTCATGTTATTAGTTTTTGAAGTGACAACTATACAAGATCAATAAATCTTTCTTATAGAGACTTGGAGGTTAAATTAGGGCCATGGAAAAAATGATCAACCTAAAGTATCTAAGATATTTACTACGTATGATTGAATGATTTAAACAACTTTTTCTTTCAACTATCAATGATTCCTCGACCTATGATTTTATTTTTATTTTTATTTTTTTATTTATTTATTTTTTTGTGAGAAATAACATATTTGTAGTACATGTATAAATGGCTACTCTTAGTTGTTTTTTTTTTTTTTTTTTTTTTTTTTTTTTTTTTTTTTTTTTTGAAACAATATAAATGGCTACTTTGATGTTCCCTTGATGTGGCATAAGATGAGATATGGTCATCGACAATTGCAAAATGACAATCATTAAATAATCAAATTTAATATCTATCAGTTCAATTTCCTTTTTGAAATTTCCATCCAATATCTTCAAGACTCCAAAATCCAAATGCATTGTTCTAAAAATAGTAGGTTATTTTCATGGTTACCCTACCCATGAAATTGATACTGTTGAATGTTTTCATATATCATATGCCTTTGTATTTTGAACAACATCTTAAGTGGTAAGGGATTTGACCCATGACTTTGACTTTGGCCTTAAAGGTAGCATTTAGGTTTGGTTGAAGTGATAATTAATTGGGTTTGGACCAATTTGGTTTGTGGGCAACAAACACCCCCCCCCCCCTCCCTCTTAAATTCCCCAATTTGCTATGATTCTATTAATTATTCCAAATTAGAATAGTCAAAAGCATTATAATTCCATAATTAAACTGTTGACTTTTTAAACATAAAATAAGAATAAAATTTTATCAAGATAATTAAAAAAAGTGATGCAAAGTGATTTTCGTAATAGGATTCGTTTGGCATTGCTGTGGTTTTCTGTTTTTTGTTTTTTAAAAGTATAGGATATATGTCCCATAATGAATCAAAAATTATTTTAACATATTTAAATTATAATAATTTTGAAAACTGACAACAGAAAAGTGGAAACACCTTTTTCATGTTTCCTGTTTTTGGTTTTTGGTTTTCAAAAAAACAGGAAACTGAAAACCAAAAATGATGCCAAACAAGCCCTTAAAAATTGGTTTTGTTTGTTTATGTAACATATATATACCATGGAGATGAATAATATATCAAAATTATGTACTATTCCCTCGATTTATTTTCAAATGACACACTTAGGTCAAATAAAGTGTGTTATGCAAAAAGGGAGAGAGTATGAAGTAGGATGAGTTTTAACTAAGAAAATTGATGAAGTGAAGGTGAAAGGTGAAGCAAAGGATAATAAATTAATAATTGTTTGGAAGGGTCAAAAGAATTAGGAAAGAGAATGTTCAAAAATAATACAAGGGCGGAAATCATATGATGAAAAATTAGGGGAGAAAAAAGACATAATAACTTTCTATTACGTAGTAAATATATTAAAATGTGCTTCAAATCAATAAGTTCATACATCATTTGACACTTTTCCGAAAAAGTGATTTATATAAAATTTAATAATTTTAATCTCAAGTTAAAATATTATAAGCTTAACTCGAGCCAAGAAATTTCCCGACCTAAAAACTAGTGATTACTTAATATATATATATACATATATATATATATATATATATATATATATATATATATATATATATATATATATATATAATTATACTATACAGATTGACACGTGACATATACAATTTATTACTCCCTCCGTTTTTAAATACTTGCTCCATTTCTCTTGGACACACATGCCGATGCTAATCTTTGATCACTAATATCTTTAATTACCAATAAGTATAAATTCTAACAATTGAAATTTAATAATCTATTCATTGAGATGATTCCAACAAGTACCCACAAGACTATATTTTATCTTATGTATAAATCACAAACATTAGCCAAAGTAGGACAAATGAATAGTGCAAAAAATAGAAATTGAGCAAGTATTTAAAAACGCGGGGGGGGGGGGGGGGGGGGGGGGGGAGTATTATTCTATATATCAGTATAAATTTTTACTTAATTAGTAATATTATTTTTGTAAAAAAAAACATGGATACAGAAAATTATTACTTATTAATTACTCGTTTTTGTGCTGTGGATTTCTGTTTTTAAGGGTTTTTTATTTTTAAAAATTACATGATACATGTCATATAATGAATAAAAAATTAGTCAAATTTATTAAAATTATGATAATTTAAAAAATCGACAATAGAAAAGTGAAAACATTTTTTTTCTTGTTTCCTGTGTTTGGTTTTTTGATTTTTTTTTTTTTTTTTTTTTGTAAAAAAGCAGAAAACTAAAAACAAAAACGATGCCATTGGTCCTATATTTTTCGTTTGGCTTTATATTCTATATTATTCTTATTAAAAGAAAATTTAGGCCGATTATTAAATTGTTTTTTGTATTTTATTTTTTTATTTTTTGACACAGATTATTAGTTTATTGCAATAGGTTAATTAATTGTCAACTATTATAAAATTAGCTTCTAATTATTGGTTTATAAAATATGCCATGGGCCCTCCCATGTTTGTATAAAATGCAAAGACGTATTGGACCATTTCCTCAAAAAAAAAAAAAAAAAAAAAAAAAAAAAAAAAAAAAGACGTATTGGACCATAATTAATTAGGATTAGGTTGAGTGGATAATCTAGAAATTGTCAGCACCAACTCATTCATGGCATATGATATTTATTACTACTTTATACCAATATCTTTAAAATGCAAATTTGCCCAAATAGCCACACCACACATCTCATTTGACTAGTTCACATCATTACATCAACACAACACCACAAAAGTTAGTAAATTGATTCATAATTTAACACCAACTTTTTGTTTGTTTAGGTTGATGTTTTTAGGAAAATTTTATGAACATATTAAAGTGGTCCTTTAAAGGTATGCCATTTAGAAACTCTATAAAGGAGACAATTCAAGGAGTATAAGTAAATAACACTCTAACTTACTAATGTAATTACTTCCCACTTAAACAACATAACCAACAAACTACAAGCTACAATTCAATCTTCTTCAAGCACCATGATGTATATATATATATGTGCTTCATTGCCTTCATATTCAAGAGGCATTGGTTGTTCGAGTATGAAAATTTTAATTTGTTAGATGTATTCTACGTGGTGTTACTTATACAACAGACTTAGTCACCCTAAATCACATTATTCACATACAGACTAAACGTCAATTATTCATGAAATTTGGGTGACCAAGCAGCATATCACTTTAATTTATATACGGCTGTAGTCTATACACACGATAAAGCACGTACCTACATGGTTTTACTTATACAACAGACTTAGTCACCCTAAGTCACATACAGACTAAACGTCAATTATTCATGAAATTTGGGTGACCAAGCAGCATATCACTTTGTATACGGCTATAGTCTATACACACGATAAAGTACGTACCTTTTGTACCAACCACCAAAAACGATGGCTGAACGGAGTTTCGAAATGAAATGCCAACAATAAATAAATAAATAAATAACAGTGAATAACCATTAACCAACCACGAAACAAAATTGAAAGATGAGAACATATAGGATTAAGCAACTAGTTCGTTAGAATGATAACTCGATGTATGATGGAATTGTGCATAAAAAAACATACCAAGTGCTAAAATATACATAAAGGATGAAATCATTAGAATGATATTTATTATTATACCAAATGTTTTTTTTTTTTTTTTTTTTTTTTTTCAAATGGCTTATACGGAGTAGTTTTTATTAATTAGTCCTACAAAATAAGAATATTATTGTTATTAATCCAATAAACAGGGATACAAAATGATTATCTACAAAACTAAGTTTATCTTCTGATCAGTGATCACCACCTCTCATCTGTAATCTGTTGAATTCACCATCCAACAAATCCAAGGAAACTGCAATATGTAAATAATGGAGTAAATAAATACATCAAACCCAATTATATTATATGATGAATTTATTTCAAGGAAAAAAAAAAAAGGAAGAAGAAAAAACCTGAGAGAACGAAGAGCAACATGAGAAGAGAGGACATGGAAGAGAACATGAGCACCATGAAAGAACATGACCATACCAGTGCATCCTAACACAAACAATTCTACCACCATTTTCAATTTTTAATTTTACTGAATTTTCTTCTTCGATTCCTCACTATTTTATAGATAGAGAAAGGTTAATGGAGAAGTAGTGAGACAGTAGATGAGTTTGCCAGTTTGGCGATGACAGATGCTTGACTTATTTTTAATACTTCTGCTTTTTATGTAATCGTTTAGGGGACCCTTGGGGCATCGGCTATTAACTTTTGAGATCTGCTCAACTTAATTTCAGTTCAGTTTAGTTTAATTTAATTTAGCTCTAAATATTTTAGTTCAGTTTAATTTAGTTTAGCTTCAATCAGTTCAGTGTAGTTGTATTCAGTACATCGGAGCAAGCCATAGTGGCCTAATTTTCCTTATTCAAACCATTACTTAGTAAAAAAATATTACTCTCTGTTTTTTAATAAGCTTCAGTCAATTTTGCACATTTGGCGAAACAACTTTGATCATCAATATTTTTATGAGAGATTAGTAAAAAAATTTACTCAGTGAAAAATTTTATTTAGGGTATGTTCACATTTACTAAACTGAGTTGAACTAAACTAAACTGAATAGAGCTTAAATGAATATTTTATGAGAGAAAGAAATTAGGAGCTGAACTAGAGTTGTCAAAAGCTGACACAACAATGCAACCTGACACGAAATAAATGGGTTTGGGTCAAGAATTCTCGACTCGTTTAACTAATTAGGTCGACACTAACGCGACACAAAATTAAACGGGTTAGGTTTGGGTCAAAATTTGTAACCCAAAACCAATACGCCTAACCCTATTATATAAATGGGTTGAACGTCAATCTGTTAACTGATCAAACTCAACACGCTTAACTAATTTATTAAGTAGTACAAGAAATTGGTTCGTTTGGCATTGCTGTGGGTTTCTGTTTTTTGGTTTTTTGTTTTCTAAAAGTATATGATATGTGTCCCATAATGAATCAAAAATTATATAAACTTATTAAAATTATGATAATTTTGAAAACTGACAACAGAAAAGTGAGAACACCTTTTTCTTGTTTCCTGTTTTTGGTTTTTGGTTTTAAAAATAACAGGAAACTGAAAACCAAAACTGATGCCAAACAAGCCTAAACTTTTAGTTTTGTGAAAAAACATTGGCGTTGTTCATAAATATTTAACGGTTTCCTTAAGCTATGCCCCCCAAGTTCTGCGGTTTCTAAGCTATACCCGTGCATTTTCAAAGTTATAAGTTGTGCTCTCCATCTCACGATATTTTATCAACAATACCCTTTGACAGCCATATCCGTTAACGAAAGTTAAGTTATTTTATCAATAATGGTGTCATGGCGTTATTAATTTGGCACGTGCCTCATTCTAATTGGTTTAACACTTCAAAAAAAATTTAAAAATTAGAAAAAAAATTTGTTAACGTCAAAGGTTGAAGGCACAACTTAGACGTTTAAAAAGGCATGATTACAGCTTAGAAACCGAAAAACTTTAGGGGCATAACTTTAGAAAAATCAAATATTTAAATTTTTGGCAATGAAATTTGGCGAAAAAATGAAAAATTTTAGGGAAATTCTCAATGGTAGCCTCATGTTTTGGCTTTTTCTCAATGGTAGCCAAGTTTTTTTTTTATTCTCAATGGTAGACTTAAACTTTTAAAAAATTGCAAACATAACCTTAATTATGTTTTTCCGTCAAATTTCTGTTAAATCTAACCTTATTACAACCAAGGTTAACTTTAAAAATAATAATAATCAAAAATAAAACCACCCCTCCCCACTAAGCACTTGCCCAACCCAGCTCAGTCTAGACAACCTCCCCGGCCTTGCCCCCCACCCCCCTCTTCTACCGGAACCCAGCTAGCCCTTGTCCATCCGGCGCCCAGCCAACCCCCACCCATCAACAATTTTCCCCAACATCCATGAGTATTCACTATATTATTAAGCATTCCAAATAATTTCATTTTGAAGTTAAGTTAGAAATTATGAAATTTGGGTTTAGCCCCAATGGCTTCCGACGCCTCTGCAACTACTACTTCCTGCCTACCTTTCGATGCATTTCTCTTCTTTGTCAAAGGAAGGTAATACTTCTTCTTCTTCAGCTTCATTGCGAATTTCTTGGTTGAAAATATGGGTTTCTCCAACCACCAATCTCTCTCTACTTTCACTACACTCGCTAGTCGGCGGAGAATTAGTCGAACAAAGCTGGTTATTGATTTCAATTTGGTTGAAAAGGGTTATTCATTTTCTTAAGCAAATAGGTTTTCAGCCATTAGAGGAGAGAGAAAGGGGAAGGTATGAGAAGAGAAGTGTGAAAATGGCAGGCGAGGGTTGGGCGGATTCCGACAGTGGAGGTTGGAGGGTGGCTGAGCAGGTGGAGAGGGGTGGTTTTATTTTATTTATTATTATTTTGTTTAAAAGTTAACCTTGGTTTATTATAAGGTTAAATTTAACTGAAAGTTGACGGAAAAACATAAATAGGGTTACGGTTGTAACTTTAAAAAAGTTAAGGGCTACCAATGATAATCGAAATAAAAGTTGGCTACCATTGAAAAAAAGCAAAAATACGAGGCTACCATTGAGAATTTCCCGGAAGTGGAGCAACAAGCACACGTCAACCAACTCAACCATAGATGTAATTTAGTTTCATGGATAGAAAATTAATTAATAATCCATGCTTTACAATAGTTAACAGTTTGTGATGTTGAAGGTTGGGACAATTCTTATGTATGTTTTTGTTGTTATAACCACTAGTTATAAACTTTTGTAATTGCTAAAACTAAGGGTCTATTAACATTTACTGAACCGAGCTGAACTAAATAGAGCTTAAATGAATATTTTATGAGAGAAGGAAATTAGGAGTTGAACTGAACTGAAATTAAACTAAAATGAACAGACCCTAACTTTAAACTCGTGTCGTTAATGGTGTATGTCTTTTTAATTATTAGTTGAATATTAATTAGGGGCCGTTTGGTTCACTAAGGGGAAAGGGAATGACTAAGAGAAAGGGAAAGAGGGAGAATGGAAAGCAACTCCCTTATTTATTATAGGTTGTTTGTTCACACTTCACAAAGGGGAAAGAGAATGAAGATTGTGTAGGAGTTTATAGGTACTACGCAGCGGAAATAATATGAATCATATTCAAACAAGTACCAATCCCAAGAATCACATGCATAACACACAAGACACATAATCATACCTTTGACGCGTGAATTCCACGAAGCTATTCGACAGGCAAATCAGGGAGAGAATAGAGCCCCAAGCGTTGCTCCTCTACTTAGTCCACGAGATTCGAACGAGCCGTCCACCAATACTAGATTGGTCGAGTGATTGAGGAAAACCGCGATCACCACCTTTATGGACAACCGACCACCGCACGAACCACCACCACCGCGACACACCACCGGCGCCTAGGAGGAGGATAGAGCCGTGTGAGAGAGAGGACTATGAGAAGGGTTGGGTTTCGTGTTTGCTAATTAGGGTTTGATCACACTGATCAGTTAATTGCTTACTTGCTGCAAACCTAGGCACCTAGTCTATTTATAATCTCATTATAATTAGACTAGGGCACGAAGCCCAAAACTCCCTTGTCCACTCCATATGGCCGGCCACCTAGAGTGATGAGGCCCATGTTGGGCCTCGTCCTCTAATGCTCGATCTAGCCCCTTTGTGTGACCTTATAGGATCCGTCCAATTGGTCTTTGGCCTATTTTACTAGTCCAAAGATCGTTAGTACCTCTAGCTATGGCAAAACGACGACCCAAATGTACGAACTTAATTATCTCCATTACTTGATCCAATTATATATCTAGTAATTGCACACGACGAAGACATAACTCCTTCAGATTGAACTTCACATGGAAGTACCAACTCACTGCCAACAACGAAACTCCAACCACCCTCCTCCCAGCGGCGCCGAGCTCCCCCACCCCCTTCGTCGGTCCCCACCCCTCCCTGCCGGCAACCTACTCCCCTCTAATTTCCTGCAACGCCGCCGCCCTCCCTCGTCCACCGCGCCGCCGCCCCTTTTCCTTCTAATTGTTGATGTTGTCCCTCTTCTCTCTCTTTTTTAAGTGATTTTTTTTATAGATCTAGTAGGTTGTTTGTTAATAGAGTGTCATATGTTGTTTTTTGGGTGTTTGGGGGTTGTTTATGGGTTTTTTTTGTTGAAATGGTTAGGGTTTTTGGGTGGTTTTTGGAGTAGTTTTTGTAGTGGTTTTCATGGTGGGTGTGGTGATTTCGTGGGTAATGAGTGGTGAACGTGGTGGGTGAGGGTTAATTCCAATGAAGTTGGGTAATTGGGGAAGATGAATTTTTTTTCCGGGTGGATTTGGGTAGTTTCGGTGGTTTTAGGTGGTTTCGATGGTGGTTTGTTGGTAGCGGCAGGGGTGTCGGCGATGTTATGGTGGTTCTGATGGTGTTAGGGTAGCTGGATGGTGTCTAGATGGTGGTTCTGATGGTGTTAGGGTGGCTGGATGGTGTCTAGGTGGTGGTTCTGATGGTGTCAGGGTGGCTGGATGGTGTCTAGGCGGTGGTTCTAGTGGTGTCAGGGTGGTTAGATGGTGGCTAGGCGGTGGTGTCGGTAGTCGGTTGGTGTTTTCAAGAGTGGTCAAGGTAGTTAGAAATTTGGTCAAGGTAGTTGGGTGAAGAGGAATTTGGGGGTTTGAGTGATTCCCTTGGGGGGGGGGGGGTGGGGAATGAAGATAGAGGAAAATGGGGTAATGGGAGGGGTAAAGGGAATGATTGATTTTGTCTATCAAACATCAACAAAGGGATTCATGGTAGTTGATTCCCATTCCCTTTGTTGAATACCCCCAACCAAACGGCCCCTTAGTTTATCATATAGTCTTATGTGGGTAAAAGGTTACCTGGGTAACCCGTTAAATAAACGGGTTAGGTTTGAGTCAAGGATTTTAACCCGTTTAATAAACGGGTTAGGTTTGGGTCAAGGGATTTTCAACCCGTTTAACATTGACACGAACATGAATCCGACACGACACGACCTATTTGACAGCCCTAAGCTGAACTGGACTGAATTGAACTGATTGGAGCTAAACTGAACTTAACTTAACTTAAGTGAAATTAAGCTAAGTGAACAAGGCCTTATAAAAGTAGACATTATGACAAATAATCCAACAGCATATTATATGATCATATTTATATATAGGAAAATGCTATATACATAGCGCTTAAGGCTACATACATATAAGCATTAAATTTACACTTAAAAATCGTAGAAACTTCAAAAATCATAAAGATATAAACACTAATTACACTGATTTATGCGTATTTTTGTCATGAATTCCTAATTTTAATTTATACAATTTTTAAGAGTGTTTTAATTTTAATGCTTATATATAGCCCTTAGCTATGACTACAAATAGCATTACCCTTATATATAATATATCAGTTAAAAAATTAAGTCAATGATGACATATATATATGAATAGTGAAAAATCTCAACTTACCTTATAAAAAATGGAGGGAGCAATAATATGTATTTGGTAATGTAGTGGCTGGAGTAGCTTTTTAAATAAGTTAGTATTATTAGCTTTTGTGAAAAAACTAGGTAACTATTGAAAATTTTCTTTTATTATGTATATTTTTAGAATTTCACAGCTAATAGCTACTAAACACACTATCCAACAAATTCAAGGAAACTGCAATGTGTAAATAATGGAATAAATAAATAATAGTGCCTCGATCTCATCTGTTGTATTACTTTCTCCATTTTTTTTTTATTAGATGCATCACTTTAGTAATTGCGGAATCTTAGATAATTTTTGGAATATATAAAGAGCAATAGAAAGAAAAAAAAAAAAAAAAAAAAAAGAGGACTCATGTGATAGGAGAGAGATAGAGAGAATTTATTAACTACTCGTAAAAAGGAAAGTAATATATCCAAATTGAAAATTCCATTTAGAAAAAGTGATGCATCTAATAAAAAACGGAGGAAGTGTAATTTTACTAGAAAATTTGAAAATAATCATCTTTAAAAAATCACTAAATAATCACCTCTACATAACGATTTTTGTTTTATAGCATGCAAAAGGAGGCATTTTTCTTACTTTTTTTTTTTTTTTTTGGAAAAATTGCTGGGAATAATCTCACCTTTGGGGCATTCGCGAAAAATAATCCAACCTTTGGGATATTTTTAAATAATCCGACCTTTGTATTACATCCGCTTAAAATGGTCCCAAATGACTTGTAACCGGTTAAATAGGTAATTTTTTATTTAATTAAGCCTAATCTACACATGTCACAACATTATTGGTCAAAAAAAAAACTTTTACTTTTATTTTTTTTTAAAGAAATAATTATTACTAATTAACTTATTTAAAACTAGCCCTCGAAAAAAAACACTTATTTAAAACTAACTTTTTTTAAAACTAATTAAAAATTTAAAACAACCACCACCACCTGCCCCAACCCCAGCCACCTCTGCGCCCCACCACTAACCCAGATCGGCCGCCAGCCTCCGTCGTTGACCCGCAGCTCCTCACGCCTATCGCCGCCCCCTACCCTATTATGTCACCTCCTCTTACAGAAATTAAGGCTAAGGCTGGGAAAAAGAGGGGGGCAAAATCGAGGCATGGGAAGGGTGGTGAAGGCCGAAATCCGGTCGAGGAGAAGGGGAAAAGGTCGAAAAAGGGCAAAGGAGGGGGCGAAAACTTAGGGGGAAGTGGGAGGTCGGAATTGGGACGGGGAAGGGTTTTGAATCGAAGGTGTTTGGTGGTTCAAGGGGACGGGGAGGGGTTGGGGTCTGGACGGGAAAGGGTTTTTCAGGGGATCGGAGGGGTTCAATGGTGACGTCGGCGCCGGCGCTGGTTGGGGCCTAGGTGGCCGAAGCCGTCGGGTAGGGGATTGGGCTCAGACGCAGCTACGGTGGCTTAGGCAGGTGGCTAAGTGGGTGGTGGGTGATTTTTTTTTTATTTTATTTTTTCTTTTAAAAAATCTAATTTTTATTTTTTTAAATTTTATTTTATTTTAATTTATTTTATTTGACCAATCACAGGCCGTCGCGTGTCATGTAACTTGTTATAACAGGTTACATGACCGGTTGGGACCGTTTTGAGCGGATTGAGTATAAAGGTCGGATTATTTAAAAATATCCCAAAGATGGGATTATTTTTCGCGGACGCTCCAAAGGTGGGATTATTCCCAACAATTTTTCCATTTTTTAAAAATACAATTCCAAGCTTGATTTAGACCCTTAAGGTCCAAAATACCCTTAAAACTTTAATTAAATTTCTCGACTAAAAAAATTTAAAGACACAAATCAAGATTTGATTTCTTACTTAACAAGCAAAACGAGGCATTTCGTTGCAATAATTTATAAGGATGAAAAACGATTTGGGGCGAGTGCGAATACCCTTCCCTATAGCCTAGCTACCCACACCCACCATTCACGACAGGTACAAACCTAAAATCCAGGCCATATCCTTTTGAAATCTGTATCGCTTTTACATGAATATCACGACTATGATATTATCTTAAATATTAAACTCCAAAGATAGCCCAAGTAAAATATGTTAATAGCACATATTTGAAATAGTGAAATTAGTAATATGTGCACCATGGTGCACCTATTTCTAGATGCACCACATCTATACTTTTGAACATTTAGTAAAAAAAATTGAACATTTTATATAAAAAAAAATGAACATTCACTAGTAGAAAAAATGCTATTTGTAACTGGCAAAATTGACTTTTTGTAACTGGCATTGTTGGTTGCTATTGTCACCGTTACAACTAGTGAAAATTATTCGTAACTAGCTAATGTTAGTTACTAATAATGTACTATTCGTAACTGGCTTAACTTAATGTCAGTTACAAATAATCTATTTTCAAGTTAGAAAGCATACTATTCGTAACTGACGTTGAGTTATGCCAGTTACAATAAGGGTATTATTTGTAACTGGCATAGCCTAATGCCAGTTACGAGTAGGCTTTTCTTTGTTAAAAAAATAACTATTAGTAACTAGCATTAGATTACGCCAGTTACTAATAGATATGTAATTTTTGTTTTCTATATTTGATTCGATACAAGTTTGGTACTAAATCCTACCAAATGACCCATCGTTAAATGGGTTAAAACCTGTTACAATTCAACCAACAAAACACGTACTCCACAGATAATTCCACATAATTGAATTCACCTACAACATACAACAAAATCAATCACTTCAAATAATTCCACACAACTTGAATTCATCCATAACAATAAACAAAATAAACTATACCTTCCACAAAACAATTAAAACTTGAATAAAAAAATTATTATTTTATAATTTAGGAATGTAATAACAGCCAGTATAGGCTAAATAAAAGTAGATATAATGATATATAGAAATTTGTTATATTGTTTTATTAAGCTAAATGTGATTAGTCATAATATCAATAAAAAATATAACTAGCCTTTCAACAAAAATTAAGTCTAAAAAACTTAGCCCATTGTTCTCAAATCTCATCCACTTTTACATCTGTTGTAGACTGCAAGTCTTGCAAAACTTAGCCCATTTTTCTTGAATTCGGTCGTCCAATTCTAGTAGTAGCTTTTTTTTCCTGTTACTAGGTTCCTATTCCAAAGTCCACCAGCAACAATCTGCAAATTAAAATTACAAATCATGTTAAGCTTAGCATTCTTCATTTAAAAAAAAATAAAAATAAATAAATAAATAAATAAAACAAATTCACTCATTGAGAAGATGCTAAAGAACTTATGTCAGCATGATATCCAACTCTCCGAATGATATAGACAGCTTAGATTGATCCTTTAATCCCACATCTTTAAGAGAGACAAAATCTAAAGGTCCCTTTTTGAAGAATATGTGTTCAAGTATTTCACCCAAGATATCAATCTAGTTTTGACCGAATTCAGTAACCTTTCCTACCAAAAATATCTTAGAGATATTAAATACACATAGCATACAAAATTTAGATAGCAAAATGAAAAGAAAATGCATTGAAATAACATATTCTCAACAACTAATCTGGATTCACACACAAAAAATTTCCCTTTCTTTTTTATTGGTCAAACAATGTCTTATCCAACAAAGAAGGAATATCTTACCATGAGCATAAAACTAAGATGTTAGAAATGCACTAGACGTAATATGTGTGTCAGACCCTTATAATTTAGGATGCCAAAACTCAAATCCATAGACAAGAACAACTATACATAGTTTTATGGTCAGTGCCCATAATGTCAAGTCCTTAGACGCCACATTTCAGACTTTCAGTAGGATATTTCTCTAAAGTATTCTTAGCTCTAATTTTGTTTCAATAATATATTTCTCTACAGCATTGGTATACCTTAGCTCTAACTAGTAACAAAATTTCCAGTAACATTCCAATACCCATTCTACATACTAGATATTGGGCTCCCAGTAACTATATATTTGAAGCTAACTTCACAATATAAATATACAACTCCACCAAGACCACCACATAATACCTAATGAAAGGCTCACCCATCTAGCTTGACGATTTTTAAGGAAAAAGGCACCACAACATAAAACAATTGGAAAAAAAATATATTAATACAACTACAATTCACCAAGCATATGATCACAAATTCTAGTCACCTAAGCTAAAGTAAAACTCCTGCTTCTTTATAATGAATTTCTAAGCAAAACACGCATAATTTGTCACATGATAAACAATGTATGCTCGAAATGTAGTACCTTGAATAAAAAATTGACAAAGACCATGCCAACATAGCATACACCGAATTTGTGCCAATATCCATGTGAGACTCCGATCCATTTGATACCTCATCTTGCGCAACAGCTCTAAATCCTTTGCAAACACAAATCACTAAGAGTAGACATATCAAAGTAGACCGTTTCACTCCACTAACACTTGACATTAAGGCTTTAAGCTCTCCATTTCACCAAGTTGCTTCTCTATGTCATTAGATAATTCACCTACAAGAGAAAAAGCTTCAATTTGGCTAAATTTGCAAGATCCCTTTGAGAGATTTATAATCTCATCATGAGATCATTCCAATTCTAATCTCAAAGTAGAAGTTGTCACTAAAACTAGCAATGCACAAATTCCAAACAAAATAATTAAAATGAATAGACTAATATGTTCCACGTAAATTCCGTGCAGAATTCAAGAAGGAAGAATAATTATATTCAGTTTAATCAAGATAACAATGATAATAGGGGAATACATATAATTGAAGAACCATAGCTCATAGTTAATATCGTATATAAATACTTATCAAAAACCATAGAGCTTTACATTGACTAGGACAAGTTAAGCATGATACATTAACAAAGCTAATATCATCTCTTTATTGTATTAAATGGAAAATGGAAAATAGAAAATGCACAAACTACTCAACTAGTTATATTAAACAAAAAAGTTTTTTTTAAAAAAAAAAATTAATCTTGAGTAGTATGATGTAAGAAGATTCATTTAAATTCCAATTAACTAAATGATGTGCAACAACAAAATGAAGATAATGCCAGACCTTTATTTCTTTTATATGATTTTGAAATATGTAGTGGAGATGAACAAACAACCATAATTAGATAACAAGTCATGTAATCAAAATAATCACATACAAAAAACTAGCTATAAGCCTATAACCAATAAAATCTGACCAAGCTAATACAATGGCAGAGAAGCAACACATTAAATAAATTACAAGTTAACATTTAAAAAAAAAAAAGCTACAATATTCTAATTAGCAAGTAAGCATTACATTGCACAAATACTATTTAAAGTGAATAAGCTACATACTATCATTGTTATAGAGTTAAAATATGGATTCAACTAGTCAAAGAGGCCAACAATCAGCACATATTAACTTAATGACGGAAAAATAATGATAATGGCCATGGTATTTCATTGTATCCTTTCACGCATCGCTAGAGCTTAAGGACTTAACCCAATACATGGATCAACATCCCACCTTACATTTATTTCTCATTTGATAAGTTGCCAAACTAACCAAATAGGGATATTAAGTTCAAGTAGCTAAATATTATCGTTTCACTATTGAAGCTTCACTCATTCTGATTGCTCAGTTAGAGTATTGCAGCAGATTACTGTCATTACCTATGGCTTGACAGAATTCTTATGTGCCGACAATAAAAATGTTCAATTCAATGTAGCTTAGTTAGAGTTAAATTGTGTAGTAGATTCATGTCACAGGATTAATTTCAACTTTTTATCAATAATTAATCAGCAATACAAAACCATCACTGAACTCAAAATCATACAAATAAAGTTATCAAACAGTGTTCGCCAAACATCACTTAACTCAAAATCATGCTTCAAACACAGAATAATTAAAGGCCAAATTTTCATAATTGAATTAAAAATTAACATATATTAAACATAACAATGTAAATAAATAATCTCTAAGATCTATAATATTCATCAATCAAATCCATATCATACCATAAATCCCCCGCCAATACTCAATTTGGGGGAAAAAAAAAAATCAAAACCTTACCTTAATATTATCGAAATATAGAGTGATGATACAATTAAAGTTGAGTAGAGAATACCCATTTAGTAGTCAAACGAAATGTTCAATCAGATATTACAGCAATGAAAATTCACAACTTATGCTAACATAAAATTTCAGCAAACAAAATAATTCAAATTAACTAGTTTCATAAGTCAAATTCGATAATGTTATTGATATGAATATGCCCTAATTTTCAATGTAAAATACCCGAACACAATAAAAACATCCAGAATTGGATTATTGTGAATAAAATTGAGACTTGTAAGAAAATATACCTGCAAATCACTACCAATTACGGAATATATCCGACCTTGGGATTCTTCGGAGCAAAAAACTGCTAGCCATGGATGAGTAGCTTTAGAGGAGAGAGAAAAAGGAATGAGATTTCTACAGGCAGGAGAAAGAGCGGATGGGAAATAAAAAAAAAAAAAAAAAGGTAGTTCCTTGTGGTTACATCTTGAAAACGAAGATGACAGGGTTTAAAGGAGGGTGAAAAAAATTGGGTAACTGCTAAGATAGAGTTGGGCCTCTTAGTCGTGTTTTTTGAATTTACCAAGGGTCACATTAGTAACTAGCCTTGTTAATGCTTGTTACAACTAATTAGGTCAATAAATTTTGACCAACTATTTGTAACAGGCCATTTCTACGCCCGTTACTAATGTTTGGTCAGACTATTGTTGACCGAATTTTTTTAACTGGCCTTAGTTACGCCAGTTACTAATGCTAATGTATTTATAACTCACACTAGTTATGTCAGTTACAAATACTCTTATAGTAACTAACGTAATGTATGTCAGTTACTAATAGGGCGTTACAAATGATGTTTTTTCTACTAGTGATTTAGTAAAAAAATATAAACACGTCACAAAAACTGAATATAAACATGCAATTTTATGTTCATATTTTATAATGAAATGTTCATTTTGTATACAATAAATGTTCAGTTTATATTATAAAACTATTGAATTATTACGAGTCAGACAGACTTTTTTCAAAATTTGTCTGACTCGTAATAATTCAAAATTTGCGATTGTTTGGATTTTTTTTACTAAATGTTCAAAATTTGTTATTGTTCATATTTTTTATACATTTTCAAAAGTATTTGCGTAGTGCATTGCGATTGTTCAGATTTTTTTATTAAATGTTCAAAATTTGCAATGTTCAGACTTTTTACTAAATGTTCAAAATTCACGATAGTTTAAATTTTTTTACTAAATGTTCAGGCGTGATGCATTGCGATTGTTCAGATTTTTTAACTACATGTTCAAAATTTGAGATGTTAAGATGTTTTTACTACATGTTCAAAATTTGCAATTGTTTAGATTTTTTTACTAAATGTTCAAAAGTATAAGCATGGTCGCACCATGGTGCATCTTAAAATTGTGGAAATAGTATAACCAATAATAAACAAAAAACAGGCCCGACCCTTAGCCGGTGCAGCATACGCAACCGCTCAAGGCTCAATTGTTTTTTGCTTTTCAACATATTTCGCTTTAATAATTTAATACATTTATTTCTTTATTCTAAACCTATGTGGAAATCAAAGCGTAGTACTTATTAAAAAGCGCAAGATTATTTTACATTTAAAAAAAAAAAAAAAAAAAAAAAGAAGAAGAAGTGGGAGGGAGGCTATTTTTATCTCAATTACATAAGAGTATTTATAATAGTTGGAAGTTTGGAACTTGGGACCGCCTTGACAGAGAAAGTATATAACTTATAGACTTTATAGTACTACTTTATCAATTTATTTTCCCTAATAATTTGATTAACTTCTTTTCAAAACTTAGAAAAGATGAACAAGTCACAAAGAACAAAAGATACTACCTTCAGTCCAAATTACTCGCAACTTTAAGGTATTATTTGTGAGATATAAAATATTCCAAAGTTGCGAGTAATTTGGACCGGAGGTAATATACTAATATGAGTTTTAAAAAGTTTCCTAAACACAAAGTTAGACCCCTCACCAATGAATTGAGTAGTTTGTAAAACATAGAAAGTTGGAAACATGTTCGGTGCCGCCAAACAAACAATAACCACACCGAACCGTCCTTATCCCTCACCACTCACTCTCACCGCCATCAATAATTATATACGCCCGCCAACATTACTAACCAATTTTTTTCCTAATAATGTTTGTTATTCTTGCAAGTCTTCAATAATGGCAAAAATGACTTTTTATATTCTTATCTAAAGTACTCCAACTATTAAGTACTAATGTAATGGACTACTAGAAATATCAACCTAAATTATCGGGACACAATATGTTAATGAATGTAAACCGTATTTAAATAATGAGTAAAAATTAGGTACAACTTCTTTAAATTCTATTACTCGTAGGTCGTAGTAATGTAGTATATATTGTTTAAGCTTTTCTCAATTATTAACACACTATGATTACGATGTTTTAAGTAATGTGTTAGTTATAACTTACAAATTAGACAATCAGTTTTTTTTTTTTTTTTTTTGAAAATTCTGAAACATCTATCTACTTCCTATAATGTCAAGGTAACTACACTTTTACAAGCTTGCCTATAATGTCAAGTCAAGTTCATGTCTATAGAAATACAGGAAGTACTAAGGAGCATGTTCAC
This sequence comes from Chenopodium album, assembly GCF_948465745.1. Classification (NCBI taxonomy): domain Eukaryota; kingdom Viridiplantae; phylum Streptophyta; class Magnoliopsida; order Caryophyllales; family Amaranthaceae; genus Chenopodium; species Chenopodium album. The sequence goes on along the minus strand of NC_137839.1, from coordinate 72,364,980 downwards.
TTCAGCTTAATTTCACTTTAGTTTAGCTCATAATTTCCTTCTCTCATAAAATATTCATTTTAACTCTATTCAATTTAGTTTGGTTTAGTTCAACTCCAATCAGATCAGTATATGTGAACAGACTCTCCTGTTCTCTTCAGCTTAATTTCAGTTCAGTTCCTATTTTCCTTCTCTCATAAACAATTTAGTTTAGCTCAACTCTACAGCTAATGTAGCCAACTAAACCTTTTATTGCAAAGAGTACCAAAATCTTTTTATTCCATAAAGAGTCTGACCATGCCACATTTGAGACTTAATAAGATACACATGGTTCTAAACACAACTATGTCAGTTCTACTAGGATTTAGTCATCGCATTATTAATTCAAATTACACTATCAAGATGGAAATGCTTCAGCATGTATGATTTACACTGTTATGCTTTGATAAGCACTATAACAAAGTCTAATTTGATAAGATTACAACAATTTAAAGTTACATTTCTATTATGACTGGATGAAAGAACAAGTCAATTAGCAATTGTTATACAAGCGTAGGTGCAAAACCTATGATCCCTTCTTTTTCCCAAGGAAGCAAAAGAAAACGCAAACAAGCAGGCACAGCCTCCAATTTTGCACGGGGAAGGCTGTTACACCTTTCAACATTTACAAGTACATGTCAACCTTCCTCCGCGCTAATACCCACAAACTAGCAGCAGGAATTAAAAGCAAATTGCAAACGGAGAAACTAAAGCCATGAAAGACTTGTTTCTTTAAAATGTACCTGAGATTCATTTTTTCTTTTTTTTTCTGAAGGGATGTTTTGATGTAAGCACTAGCTCGGTTAAGCAACTGCATAGAATCTCATCACGTGAGGATTCTAGAAGCCAGCAAGTGCAGAAATATTACAATTAATCCCTCCAATATACCCTCATTGAGCTACTCGAAATCTCAGTTACCTTTATTTTGATAACCTGGCACTCCACTAATCGCCCAGGAGGGTGCAGAGAATTAGATCTTGTACAAAGCCAGCTCTACCAGCTGCCTGATGTATCCTCTTCTCTTTTTCTTCAGAACTTAATGAAGAATCAAAACTGCAATAATATACAAAGAGAGAGGGATATTAGCTATAGTACTCAATCAATCAATCAAAGCCTTAATCCCAAAAGTGGGGTCGGCTAACATGAACCAAATTTGATTATTCCGTGTAGTCATCAACATAAATCTTTCTCCTCCATCCCTTACGATCCAAAACTTCATCCTCACGTAAATCCATGCACTTCATATCCTTCCTCACTCCTTCCAACCAAGTCATCTTTGGTCTCCCTCTTCCTCGTTTAATCCCTCCATGGTCCCACTCTTCCACTCTTCGCACCGGTGCACCCTCGGGTCTCCGTCTTACATGTCCAAACCAACGCAGACGATTTTCCCTTAAATTATCTACAATGCCCGCCACACCTACTTTCTTGCGAATAACCTCATTTCTGATTCTATCTCTTAAAGTGTTTCCACACATCCACCTTAACATGCGCATTTCCGTAACCTCCATCTTTTTAATATGCTCTTTCTTAGAAGCCCAACATTCTGTACCATAGAGCAACACTGGTCTTATGGCAGTCCTGTAGAATTTTCCCTTCAACTTTAAGGGAATGCTGCGGTCGCATAGCACTCCCGTGGCCGCTCTCCATTTAAGCCACCCTGACTTAATCCTGTGGGTCACGTCTTGATCAATGTCACCATTCTTCTGGATGATCGACCCTAGGTACTTAAAACATTCACTCATGGTCAAATCCTTTCCATCCAAACTCACCACTTCATTGCTTGTCCCCCTCTGAGTGCCAAAACGACATACCAAACATTCAGTCTTACTCCGACTTAGCTTAAACCCTCTAGATTCCAACCTTTGCCTCCATTGCTCCAACTTGACATTAACCCCATCCTTAGTCTCATCCACCAAAACGATATCATCTGCGAACAGCATACACCATGGAACCTCATCTTGAATTGGTCTAGTTAATTCGTCTAGAACCGTTGCAAAAAGAAAAGGGCTTAATGCAGACCCTTGATGCAATCCGATTGTAATAGGGAAATCTTTTGTCAACCCTCCGCATGTCCTCACATTTGTTGACACATCCCGATACATATCCTTAACTAGGTCTACATACCTTCGTGGGATACCTTTCTTCAACATTGCCCACCAAAGTATCTCTCTTGGCACCTTGTCATATGCCTTCTCTAAATCAATAAAGACCATATGAAGATCTTTCTTCTTTACCCTATAAAACTCCATCATTTGTCTTATCAAATGGATTGCCTCCATAGTAGATCTCCCAGGCATAAAACCAAATTGGTTATCTGAAATGCTTGTGCATGCCCTCAACCTTTGTTCAATCACCCTTTCCCACAACTTCATAGTATGGCTCATAAGCTTAATTCCTCGATAGTTAGAACAATCTTGAGCGTCTCCTTTGTTTTTATAAACCGGGACCAAGGTGCTCTTCCTCCAATCTTGTGGGATCCTTGTAGCCGTCCATATCTTGTTGAAAAGGTTTGTTAACCAATCAATACCAATCTTACCCAAACACCTCCACACCTCTATCGGTACCCCATCAGGGCCAACCGCCTTCTTAGGTTTCATCTTCCTCAGTGCAATCTCCACCTCTACTCTCCTAATCCTTCGCACATACTCCATGTTGATTTCTTCATCACTCATAGAGGTATCTCCTATCACAACTCCATTACTTCCATTAAATAATTCATCGAAGTACCCCTTCCACCTGTCCTTGATGCCCTCCTCTTGCACTAGGACCATTTGGTTCTTATCTTTGACACACTTCACCATGCCAATATCCTTCCTTGCCTCTTGTCTTCTCTTTGCCATCTTATAAATGATCCTTTCTCCCTCCTTGGAATCAAGCTTTTCATAAACCTCCTGATATGCCTTTTCTTTTGCTTGGCGAACAGCTGCCTTTGCCTTACTCTTAGCCTCCTTATACGCTGCAAAGGTTTCATCACTCCTACATTTTCCTAAGGCTTGATAGCATTCCCTTTTTTGCTTAATTACTGCTTTCACCTCTTCATTCCACCACGAAGTATCTCTCTGTACCGAAGTTCTTCCCCTTACTTCCCCTAAGACCTCTTTGGCCACTCTTAGGAAACAGTTCTTCATTCGTAACCAGGTCATGTCCGGATCCACCTCTCCATCCCAATCCGCTTCTTCAATTACCTTTTCTGTAAAAACCTTAGCTTTTGCATCCCTTAGGGTCCACCATCTTATCCTTGGTTCTTCTTGTCTAACTTTTTTTCTTCGCCTTCTCTTTCAGACGAATAGTCATTACCAATAGCCGGTGTTGGGTGACCACACTCTCCCCTGGGATAACCTTACAGTTTATGCAACTTTGTCTATCTATGCTCCTTGTGAGCAGGAAGTCTATTTGAGTTGCATTTGCTCCATTCCGAAAAGTTATCAAGTGTGAATCCCTCTTCTTAAACCAAGTATTAGCCAAAATTAAATCATATGATTGGGCAAAATCCATAATAGCTTCACCACCGGCGTCCCTCTGCCCATACCCAAAGCCTCCATGGACACTCTCATAGCCATCTCGGCTCGCCCCAACGTGCCCATTTAGATCCCCTCCAATATATAACTTCTCTGAGTGGTGGACACCCTGCACCACCTCGTCTAGGTCCTCCCAAAATTGTCGTTTCTCTTCTGCATCTAAACCCACTTGGGGAGCATAAGCACTGATAACATTCACAATCTCCTTGCCACATAGCAACTTCAGCCTTATCAACCTATCGTTCTTCCGATAGACCTCGATCACCTCTTTTGCCAACCTCTCATCGAGAACCACACCAACTCCGTTCCTAGCTCCACCATTCCTTGTTCTGTGGCTCGTTTCTTGCCCAACATACCATACCTTATACCCCAAAACCAAGCCTCGAGCTCCTTCTCCTGTCCATCTTGTCTCTTGGAGGCACATGATGTTCACGCGTCGTCTTTTCATTACTTCTACCAATTCTGCTGATTTTCCCGTAAGAGACCCCACATTCCAAGAACCAATCCGCAAACTAAATTCTTTTCTCCCACGCTCCCTCCTGATCCCAACTCCAAGTCCTTGATTATTTGACACCACAATTGGGCAATATGGCGCGTCGCTTCTGGGCGACGACCTAGCAACCCTTACATACTTATCACTGCACCCGGGTCTGAGAAGTGCAGCGCGTCGCTCAGTAGGGAACGCCCCAATGGCACGCCCTTGCTCATTTGACACCACACTCGGGCAATGTGGCGCGTCGCTTCTGGGCGACGACCTAGCAACCCTTGCATACTTATCACTACACCCGGGTCTAGGAAGTGCAGCGCGTCGCTGAGTAGGGAACGCCCCCACGAAAATATCTGTTTGGCTCATGTCATGGGATGTGACGAAGTTTTATACTGGCTGTCACTGGCCTACCGTAACCCTCCTCCTTTATCCAGGCTTGGGACTGGCAGCGGGAAACCCACTGGCGGAGTTGATATTAGCTATAGTACTGAGCAATTAAATTTTACAAATTGTTCCTCAAATAATAACCTTGCATCATTACTATTCCATAACATCTGACACGTGCTACGTACGAGTACATATCCAAAATCCAACTGTCAACCCAGCCAAGGTGTGGGAACAAAAACATTCATGAAGCATGTTTATGTGTTAAAATCTTTTTGCATGCTTTATACATAACAATTTGCAAATACCCACAAGCAATCTCATAAATGTCAATTGTTCTTTCCTCATATTTTTCAAGTGTTTTGTTGAGTCCATAGATAAGCTATTCTCTGTGCATGTGAGGCTAGGCCAATGTTGTATCAAAATTCAACATCAAAGAAGAGTTTAGAAGAGAGGTACTATATTGTATTAATCAGGAATTTCTGCCACTTGTTCTACTGAACCGTTCAATTTTTTTGAATTATTGAAGTCAATTTTGACATTGAATCGATTATCAATAGACTTTTACACATACAGAAAACTGTCCACAATAACAGATCTATACAAGGAGCTTGATGTTGGATATAAAGACAAATTGGATACAAAAATGAATGGCAATGAATCTAGTAGTTGATTGTTTAGGCTGATGATGGCGTCGGAGTCTAAAATTTACTTCCGTTGGTCAATATTCTAGTGTCTATGCATGATGCCAAACACAAGGTCTTCTTTATATCCAATAACAATTTCAAAATGAACATCAATTTGGAAGATGTTCTAATTTTGACTTGTTTGTTAATAAAAGAACAGCAAAATCCAAGGAAAATTCCAAGTACCTTGGTTTCCAATAACGATCTGTTGAGGTATTTTTCGAAGTTGTATCCTCAATGCTGGATGCCACGGACTTAGTAAGTTCATCAACTTCTGATCCAGGGAAGTTTAAGATAAGTGATGAAAGGAATGGATCATTTGCAGCATTAGAGGCATTTGTACTACTTGATCGAAATCCACCTCCTCCTAGAAGCACTTGTAGGTGAGCTTCACGAAGGTCTCGGCCAAGCAGGGATAGTGCTTGGCTATTTGGAATTGCGACTTTACGCAATCTACGACGTCTTTGGATCTTAAATAAATGTGCATGCTGCAACGTGATATGACTTAGCATATCTCGTGTAACTTTAACAGAGCATATTGGGCAAACCTGAAGAATTGGCAAACAAACACACAAATTTCTCGTTAAAATACATATATATATGCGTTGTTGGAACAAAGTAATTTATCTTAGAACACCTTCAATATAAATTAGGGGCATGTAAGTTTACTGTAAACAATTAAGTTGCAAAACAAGCATTGAGACCAAGAACAAGATGTACTGATGTAGCAAATGGCCCTCGATTGGTCACATGCAAGTGGACAAGAAATGGGAAGAAGTCATCAAAGGATATTGCAGCATGACGCCCAAACAAGCTAAAGAGCATCCCTAATGCTAAGCTACAAGGTATTATAGCTTGGCTCAACGCATCAATTTTTTAAAGCTACAATACTTTCTAACTAAAAAGTACATAGTATTCCAATATTTAGTTATATGAGCCTATAACACACTATAGCGAGCCAACAACAACAACAAAAAAGCCTTAGTCCCAAACTGATTTGGGCTCGGCTAACATGAATAATCATAATGAAACCGTTTGTAAATAAAATAGCTTTTATTATCCACGTCACATTATAAGAGGAGCTTGCTTATCATTTCTTCAATCAAGCTTGTCGCTTGATTAAAAGTTTTCTATAAATCAACAAACTTGTTACATAATTATATTCATCTAAAGCAGGCCCATCCCAAATACTAGGAGCCTATTTGAACAATTATGGATATACAAATAAACACCACAAATAACCTATTAGGCCACTACACCAAATAACGATTGGTAATTTCATCAAAATGTTTGAGTTTCAGCAAGTAAGATTGAGCTCCCTGAACTTATTCACTCCAAATCCTCAAGTAGTGCCACTTATATCAATTTGTTTGGCCCGCCAACAGCACATTTTCACGGAACATTCATCAACCAATATTGACTAAAGAATACCATTGAAAGTCTTGTAGAACAACCTTCACAGACTAAACCTTAGTAACCCAAGTGGGCTATTCCAAATATTACACATTAGACTTAGGAATGAGGTATGAGATTAGAATGAGTAAAAACCCTACCTAATGTTTGTTTAAGAAAAATCTTATTTCTAAACTCATATCTCAAACCTACAAGGTATGGGGTTTAGAAACCCAAGGGAGAAGGTGGGTGTACCACACCTCTTACGTATCAAATAATAAGGAAAAAGTCATTCCCAAACAACAACCTAACACAATTAAGAAATAAGTTCCAACCCCATCCCATCTTAGTTTCAAACCTGATTACAATTTGCAAACCCATACCACTTTGTGAACCAAACTCCCTGTCAAAAGGCAATGTTGTGTAGACTTGGTTTGATGTTTTGAACCAATTATCTATAACATACCCTGCATTAAAGAAAACCCATCCATCCCTTCAGAGTAGTCAACTCATATCCTAATCAAAACAGTTTATATGTCATCAACATCTCATTAGGAAGATTTTCAATCAACTAGGAATCCAGGATGCATTCCTTTACAGCTCAAAGGGAAATTCTACAAGACTACCGCAAGACCAATGTTGCTCTATGGTACAAAATATTGGATTTCTAAGAAGGAGCACATTAAAAAGATGGAGGTTAAGGAAATGCACATGTTAAGATGAATGTGTAGGTGTTGCAAGAAAGTGGGTGTTGCAAGCACTGCATACTAAGGGAAAATCACCTCCGCTGGTTCACGCATGTAAAACGAACACCCAAGGGTGTACCAATACAAAGAGTAGAAGAATAGGATCATGGAGGGGTTATATGAGGGAGAGGGAGACCGAAAATGACATGGTTAGAACTTAGAAGGAGTTAGGAAGGATAAAAGGCTTGTGGAATTGCATGAGAATAAGACATTTGATCGTGAGGGATGGAGGAGAAAGATTTTTGTGGATGACTATACAGAAAAATCACTTTTAGCTCATGCAGTCAATCTCACTAATGCAATTAAGGCTTTGATTGATTGATTGATAAGTAGGAATTCAAGATACAAAATTCAAATTGTTACTATCACAAAAATTGCAACTACAATCAATGTTAATTGCATTGCACAAACTATTGCACTTTGGAAAGTAACAAACTTTAACATAGAGGTTAGCTTCCTCAAATGCTTTCCACATTATTATCCCCCTTATCACAGATTAATCAGTGTTTAACCCAACTCATACTCCTTCTGCTTTCATGGCTTGACCTATTCCTCAACCCACAAATCATCAAGCCTAAAATGTAGAAAAGGGCCATTGACCATTTGACCTCCAACATATTCTATAGATCATCAGTTTAACTCCATCATAAACATTTGATAAATTGTTCTATCAATCCACATCCATAGGTGGGTGCACATATATTCTAACTTCCACCATCATAAAACTTTCTAAACATTAATTATAAACAATTAATCACCACCACCAATTTTAAAAATTGAAACAATAACATAATCAAAATATACCTCATTTGTATCATAAATAAAATAAAATAAAATAAAAACAAAAACATAAAAAAAAAAATGCAAAATACAATGAAAAAAAAAAGCACAAAAATGCAGAAATTTATAACAAAATTTCAAAAGTTTCCAACTTTTCATCTTTAACATTATATACACATAAAAATAACCAAATCTAAAATCCCATTTTACCAAAACCTCATAAAACTTAACATTACAAAGGTGAAGAGAGAGAAAACATACGGTAGCTCGAGACTCGCAAGAGTGTTCATCATCCAAATGAGTACAAAGCGAACCAATATCAAATTCTTCATAACAATAAGGGCATGGAATATCGGGTCGAATCTCATCTTCCATCTCAAAGTCATCCATATTCAACCGATCTAAAACATACCCATTTCACCAAATCATTAATCAACAAAAACCCAGAAACCATCAACCAAATTAACAACAAAAAAACATTTTTTCAGATCTAAAAAACAGGAAACAACAAAAACTAATTAAAAAAAGAAAGAAACAAACAAACCAAGATGAGAAGAGTTATGATGAAGTTGGTGATTATGGTGGTGTTGCATATTAAACTGCCGCTTTGCAGCGGCTAAACGGGTGGTCCAAAACTCAGAATCCATTGATGAAAAGCTTTGATTTAGAAGAGAGAGAAAGATGAAGAAAGAGAAAGAGAGAGTCAATGGAAGGCAGAAAAAATGTCAGAGAAAAAACCGAACTTTTTTTATAGAAAGAAAAGATGATTAATTATGGGGAAGATGTATGTAATAAATGATAAAAAAATGTTGGTTAATTAATAAAAATAGTGAGATTAGTAAACGGCAAAATTGACAAAATGAGTGGTGGGTGGTGGAAGCGTGTTAGAATGCGAGAGGGAGGCTTAGATTCGGGGTGATGTGTTTTTCAAGCTGTGCGTGTGTTTTGCGTTTATATATTGTGGTCCTACTTTTCATTTATTTTATTTTTTTTAGAATTTTAGGATTTCTAATTTTGTTTTTACTCTGTACGGTTTTTTTTTTTTTTTTTTTTTTTTTTTTTTTTTTTTTTTTTTTTTACGAAAACATGAGCTAGCAATTTTATTAATCAACCAAATGGTTCAAATCATCGATTACAAACTCTAAGTTCATCAAAAGAAAAGCTCAATTTTGCTAGCTCATGGGCAACCCGGTTGCCAGACCGCTTCTCAAATGAGAAAGAAACAAAACGGCATCGGAGGGCAAGTTGGAGAATGTCATTTATAACAAGGCCAAATGCAGTAGAGAGAGTCATACCTTTCACCAAGTGATTGTATACCTTCAAACAATCCGTCTCCAAGCACACCACATCAAAGCCCGACTCCAAAGATATAGATAAAACGTGTCTCATTGCTAATGCTTCCGCAACATCGGCCTCAAATTTTCCAGCAATCCGTAATCATGTTGAGACCACAACATCCCCCACTGTATCACGCAAAACTCCACCCAAACCCACACAAGATAAATTGGAAGTTGCAGCATCAGAGTTTAATTTAATTGTACCTTGTGGGGGGGCTGCCAACGAGACTCCAAGAGCTGCGGTGCAACGTGAGTGCTAACAGCGTCTTTGACTTGATCATACTCACCAATGATACCCACGGCCTTATGAATGATGTCACTCATTTCTTTCCTCCTTCCTTCGAAAACCCATGCATTTCTACGCTTCCACACTCCCCATAAAATACTCCAAAATAAGCTCACCAAGAGGGGTCTTTATGCTTCTTGCGAACTGAGCAGCACCAATCCCTGAAGATTTCACCTTCGTAGTCATTCACCACTAGCCGCAGGGGGGAAAGGTACCAAATACACCTAGCATCATCACATAGGGCAAGCATATGGAGGGTGCTCTCAACCGCACTCCCACACATTGGACAAGTCGTGTCCAATTGCATTGCTCGTTTAGCAAGGCTAAGACGAGCAACCACTGCCTCCTTCATTGCACGCCATTCAAAAAATTTAATTTTTGGAGGAACCTCAGCATTCCATATCATCGACCAATCTACTTTGCAACCAACATTCGAAGTCGAGGCCTCTACATTTTTCTGTTCCATAGTGAGCAGATTGTAAGCACTTCTCACTGTAAAATCTCCATTCTTAGTATAATGCCATACCCAAGAATCCCTCCTCTCGAACAAAGGGATAGGGAGCTTGCAAATTTCATTAATCTCCACATTAGAAAACCTTCCAGCAAGAACATTGGTATTCCACGCATTGTCAATCCATAAGTCACGCACAAAAATGGGTTCGCCATCATCATGCCTTTGTTCTGAGCCAATCTTGAAATGAGGAAAGTTAGGAACCCACGAATCCTTCCAGATATGGATGGTCGAGCCGTTCCCAATCGACTTCCTTGCCCCCTTTGAAATCACATCTCTAGCTCCCATTATCGACCTCCAAGTGTAACTCGAGTTCGAGTACACTTTTGCTTCCATGAGCGTCGTGTGAGGAAAATATTTTCCTTTAAGCACTCTAGCGGCAAGAGAGTTTTCATTCAACATTATACGCCATACTTGTTTCGCAAGAAGGGCTTGATTAAAGTTCTTCATATTCCTGAAACCGAGCCCCCCTCCTTCTTTGGCACATAAAGTTTATCCCAAGCGATCCAACAAAGCTTCCTTTCTTCACCTTTTAGACCCCAAAAAAACTGTCGGCACAATTTTTCAATATCATTAAGAATGCTATTCGGAATAAAAAAACATTGCATTGCATACGTTGGAATTGCTTGTGCAATCGATTTTAGCAATACCTCTCTCCCGGCTTGTGACAGGAAATTTCCTTTCCACACCTTCAATTTTTTCCAAATCCGATCCTGAATGTTATGGAACACCTGTTTCTTCGAACTTCCAATGTAGGTTGGAAGCCCAAGATATTTGTCATGTCCTTCGACAGCTTTAAAAGTTAACTTCATCTGAAGCATGTTTTTCCGTTCTTGCTCTATGTTTCGGCTAAAAGACACCTCTGACTTATCCATATTCAGTTTCTGACCCGAAGCTATTTCGTAGGTAGAGAGAATACCCAACACATTTTCCACTTCTTCCTCCGTCGCCCTCACAAAAAGGAGACTATCATCTGCAAAAAATAAGTGAGAAATAGGAGCAACATTTCTCCCAATTTTAACCCCATGAATAATTTTCCTCCTTTCTGCATCCCGGAGCAGAGCTGACAATCCTTCCGCACACATAGTAAACAGGAAAGGAGATAAAGGATCCCCCTGTCTAAGCCCTCGACTAGGCTTGAATTTCTTCGAAGGCTGCCCATTTACCAGAACTTCAAATTCTGCAGAACTAACACATTTCATGATCAATTGCACCATAGTTTCCGGTAGCCCCAATTTACTCATCATTTTTTGCAGAAAATCCCATTCGACCCTATCGTATGCCTTACTCATATCTAGCTTGAGACTCAAATAGCCTTTCTTCTCTGTTTTCTTCTTTCGGAGGTAATGGAAACATTCATAAGCCACTAAAATATTATCAGTGATCAACCGGCCCGGAACAAATCCACTCTACGACTCATGAATAATTAAAGGTAGTACTATTTTCAGCCTATTAGATAGTACCTTTGTGACAATCTTATACAAAACATTACACAAACTAATAGGCCTATAATCAACAGGAGACTCACAGTCTTTCTTTTTCGGGATTAGCACAATGTGAGTCTGATTAATACTCCGTAGTACCTATGTCACCATTATTATTCAAAATATCTAACACTTTATCTACAACATCCATACCTACTACATCCCAGAAATTCTGAAAAAATATTGCAGACATACCATCGGGCCCAGGGGCCTTTGTCGGATGCATCTGAAAGAGTGCTATTCGAACCTCCTCTGCAGTAAAAGGAGCTGCTAGATCATTGTAATGTCGCTCATTCACGGCCGATTCCACTTTGTCAAGTACTGGTTCCGGTTCCACCTCGCTATTTTTTGCAAAAAGCTCCTGGAAATAATTCACAAAGACCTCTGTAATCTGCTCCTCATCCTCAAACTCAGCACATGTCGCATCTTTTATTTTTTTATTTGATTTCGTGCGGCTCGTTGCTTCGTCTTTGTGTGAAAAAACGTAGTGTTTTTATCACCATATTTTAGCCAGTCATGCCTACTCCTTTGTTTCCAATACATCTCTTCCCTCTTCTCTAACTCGTCCACCCTATCATCTATCGCTCTCATTTGAGCGATAACTTCTTTCGATTGAAACTCACCCATTAGCTCATCCATCTTCCCCTTACAAGCCTTTAACTCCTTCATAAAATCACCAAATTTCTCCCTCAAATTTGAAGAGGTAAAAGCAATTTTTGAGAAAATATCTCCTCCTTTTTCCCAAGCATTTGAGACAATCTCCGCACAATTTTCATCTCGAAGCCACATTGCCTCAAAACGGTACAACTTCTTTTTTTTTTCTTCTTTTTCTTAGCAGCGTGAAGGGCTTCCTTGATACATAAGAGAATCGGGAGATGGTCAGATTTTCTCTTGGAAAGATGTGACACAAAAGACCCAGGGAAAAGCTCCCTCCATGCGCTATTTGCCAGAAAACGGTCTAGTCGTTCCTGTATGTTGTCAGCACCACTTCGATTATTTGACCATGTGTAGTTGTGACCAATATAACCAAGGTCTTCAAGGTGGCAGTGCTGCACAGCTTCTCTCAAAATGTCGGCTTCTTCACTGTTAAAGCCTCGCCCTCCCATTTTTTCATTTGACTGTAACAGAAGGTTGAGGTCTCCACCACAAAGCCACGACCTCTCTTGATCATCCCATAACCCCTTGAGTAGCAAACCCGTCACGTATTTATTTTCATCCTCAGGATGACCATGTATACCTGTGAAACGCCAAGCATTTTGTCGGTTCAAAATCACAGCCACATCAATATGGTTCTTGGAGTATGATTTAACCACAACATCCACCGTATCTTTCCACATCAAAGCCAAACCTCCACTCCTTTTCCTTCCTTCCCCTTCACAATCCACCACCAAAGCACAATCATATCTTGTTTTTTGTTTTATTTTTTCAAACTCAAAAGCTTTTAACCGTGTTTCCGAAAGAAACACTATTTGGGGGGACTCAAGAAACAAAATTCGTTTCAAAGCATTAAATGCAGGGGTACCCCCCAATCCCCTGCAATTCTATGAGATGATGTAGCTCATTGTTCACCAAGAGCCCATTGAGTGGGGCTCGCCACCTTCTCAGAATTTTTCTCTACAACTCGTCTTTTATTACTTTCCAGGCTATCTATTTTCATACTCATGTTGCTGCTATTAGCATCCATCTCCAATACTTTCCTTTTCTCTCCAGAGATGCTCACACTCCCCTCCATACTAAGATCACTGTCCCTAAGAGCACGTTTCCAGGATTTGTTCTGCCTTTCCCCATTTTTTCCTGCTATTTCTTTCCTCACAGATTGCAATATGTCACCTGCCATCTTCTCACCACTGGTGAAAGCAAAACTCTCAACACTTCTTTGATCTTGGCAGCCCCCTTCTCCATGCTTGTTGCTCAGTTCTACTTCCCCCAATTTATCAAGAACTTCACTCACTTGCGCAGCCGTTACTGTCTTCTTTTTTGCAGTATGCTTCGGCTTAGTAACAAATAGGGGTCTAGCGCGCACATGTTCCTCCTTTTTTATCTGTTGCCTCTCTACTGCTTATGTTTTGTTTCCACAGGGAAGCTTTCATCCAATTACCATATTGAAGCTCTCCCTCCTCATGCTCCTTGTAATCATCACAATCCTTGAGTCCATGACCCATCTTTCCACAAGAAAAACATAACAATGGTGGCCTTTCATATTTCACCTCAAAGGTTTCTTCGATCCCACCTCTCAATTTCAGTCTCACATGTTTATAGAGTGGTTTTCGAACATCTACCATTACACGAATTCGAATAGACTTATCAATACTCATCTTTGCAGCATCATCTAATTTAACAAAAACTCCCAATTTATTTCCTATTTTCTCAACATATGCAAGGTTCAATCTACCTTTTAAAGGTAAATTATAAATTTGGATCCACATAGGAAGATGAAAGAGTTCAATTTCAGAAGATTTAACTGAGTCAATTGTATCCCCAAGAATCAGAGCATGTCTATCAAAGTGTCATGGCTGTTCATCCATAACACGTTGCTTATCCCTCCAATGGTAAAACTGAAAAAGGAATCTATTATCCCCAATATGTGAGATATCCACCCCATGTTTGGGTTGCCATACCCCTTTTATTGTAGCAATGAAAGCATTAACATTGATATTACGAATTGTCCAGAGTTTACCTACAAGAGCTAATTCAATCCGAGCATCCTCATCGTCTTCTCTGGTTTCATCTCAATCAATTGCTTCATCAGGATCAATCCGTTTCGCCGCGTCCTCGGTGCTCCCCACACCAGAATCGATCTCCTCAATTGCTAGGGTTTGTTCGTGTTCAGCCATAGTGACAGGAACAAAGTTCGAAAACAAAGAAATATATGAAAAACAAAGCAAGAAACTCGATCGATGATCGAGAAAAGCCTCGAGAACGAGGAAAACCTAGCCAAAAGCTAGAAAGAAAACCCTCCCAAGGCGTGCCTAGAGGGAACTTTATATGTGTTTTACTCTGTACGTTTTATTACTGCTCATTTTCAATATTAATAGTCTAATATGGAATCAATCACATAAAATAAAAGAAGAAGGATATTTGGAATTCATCGTTAAAGTAAAAAAACAATTTATAAATAGTTTTGTCTTATTTAAATTGTTTTGATTTTATTTTTTAGGAAACCGTTAACTATAATTGCATAATTCAAAGGATTTAGAGTCATGTCATAAATTCACAATCAATTAACTTAACCAATCAGAATTTAATATGTATAAAATAGGAAATAAAAACTAAGTTACAAGTGAAATACATTCAATATGGGTAGATTTTTTTTAAACGCCCAAAATAATATATGTGACTAACAAATTGAAACGGATGGATTACTATTGTTAAAAATAAATTAGTCAGTAAATAATTAGGTGCTGTACTTGTGTTGTATATTCATGGTAAAATATCTATACTATCAAATTATCAATGTAAACAAATTTGGTAATCCGTAAGTACTTTTTAATTGATGAAACAAATCATTGGTTCCCCTCATGCTAGGACACACGTCTCTCTTTTTCTATGTTGGAAATGTGGGCTATCAAGGTTACCAATAATTGGAGAAATTACACATTGATTTAGAGATATTGGGTTTTGATGTCCTTGAAAAATCACTGTTTTGACGGAGGGATACCCAGTTAATTCCCAAGGTTATCTGGGGGTATAATTGTCTTTTCAAGTATTAGTGGAGGGGTATATGCGTCTTTTCATGTAGTAGTTGAGGGGTATATGTGTAATTTTCTCACCAAACAGTAAAAGCAAAAAACAAACAATAATTGCACAGTTTATCAAAAGTACTGAATAAATGACTCTGCCTTTTCAATATATTTACAAAAATGTCATCAGATTAATAAAAATTCGTTTATCTGGCAGATTAACTTGTATTTTCCCGTTTTGAAAACGAGATTTGACTTGTTTAAGGTACAAAATATTGTGAGCGATTAAACTATAGCTTGAATGTATTACAGTGTTAAATTTGATATTTACCTTATAACCTCGGTTTTTTTTTTTTTTTTTTTTTCCATGTTTCACTGTTTATACAACTTTTAATGTAACATTTAAGTTCAAATATATTTATATACAAATCATAAAAAAACAAATTTTAAGTTGA